>NW_024499239.1:21836485-22379270 GCF_017590055.1 Onychostruthus taczanowskii | reverse complement strand
GGGGGGGGGGGGGGGGGGGGGGTAAAGCACATTTCAAATAAAAAGATGAACAAGTCAATATTGTCCAAATGAAAAATGACAGATCTGGTTGAAATACATTTTTAGGACAGGCTTTGATAATATATTCCTCCAGTGATAGAAGGCATCATATTAATCATTATATGTTACCTTTCTGTTTAAAACTTTGAATTATCTAGATAAACCAACATGAAAGACAATGTGCTCAATCCAGGTATTTTCCAGGTTCCTGGAGGCACTGACCTTTTCTCAGTTCACTGTGGTAAACGGTGTTCCACAAAAATCACTAATTAGAACCCCAAGAGCCTTTATTATGGCAAACTTAGGTATCACAAAGTGAATGAATAAAATGAAGATAAACTGGAATTTTACTGAAGCAAAGTAAGATCACATATTATTTCTTGTGAGCAAATTCTGTGCCTAGAAACACCTATGCAGTCCATATATTTACATTATTTTGTGAAACAGCATCATACAAAAATAATTGTTCTATACAGCATATCAGGATTATCAAGTTATTTTACTAACATGGGTATAAAAATATTGTAGCTTTTGCTCCCTTCATAACTGAATTGTCAATATAACTAATTTCATTTCACTGTAATAAAGATGAAATGAATTCCAATCCTGGTCCTATATCAGTTACAATATAATTTTATTCAGCTGAGACATTTCATAAACCTGCTGAAGGTAAGAATTGCAGACAGTGCTGAGGCAGGATGTGGAGGCAGGGAAGAGGTACTGCAGAAGAAATTTACAGGTTTTGTCTCCACAGCTTTCCTTGCATTGATGCACAGGACAAAAAGAATTCATTGACTATCAGCTTTCAAGACCAGCTTGTAGAGCTGACAGTAAGAGAATGTTCTTTTGCATCCAAATTGAGTACATTTGTTCTAGAATTTATTAAGACACTGTAAACAAAGAAACTAACAGTGCCACATCCTGTTCTTTATTTAGGTTGGATGAAGGCTTCATTTGGCCTCATGGAAACTAGAATGACTACACAGGGCTAAACCAAAGGCCTGTGAGTCCCTTTATCCAGTCTCTGGTCATAGTCAGAAATGAGTGTTTAAAGAAGGAGTATGAGGAATAGGGTGAGCATAGAGTGTTGCTGCCTGCAGCAGTGACTTGTATTTCATTGCTGCTGATAAACACACACAGAACAGAGTCTGGGGGTCTGAGCACAGAGCTGGGAGCTGTGAATTCGCTGTTTCAGTCCTGCCTCTGTCACCAAGGTTACCTGTGCATCGCTGTGTCCCAGCTCGTGTGCTGGTGGAAAACCTGCCTTCAAGCCTCTGCACTGCAGAGGCACACACAAGCCATGCTCACCTAGCCACACTCACATTCAGGCTGGTTTTGATCAAGTCTGGTATTATGGAAAGATTTGTTCCTCCCTGCTTAACACCTGTGATTGTTTCCTGAAGAGCTGCATAATATCCCAGTGCACTTCTTATTGTGCCCCTTTATCTTTTCCCTGTTCCTTCTGGCTCCTCTGTTTTTCACATGGTTATCACTGGCCTTTGTGGTCCTTGTGCTTTGTCCTAAGCTTGTCATCCCTCAGTTCCTACAATCAGGAACAGCAGGCTCGGTGCAAGCTAAAAACTGTGCAAATATTTTCCCTGTGTAGCCCAAATCCAGGTCAATCCATGTAGCACAGAGAAGCCAACTCTTCCAAATGTCCCTGCTGAAGCTGCCAATAAAAAGGTCATCACCTGTTAGATTACCAGTAAAAACAGAAAGATAACGTTGAAGGCACGTCCTTAACATTTCCTTTTAAAAATTTTGTTTAAAAGCTATGTTTCACATTGCTTCAGGGTTACCTGCAATTCCCAGCATGATGGATGATCCTGAATGGATCCTCAGAAATTGAATCCATCAGCTGCAGGCCCCCTTCTGGTGAGTTCACAGTTTCATCATTGCTCCTGGAAGCCTGTCACCTCCTCCACAGCCATTGTTCCCCCCTCCATTGGTCTACCATCCCTTCAGAAACACCAAGTGGAGGAGGACTGCAATCTCCACACTCAGGGCACTACTCAATATCACAATGCAGGCAGGTAAATAAGGAGTTGTCAAAATTCCTTTTCCATCTTTAACCTTACAAGGTAGAACCTTTACCAATGTGATACTGTTGGGGGTTTCTACAAGCTGACTCAAGCTGCTGGATTGAAGGCAAGGTTTGAGGAACTTCTCCCCAGATCCTTTCACCTCAGGTTGAGCAGAACCCTGGAGAGCTCCTCCTCTTCATCCTCCCTGCAGCCTCCAGCTGCACTTCTGCACAGGGCAGGGGTGCACAGGAACTGGAGGAAGCCACATGGAAATCAGGGCTGAGTGGTAACCAAATATGTCTAACCCAGGGGGAAGCTGATGGGAGTGCAGAGCTAGTCAAAGGGAAGGGAGCAGGCTGGAACATACAGGCCCTGGAATACTGGCATGTCAGTTGAGGGCTGTGTATAGTCAATAAATAGAGATATGCATGTTTTAGCAATTTCCCCAGGGTAAAGTGAGTGGGAGTGTGTTCAAAGGGTAGCATTTGCTTTATACTGTCCTGTTCAATATATACATTAGGAAGTACATATAGGGTGTATGTTTGATCAAGGAATTTAGACAATAACCTGAATAATTGGCAGCATACACCAAATCCCATCAGTCTGATCCCCATGCCAAGTTTCTTCTCAGTATTACAATTTTGCAAGCAATTAAAATGGCTACTTAGCTACATTATGTTATTACAAGCAACATCATTTGTCAAGTATTTTTAGTAGGAAAAGTGATGTTAGTTGTTGTGCATTACTACCCAGGTAAAAATCACACCCCTGTGTTAAGCATGCACAACAATATACCATTAACCTGTTTAACATGATAGCTTGAAAGAGTGATGTGGTTTGCTTTTACATTTCTACTACAAGTCCTCTGTTATTACTTTGCACATTAAATTTTTTTCTGCTATAAAGAGGATTCAATGATTTTGCAAACCAGTCTCATCCCTAGAATGCTATAATTTTACAATTTCAAGGCTTTTCAGCTCAGACCCTTGCATATATGTCATATATCGCATTGCAGATTTCATCCAATAGTCGAAAATGTGCTCTCTATGCAGTATCATCTTATCAGTATTCTAGCACCATAAGCCTTCTCACTGCAAGCAGGGGACTGTTCATTACAATGAAACTGAAAATGGAATAACTGAAGGATTGATTTATATGACCTTCACTCAGGAATGTTCTAATTCTGACATAATCTCTCTGACTGAAATCCTAAACACTGTATAATTTTGATTTATTACCCTTAAAAGAAGGAGCCCGGATCTACAGATAACAGAATACCTGGCATGAAAAAGAATGGTGCAAAAGCTGAGGAAGACTGCAAGAAAATGCAGATTGATCATGTGACTTTACCCCAAACATTGTCTCAGCCAGCAAATCCATAAACGGAGCTGAAAGCAAGTGGAAAAACATTATGCGGATGTTTTCACAAATCCACTCTGTCACTTGGAAATCTCTCCTGATTATATACATTTTATAGCAAAGATAAGAGCATGTTAGTAAGTTCAAGCATGAAACAGTCTGTTTACTAAAGGCTGCAGAGAATGTTTATTAAACCAGCTAATTTATGGCAAAACAGGGCCAGAACTTGATATACTCCACAAAAAGCTGCTTTACCAGGCAGCTGTTTCCCTCCCACACTGACAGTGTAACCCACTCTGTGCTGTTCTGTCCTCACATCTGCTGCCATGGGAGCCAGGAGAAGGCTTGTAAGGGTGTGAGGGCATGTTGGACCTGACTGCTCACAGGTGAAAGCTAGAGCAGCCCTTCAGTGTGCTGCTTAAAGTTAACAGCTGATATCTTTAAAGCAAAGCAGCTGGATCTAAATCAAGTAGAATCTTCTTAAATTGAAAGGTGACTCAGGCTGGTTGTCACTTGGAATTTTTTAGTGAGGTAGAGTAGTTAGAAAAAAGAGCAGATAGAAACTATTCACAACAAGCTGGTTGATAAATGTACATTAAAAGCCCACTGAACACAGTCTTAATGCCCTGCAGGAACTGAAATCAACAGGTCAATTAAAAGTAGACTAACAAAAAGAAATCTGCCCTCCACCCGTGCCTTTTTTCTGTTCTTAATGTTTGGTGAAATGAATGCTTGCCTCCTTTCCTCCCACACACTCAGCTCACAGTTCCCACTTAGCCATTTCCCAGTCCTATTTTACACAAATCTTTATCTTATCCTGCTTCTCCTGCAAATCCTTCTCCTCTAGACCACTTATATCCTCTTCTTTCATAAAATTCACCTTTTACAAGTGGTACCTAATCAGTCTTACTTTGTCCTATCCAGGAAAGGAGGAGTTTATTTTAGAAAAAAAAATTATTGTTATTCAGTGAATTTTGTGGCTGGTATGAATGGTTTTATTCTACCAGATGGTAGTCTCCTCTATGCAGGAACATTTGTCTGCTTCACTGTACTGCATGATGCATATTCTTCTCACCTATGAATGGGCCTTTTCCTTATTACTACCAAAGATCAAACATTACACAATTCCTCCAGTATGGAGCTACAATCTGAGTGACAGCTACTGCAGCCGCTGTAAAAGCACTACAGCCTCAGAAAGATTATTCCTTCCTTCCTGAATATGTTAGAGTTGCTATACCAGGAACTAAATTTGTGCTTAGGGATAGCAGGAAGTGCCTGATTCTTTTTATGTACTTGCAGAAAGGGAGAGAAAAAAAAGGGAAAAGGAGGAAATAAAAAAGAGAAGAGAAAATAATAAAAAGAAAAAAAAGAGGCTTAGGTAGAATAATATTTAGGACCTTCATTCCCTAAACTATTTATGGACAATTTTCAAAGTAAGACAATAAAGTATTTATATCAAAAACTCTGTTCTACTAGAACAACATAAATCCTTGTAAGTGGCAGACAAAAGAGAAAAAAACCCATGAATATTATTTCTATAATCAATTAGCATGTCAACATGTAGGAATACAATACAGATAATATTTGATTCTTTGGACTAGAAAATTTAACATAAAGCTCAGTTCTGCAAAACAATCCTGGCATACTTGATTTTCAGCATGAGCTGTTTATTGAATTCTCAAATGAATGTATTTATCATTAGGAAAATCAAAATAGCAGAGGAAGTAATACAGTCTTAGATTTCCCAATGGTGAATTAATTAGCGGAGTCAATTCTGCCCTCAGCCTGGTATCTCATCCACCAGACAACACTCACTTCCCACTGTAATAACAGATGATTGTAAAAGCTTAACAGTGTTTTGCCAGTGCTGGTAAAGCTGATAGGGATGGGAGTGAAGGGCAGCTTGGTATCTTCTTCAAGCCATGGCAAACTATTCGGTATGAGAGGTTAAGAACTACTTTATTAGGATGATTATCATTACCCTCAACAACAACTATAAAAAGCTCCAAGTCAAATGGTTCTGACTCACTTGTTGAAGGGTAATGCCATCTGTGGAGGAAATTCTGGGTATGGGCTGTCACCAGTGCCTAATCCCCCTGGAACAGGTGCACAGCAGTTTGCCAGTCCCACATCACAGCAGGGCTGGGAGCCAGGGCATCCAGCTCACAAAGTAGATGCCCACTGGAAAGGAGGAGGAAGAAAAGAACAAAGGGCCTGTCTTCGTGTTTCTCCCAAGTGGCTTCCACTTGTAAAGTTTTGGTGACTAGAAAAATTTGGAATTTCTCCACTCAGTGTGCATCAGCAGTAATACCCTACTTGTCCTTCCTCACTGGCGAGCTCTCCTGGCTCGAGAGAGGCTGCAGAAGCTCTAGAGTCAAATACTTTTGCAGACAGTATGTTTGCAATTGTAAATTCAACAGATTCTCTATAAACTGGTAATATAAAATATTTTAAAACAAAATGCCTAGGTACCAGATCAGTCCAACCTGACTGAGGTCAAAAACCATTTGTCGAGTCCATTCAGGACAGAAATATTCCAAAATTACCTTTTGAATGAATGAACAAGGAATACAGACTCAAAAGCTCAGCTCTGGCAGACGCTGAACTCGCTGTCATTTGATCTGCAGTAGCACTTGGGTGTCTGAGTAGGTCTCCTGAAACAGAAGGAAGCCTTTCCCAAAAAGATTGTTCAGCTAGTCCAAACTGGTAGCTTTTGAGTAAAAGAAAAACATTTTCTTACATTATAAGGAATATAAATAAAATAGCATAGTCCTTTCACTGAATAAGATACACCTATTAAAAATTACATATTGCAGAGTTAGAAAGGACCCTATAATCAGACCTGCACTAGACAGACAAGAAGACTTATTAAAGGGATTTTTTTTCAATCTGTAATACAACACACCTTTCAATATAATATTTCTGTCCAATTAAAATTATTCTATTAATGGAGAGTCTATCATAGTTTTATTATGATTACAATTTATTGTAAACTTATTGTATTCATTATTAACCTGAGCTGTAAACAATGTAAATACTAGTAATTATTAAACTTGGAAACAATGCAAAAAAAAAAAAAAAAAGATAGCAAAAAATGAAATGAAGCTGATTAAATGTCTGGTTCCCATTGATTGCCAATAGCTGCTAGTGTTAAATTAAGAGGTTATTTTATTGTCCCCTACAGCCAAGCTCAGCCATGCTCCATTCAATAACTAATAATTTATGTCTTTGAGTTAATAATAATTACAATTAAAATATTCCCATTTTCTGGCATGCTGTGTTTATTTTAGGATATTAACACAGCAATCCAAATACAACACGTAAAACTCCCTCAGGGTTTTCTGTCTCACATCCCAGACCTTCTGTTTCTTTATAAGCCTTAACAGCCACAGTTAGCAGAGATATAAATAGTCTGAAGCACAAGAGAATCTCTCTTCCCTGACAGAATCTTTATTTACAAGCTCCACAAACCTGAGCAGGTCAAGCAGTCTCTTGCTGGCAGGTTAATAAGGCCCACCTGCCAAATAAACCCACCAGTGAACTCCACAGGGCCTACATAAATCCAAAGCGCTTGCAACAAGATTTTCTCCCCAGGAATCATACTGAGATGGGATGCTTATACTTCAAAAGGGGGTCATCTTTCAAATTCCAGAGTGCTTGTCTGCCTGGCATTCACACATGAGTGTGCAAAAGGTTTTTAAAAACCACAGTTCTTACCTCCAGAAGATACCATTATTTAACATTTATATTTCAATATTGCTTACAGGACACCCACATGCTGAGGCCTTCTCTGCTGGTTCCATATGAACATGTAAGGCTTGTAAGCCTCTGCCCTTTGGACTTTTTAAAGGGCAAGTATAATTGGGTCATAAATTAAATCTTTAAAATTATTCAAGACTTAACATACAATTAATTTGCCTACAATGCCACGGAAAGAAAATTAACCAATATGATAACTGGTTATTCAAACCAACCTAGAAAGTAATTCTCAGATGCCAAAGTAAGTTTTTAAATGAATATTGAAAATTATCAATGTGGAATTCCGTTCTGAGACCTAAGCTGTTTGAACACAACTCTTGGGTAAATGTTTCCCATTGAATCAATGACTTCTTTATGTTCTTCCCTGAATCAGCTAGGCCCAGCAACTGTCCAAGTGTGGGCATATCCACAGGCTTCTGAAGAGGCCCACTCACTATGTTTATATTGCATTGTAAAAAGCATCTCCAAAGCATCCTTCAGATTTCTGTTTGCTGTTCATACAGTCAGCAAAGTGGCAAATTCTGAGCACATGCCTCATCATTTATTAGGATGGCACCAGGCAGATTAAGGCAGATAATGGATCATAGCTGGGCACCAGAAGCTCTCTGGCTCAAAACACTAAAGCAGAACTCATGATCCACTCATGAAGGGAGCTGGTTTACTGTGGTGTGTTCGAGGGTCCCAGGACAAGGGAAGAGATGAGAATCTTGACTCCATGTTTCAGAAGGCTGATTTATTATATTATGATCTTATATTATATTAAAATGCTATACTAAAACTATACTAAAAAGAATAGAGAAAAATGATCCATCAGAAAGCTAGAAAAGACTAGAAAGGAATGATAATAAAATCTTGTGACTGCTCACAGCCTCAACACAGGTGGCTGTCATTGGTTATCAAGTAAAAACAATTTCACATGCTGAGTAAACAATTCTCCACATCATATCCCAAAGCAGCAAAACACGGAGAAGCTGAAGCTTCCCAGCTTCTCAGGAGAAAAGATCCTGACAAAAGGATTTTTCATAAAATATGTCTGTGACAGTTTACCTTTGCACACCTGGCTGAGAACTGCAGGAGTGCCTGAGCTGATTCACAGACAGATACATGGCCCAGCCTTAGAGGTGGCAGAGGTAATCAGGAAGGGCAATATGCAGCTGGAGAGGCAGCCTGTGTGTAGTGGGCAGGGATCACAGGTCCCACTCTAATGACCAGTGAACATCTGATGAAGTTCTTTAATTTACTGTGAGGGACATATCCATATCAGGCCTATGGCCTGCCTGCCTGTAAAAATCCTTCAGGACAGGTTACAGGCACATCAGGGAGCTCATAAAGAAAGCTTGCAGCTCTTTGTTCCTGCAGGTCTACAGTGCACTGAACCAGAGTCCCCACAGGCACTGGGCATTACAGCTGTACTAGAGCATACATGATTGGGGCTGCAGACTACTTATTGATAAGTACAGCTATTTGCCAGAGTCATTCCAATACAAGTCAAATGTAGCAGTTTTACAAGTGTAGGTGAAGTAAGGAATACATGTAGAACGTACATTTAAGATGGCATGTTATGGCAAAGCACTTGGTTGCACTTTGAAGGCCTTGAATGTGTTCCTTTGAAGGCTTTGAATGTCAGATTACCAGAGAAAATGCTCAGTTTCAGGATCCTGGTACTGCAGCTCTTGGCAATGTTATCAGTGGTGTACTTTTACTAACAGGCAAAATACCTCTTCTGGGGGTACTTTTGGGATGAGACAGAAGTTGGGGCTTTGAGTCACAGACCCCTTGATTCTGAATGCCATTTAAGTGCCTATCACATCCTGTGGAACCAGTGCTAACAGCTTTGAAGAACCAGCTCAGACCAAAAGATGCATGTAACACCAGCCCTTCAGCAAGCACTACATGCCCAGTAGCTGCAGCAATTACAAAAGGGGGAGTGTTCAAGTCCCAGTGGTTTGTGTCCATGGGAATGATGCTATTCTTAGCACAGTGGTACTACAACCATTCCCAGCTTCAGCATGAGACAACGGAGAGTGGGTGAATCTTCATGCAGGCTGAACCTACATCCTGGCCAAGCCCAGCACCTTTCTTCTCTGCTGGGCACATTCTTCACTTGAATCACAGTTTAATTCAGCTGCTGTAAATGCAGCTGAGACAACCTGATGTTTTTCTGCTATTTGTAACCTGGATGCAGATTTGGCACTGGGACCAGAAGTGCCTCGGTGGGGTCAGTGCTGTGTGCAGGGCTGAGCTGCTGTCACTGGGCACAGTGTGACTCCTGAGGCAGGGCTGAGCTGCTGTCACTGGACAGTGTGACTCCTGAGGCAGGGCTGAGCTGCTGTCACTGGACAGTGTGACTCCTGAGGCAGGGCTGAGCTGCTGTCACTGGACAGTGTGACTCCTGAGGCAGGGCTGAGCTGCTGTCACTGGACAGTGTGACTCCTGAGGCAGGGCTGAGCTGCTGTCACTGGACAGTGTGACTCCTGAGGCAGGGCTGAGCTGCTGTCACTGGACAGTGTGACTCCTGAGGCAGGGCTGAGCTGCTGTCACTGGACAGTGTGACTCCTGAGGCAGGGCTGAGCTGCTCTCACTGGACACAGTGTGAGTCCTGAGGCAGGGCTGAGCTGCTCTCACTGGACACAGTGTGACTCCTGCGGGCAGGGCTGAGCTGCTGTCACTGGGCACAGTGTGACTCCTGAGGCAGGGCTGAGCTGCTCTCACTGGGCACAGTGTGACTCCTGAGGCAGGGCTGAGCTGCTCTCACTGGACACAGTGTGACTCCTGAGGCAGGGCTGAGCTGCTGTCACTGGGCACAGTGTGACTCCTGAGGCAGGGCTGAGCTGCTCTCACTGGACACAATGTGACTCCTGAGGCAGGGCTGAGCTGCTCTCACTGGGCACAGTGTGACTCCTGCGGGCAGCCCAGCCCAGCCCAGCCGCCCCTGCTCCCTGCCAGGGGCTCAGCCAGCAGGAGCCTCAGTGCTGCACTGCCTGGCACCGCTCGCTCTGGCTCATTAACAGTAACTGAAGCACAAACAGCGCTAAAAGCATGAGCACATCCAGCTCGAGTGTAAGAACATTGTAAAATGTGCAAAAAACACATCCCACTCCCTTCAGTCTTCGCAGCAGTGACAGCACAGGTGATAATCTAGCAGATAGGCCTGCATTTGCAAACCTGCTCATCCTGGTCTCACATCCAGTTGTTTCCACCCTCATTTGTCAAGTACTTTGCACATGCTCAACACCAGTGTAAAACAAGTGCTAAGCATCTTATATAAAGTCTCCAAACAGTTATTGAAATTAGTGGGAATTTCTGAAAATGCCTGTCAGTGAGCATTTTTCTCAAGGCATATACACAGAGTAAATAGGATATGATCACAACTACAATTTCTCAGTACAGGAAATTGCCAGTCACCAATGTAATTAGAAACAGTTCATGTGATCAAATTAATCATTCAAAAAAGAGCAATTACTGTTAACAGAATAATGGCATGCCTTAAAAAAGAATGAAATTACCCTTTAGGACTGACATAGTTACCCTCACCACTCTGTATTGAGGCAGCAAAGATTAATACATATGCAAAATAAAACACTGCATTAGCATCTGCTGAAAACAGTAGTAGCATTATCTATCTGGCCTATTCAACCTTTAACAAACTTTATTTTTTGGCCCCAGGAGAGAGTGGAAATATCAATAGTCACTTCTCTGCCAAAATGAAAAAAACCCTACTCTTCAAGGTTTCCATTGCTATATAACTTACCACATTGTGATTACTGCTGACCAATAATTACATGAAGAGTAAAGATAAATCAGAAATTTGAAATGCAGAAGAATTTAACATTCAAACCTACGTTACAGCTCCTCGAAAGCTAAGACTTGGCTTGTTAAGGCTAAAGCTTAACTCTGTAAGATCTAGAAACACATGCCAAACATATAGCAAAAAAACATATTTTTGCTCTGTTGTGTTAAACATTAATTCTGATTATAAATGTATTTTGAAATTTATACTTTAAGTGAGATTAAGTTTATGTTTAAAAACACAGTAATACTATGCTATCAATAGATAGCAGAGTTAATATGTTTTGAATCCTCAAGCTGTGTGTTTCTACATAGATTAGATTTATTTTATTCTGAATGTCAGCAATGTTTAAATTAAGTCATGCTGATGGGGAAGATAATTAGAGACATATAACTTCTATAGATAAATTTATTGATTCACTGAAGTTACTTATACTAAGCTGAAGCACGTTAGCTGCTGAGAACTGGTATACAGCTGGTTTTTATCATCCCAACACTGGGAAACAGCAGGGACATGCTCCTCAATTTTCCTTTCTCGTGGCCTCTGTCTTGCCCTGAAGATGTATCTCACTCCCTCATGTGTTCAACTTTCCTCTTTCTTTTGCTCCCTCAATTACACTTCCCTTCTTCTGCTCAACATAAATGATGCAAACACAAATAAGTATTTGCAACAAAAGTGACATTTACTCCATTCTTTTCCTATCTGAAAACGTACCTGGTAAACAGGCTGGTGTAACTCGTAGTATGAAGAAGATTCACATGTAACTGTGTTTTTAAATCAGGTAATCATATTTTATCTGATCACTATTTAAGCCATAAACTGTAGCTGCACTTAAGATGTCCCTCATTTGGACAGAGACTAATTCTATTTCAAATTCTCAAAGCAGATTAATTTATTTTTTTCAAGGAATCAATTTTCTATTAAAAAATACCATTACTCCATTTTTATATGGGGTTACACGAAGTCTGAAAAGCCTGTACCTTCTCATTTTCAAGATAATTTGAAAGTGATTCTAATACACATCAAATTTTTCAAGTAACCATTTTCAATGACTTTTCATTCAAAATAATTAGCAAATATATGTCCAAGTTCTCTAGAATACATTTACTACTGTCATTACACAATGAATGTCCTACAATTGATATAAAATAGTATGAAACACTGATTTTAAATTTCATATTTCATTGTTTGTTAATTCTAGATCAGCAGCTTGTCCATATTAAACAGCAGGCAACATGCTGCATGGTCAAAGACATAAACACATACATGCTGATAAAGATTTTTCTTCACAGTTGGGATGATACGGACTGACATGCTGAAGATCAGTGTCCATGTCTAGCTATACTTAGCTAAGGACAGGTTCAGACAGGTTGAAAACAATGATTAACTCTCTGTTAATGCAAAGAAAAACATGGACTGCTGGCCAAAGGTGATGGGCTGCCAGTTGCCAGCATGAAAGTGTCGTGGTGATAGCAGGGATAACACTGAGCAGGTATCACTGCATCAGTGCTACATCAAAACAGGACAATGGGCAGCATTAATTTTACCAGTGTATTCAAGGTCTGAACTGTTAATGTCTTCAGTGTTCACCCCTAATACATGGAAAAGTCTGTGAAACAAGAAAAAAACTACATCTGTAGATTCCATATGGCCTATTACAGTACTCGTTCAACATCTTAGTACAATAAACACTGCAAACGTGCTGCACTGCTCTGCTAATTTGGGAATATCTGATTAACACACGGACTACACTTCTATAACTTCACTTTTGCACTACTTTGAGTTAACATTGCCATCAAGATAATCTGCATGCAGAAAAATACGTACTAGACAGATTTTTATATAAAATCCTAAAACAAAAATGGGTATAAGAAAGGAATTTGGAAAGCAATCAATCCTTAGCATCCATATAGGAGAGAAACATAGACAGCAGGCTCCTGCCACGGAGATCTATGAGATTAAAGGTGCTCATGAGCTGCATTGTCTTTGCTATTTGCCTTTGCCAGGGCAATGGCAAAGCTTCAGCACAGGGACTGCTGGTCCCCATCGCTTCTAATGGCAACAAGTACCCCAAAATGTGCCCCATCCCCTTGTCAACAGCACTGACCCAGCTCTTCAAGAAGGGAGCTCTGCACTGCTGCATTGAGAAATGCCACACACTGCCTGTTCTGACATCTGTCTCACACAGTGGAACCCCAGCAACTGCAGCGAGGCCTTGGCTTGTCCAGCACTCACTGTCCCTGCTGCGGGAACAAAACAAAACTTCCTTCACCTTCAGAATTCCAGCACATGCCTAAAGCCAGGGGCACTGAATTCAGGTACTGCTGAATAAGTGATCTGGAAAAAGTACTTGAATTGCAAATGATCTTTGGGCCTAGTAACTAATTGATAATCTTCAAAATACTTAAATATTTCTAGGACAACATGCTACCAGTATGTTTATTTAAATGCCTTTGAGTTGAAAGAGGATATTAATTGTGATATGAATTGTGATACTGTTTAACACAATATATCAATAAAAGCTGAAAGTAAGAAGCAATAAAATTTTAGACCAAGTGAAATAGGAGTCACTAATATATGAATACTTGCATTTGCTCTGGTTGTGCATCTTTGGTATTTCTTGAATAGGCCATTGAAGCCTAAACTGCTAGAAGATATTGGCTAATTTAAAATCACAAGGAAATATGAAATAACAAAATCTCCAAAAAGTTCAGCCTGGAAAATTTTGCCTACTAGAAACTGATTAGAGGATGTTTCCTGCAATTCCTTCAAAGCTATTGCTCAAGTGTAATGCAGCGTACCTGTGATTTGTCAGCACAACCTTATTCTGCACTGCATATGCATTTACACCTTGAGAAGTTAAAGCTTTTTTGAACTCAGTTTTCAGAAGTGTCACATAATTATACCACCTTGCAAAGGACCAGCCTCTTTGTGTACTGCAGTGGAAAAATGAGGTATCTTTATTACCACAATAAGAACTCAAGGAAATGGCCAGTTTATTTGAAAATTAAAAAACCTGCTAGCAAATTTTTATTTAAAGGGTCAAGACATTGGACAAGATTGCACCAGTGTCTATCTACAATATAAACTGGTAGTATTCCAGTTAAAGGTGTTAACTCCCAGCATGAGCTTTCCTGGATATCTGCATGGCGAGTTTATCAGGAGGTAATTACATGGTTGCAAATCTTGATCTCACAGACAAGGCCAGAGATCTACAGGAATTGTAAGGACTAAGGAAGATTTGTCACCTTGACCATGATAACAAAATCCTTCCACTTACACCTTAAAGAACTGACAGAAGGCAAACATAGGAACTCTTATCTGTAGGATATTATGCATGAATGATAGGTACAAAATGAAAATTTGTTTCTCTTTTGTAAGTCATACATAAAGATGAATTCATATTGTCAGGCCTGCACAATAATTTATTCCCAAGAGAACACAGATAAAGTATTTGTATCACGCAAATTATTGTTAATAATGTTTTTTTATGAAGTTGGGTGGGGTTTGGGGAGGAACAGAAAACACCCCTGAATACATGGCATGCTTTGTACTTTCAGCACGTTAGATTTATTGTTTAACTATGAAGAAAAGCAAGCCTCTATATTCCCTTACGTAAACAACAGGATTCACATACTCTTATTTATTTGTATTGATACTGGTCTCTCTATTTTTAATTAGAAAGGATCTTACGTTTTTCTGTGACTGCATTTAACTGAACTTTAGAAAGGAAGCTGGATAAAACTGTCACGACTCTTAATCCAAATTAGCTACTTTAAAATGTAATGGCACTTTATCTTTCTCTTTAGTGCTGTTAACACTGACATTCGGAAACTAAATCTTGTTTGTCTAACACCTTAAAGATAGTGTATTTTCTTTTTCACAGAAAGGCTGTAAAACAAGCTAAGGTACCTTTATCACTGCAGACAGATCTCCTCCAGCCACATTCAGCTTAAAGTTTTAATCAGCTAATGATTAAGATTTTCATTACTAAGTACTTAGCACTAAATTTGCACTGTTCAACTGCTAACTGCTATGCAGCCACCATTAAACACTCACCTAAAAACATCAACAAACTTCAACATATGACAGTAAATTAAGGATCACGTAAAAAAATAAACAGTCTGAGCCTTTCTGCAACAGATGGCCTAATTTCACCATTATCCATGACGTATGATGCTGGTGTGTTCCCCTCCCTCAATTATCATCTGTTTACCTTTGGCAGGAGTTGCAATAGGTCGTTAGCTACCAGGTTAATACAGTATCCATAGCAGCGAGGAACTCCATTCTCTGCCTTGTACACAAACACAGCTTCTCAGGGCTCCATAAATCCTTTATTAAACCATTGAAAGCTTGAAAACCTGGCCATTACCTGCTGTACATTATCTGGTGCAACGGTTCATGAGAATATTTGTTCCTATTGTAACATGACGGCTATTTAAAAAAAAGTTGTGTTTTCAATTGGCAAATTACAAGCACATGTACTTATTTTGATGCAAGCTTAAAAAAAAAAAAGTGACCCAGGCCATACTTCCAGAAGAGACAGCCTGGATAATTCGCAGCCAGGCACACTTCAGCTCTTACAACCATTCGACAGCCTCCAAATTGTGTGCAGTTGTACCGAAAGTCAAAACATTTGGCTTAAATCAGGATTTGCAGAAAGCGCACGTGTACGGTGGCTGAGGCCAGCGGCGAGGAGAGCACTTTTCAGCCGGCCGGGAGGAAAGAAATAATAATATAAAGATATTTAAAACTAAACGTTTATCGCCCACCTCCGTATATTCCCTTTCAGGAGGGGAGGCGGTGGGTTTAACCCGCTCTTGCGCACCTGGGAACGGCTCACGGCCGCATCCCCATACCCCAGGGAAGATCAATGATAACAATAACAAAAAGATGTTTTTAAAAAAGCGTTTCCCACCGGGGTGGGCGGGCTCAGGACGCGCTCTCGCCCACCTGGGGGCGGCGAGCCAGGCTCCCCCGAGCGGGCCTGGCCCCACCTCGCCCCGTGGTCTTCCCTCCCCTGGCAGCCGGTCCGGCCTCCCCCGTGCGGGCGGCTCCGCGCGGGGGGATTTGAAACGGCCGCTCCGGGGGCCGCGCGGCGGCGGCGGCCAATCAGCGCCGCCGATTTTTCGCGCTGGTTCTGGCCGGAGGAGGGGGCGGGGCCGCCGCGCAGGACCCGCCGGAGCCGCCGCCGCCGCTGTGTCGCCTCGGCTCCCGCCGCTCCCCGGCACCGAGATACCGTCGCCGCCTCGCCCGGCTTCCCGGGGAGAAGGATGCGCTAGGGCACAGGTCGGTAGGCCGGCAGCGCGGCTGGCTCTCCCCCGCGGGAAGGGAGGAGGCACCAGGGGCACGTTCCCGCAGGCCCCGGGCGGGAGGCGGGAGCGGCGGGAGCGGCGGCGGCGAGGCTCGCCCGCCCGCGGGGATGCTGCCGCCCGGCCGCGCGCCTCGCCGCGGGCACCGGGAGCTCCTCTCCCGGGTCGGGACCGCGAGCCCTGCCCGGCAAAAATGCAGCGGAGGCGGCGTGGGAGACGGGGGGTTCCGTGGCGGGGCACCCGCGCCCCCCGCTCCCGCCCCGGCGCTTCTCCCGGAGACTCCCCCTCCCGAGGCTCTGCTCCCTTCAAACTTGCCGTCTCCATCTGCTCGGGCAGCCCGCAGCTCCCGTTTCCCCCTTCCCCGGAGGAGGGCTTTTTTGTTCGCTCCCCCCTCCTCCCCCCGCTACCTGGCCCTCGCTGCGGGGCCGCGGGTCCCCCCGCCTGCCCCTCGTCCCCCCCCGGAGGCTGCCGCAGGATTTGTGCCGCTGGCTGGGCCTGACTCTTGGGTGGCGGAGGAGCGGAAAGGAGCGATGCCGAGCCGGAGTCCCGGCTGTTGCGGCTTCATCCTTTCCCCCCGACCGCCGCCTCCTCCTCCTCGGCGCTGCGGGAGGTCGGGGGCAGCATAAAGGGGTAAAGGAGAGGTGCCCACCCGTCCCACCTCCCTCCCGGGGGAACGGGAGATCAATCAGTGTAAATCAGAAAGAAAACCGGAGCGGGGGGACACGACCGATGGGAAGGGGGGGAAAAACCCTCCCCAGGCTTTAAACCGCCCCATTAAGGGGTAGCGAGGCTGCAAATGTCCCCCCCGTGGTGGTGAGGGTGTGGGGAGGTGGAGGCTGCTCCTGCCCCTTCCCGCCGGGTAGGACTGAGATTGTACGGCAGCAGGAGTGAATGTAACTCTGGAAATGTATGGAGGGGGAAGCCATGTTTGATTTATTCCTCCACTAAACACTGGTGTGATGATCCTTCCACTTACACCCTTCTGCAGTCCATCCTGGACCGGTATGGGAGGAGAGCCTTGTTAGGAAAATGGAAAGAAAACATTCCTGCGAAGGCGTGCGGACTCGTTGGCTCGATATTCATTAAGTACAAGAGGACAGGGCTCTTGTAACTTGAATTGATATTTGTGTGGTAAAAGAGCCTGGGGAACTTGTATTCCCAAGGCCATAGTTACAGCTCATCTGCTGTGGCTTTACCGCTCTGGGGGTGGAGAAGGGAATTTGCCATACTTCTTGAACGTATTTATGCTTGCTTTTTGGTTTTGGTTTTTTTTTTTTAAATATGTCGGCTGAAAGGAGTAAACACTAGTAGAAGTACAGAGCCAGTAAACACCATATTTAAACACATTTCAGAGAAAATGGGCTTCTTGTTAACAGACAGAAGGCAAGCAAGAGGCTGGTATCAGTCATTGCCCATGAATTTTGTGTGCATGAATATTTTCTTATTGGCATTTACATTAAAATTGGATTATAATGATTGTTAAATTTAGGAGCTAGTGCACCCCACACTGAGTAAGCTAAATAGATCTGCTTTAAAAAAAAATAAAAAGATATGTTTGGCTTTTAGCCTTTGCATACATCCAAGGAAGGTAAACACTGGGGTGGCAGTGAAGTTTGTAATAGATTTTGCTAAGTCTTTGCTAGTGACTTAAGCAGACGCACATATGTATATATATAAGGTTGCTAACATTCCTTACACATGGAAAGTGTGGCTTCAGCTGCAAGAATAAATTGGTTCTTCACTGAAATGTTTGTATGTTAGTAGAATATCCGCAGACTTATTGCTGAAGCTATTATTTACTTGTTTGCTGTGGGAATTTTGCTTGGGAAATGCAGCATATCAATGTTAATAAACTCCTCAGTTTCACAGTGTGGTGAATTTGACTGTGGATTATTTGACTGTTGAATGAAATAATGGAATTAAACCACTGTTTTGCAGGGCTATTCAGGGCTCAGTACTTAAACTATATTCAATTTTTGGTTGCTTCAGTAACTGTCTATATCCCATATATTAAATCATACAGGGATTGTTGTCTGGTATGCAACCATCAGAAAATCTGACAGGTTTTTTCAGCATGTGAATAGACTCTAAATATTACTGGAGACAGTGTGAAGGTTATAGGACTGTCTGCCCTCATACATGCTTGGAAAAATCCAGGTACTAAAAGTACAGTAAAACCTACTACTTTATCAAATATTATTTGAAAATGTCAGAAGAAACTAGGTCATTATACTTTAATGGTCTAAATTTAAAGTAGTTTAGAAGATGGAAAATAAAAATAAAATATATTTCTTTTTAGTTCAATATGAATCCAACAAATGGCTGGTAAGAATAAAAAACAAAGCATTTCACTGTCTGTATGGCTACATGCCTTTTCTGAAGCCAGTGGTAGTTTTGCAGGTGAGATTATAGCATGTAAATTATTGCCTGCATGTCATAGACTGGATATTACAGCAAAACCAACCCTGCTTGAGTTTAGACTGGAAGCAAAAATGACTTGTGATGGGTGGCTCTCTAGTGTTTGGGTGATGAATATACACATATATGTGAGTTTGTGTCCAAAACACTGCACTAATAAAGTAGCAAAGGAATGGCAAGAGGAGATTGTTTTTCAGTGTCCTGTTGTTTGTGGCCCTTTCACCTCTCACTGTTGCACTGAGCCTGGTTTTTGTTCCACTGGTGTCAGTACATTTCCCCAGTGAGGTCTTGTTTCTGCAGCCTGATAAATGTGAGTGTTTCCTTGTGGTCGATCAAAGCCTATTGACTGCATTGGGGCTCCATGTGCATAAATGTTCACCTGCTCTGCTCAGATTCCTGTGTCAAGGATCTGGTGTGTGATGAGTAGAAGATACAAACAGAATTTTTGCAGCAATTTGGTCACTGCTGGTCATTCCTGCTTATATAACCACATGACATTTCATAGGTTTTAAGCATAGAAGATGGTTTAATGCATGAAAATTACATGTATTTCCCGTATAGAGCAAGGTCTTTTCTGGGAAAAAAAATTAAACCTCTCCTTGAGAGCAGTGTGCTGCACAGTGAGAAGCATCCATTAAGTGGTATTGCTGAAAACAACACATTCCCTAATAGTCAGTAATCAGGCATGAGTGAAGAACTGCTTGGGTGGGACTAAT
Organism: Onychostruthus taczanowskii; assembly: GCF_017590055.1. Classification (NCBI taxonomy): domain Eukaryota; kingdom Metazoa; phylum Chordata; class Aves; order Passeriformes; family Passeridae; genus Onychostruthus; species Onychostruthus taczanowskii. The sequence continues at coordinate 22,359,853 of NW_024499239.1, read as the reverse complement.
AATAATACCATAGATGATGACTGCATGTTTTAGTACTGTGTTTGTGGCTATACCATTTGAGCTCTTTCATTCCTTTCCCGCAAAGAGAATTGAAGTGGCCTTACGGTTGAGTTGATGTGATAGATGTGGTGTAATTATCAAATCCAGCCTTGGGATGCAGGAAGAGTGGAGATCATAGAATCAGAGAATGCTTTGGGTGGGAAAGAAGCTTAAAGATCATCTAGTTCCACCCGGCTGCCATGGGCAGGTTGCTCAGAACCCCATCTCAAGTGGATCAGTAAGTCCCATGTTTCTAGGGAACATCCCTTTCCAGTTAGGCTGTAGCTTTGAGCAGTGTCTTCACCAAGGATGTACTGAAATCTTGGTGGTGTAAATGAGAGGTGGAGGTGGAGCATGGCACCAGGGTAAGTGCTCAGTTGGTGAAGTGAAGAGAGAAAACAATTTCTCATCAGAGCTTGACATGTGAGTCCACATTTCCTTTGGTGCATAATTGCAGAGAGCTTGGGAGAAAGGGGGTTGGTAAGGACAGCCTTGTTGATCTGCTAGTAGTCACCCTGCTGGTTGTAAATTCACGTAGTTGTTTAAATGGGTCAGTCAGATATGTTGTACAGTTAATGGTCACTTGGAAGGTTTTGATTCTGAGAACATTTTTGAAGGAAAAGAGAGAAAATACCTAAATGTTCTGCCTTCATTGCACCTTCAAATTAGCTTCTCTATGACCTGCAGTCATTGGAGGTAGCTGTATAAAATATATTTTCCTTTTTCCTGTCAGTGACAGAAATTAGTAAAATGATATATAAGGTGTTATTTTTAACGCTTTTATCAAGTTTGGCAACATCTCCAATAGGTAATTTATATTTTCTAGCATCAGCAGGAAGAGAAGTTTTTGGAATCTGTAGAAGGAAAATGTAGACCATATTCCTTTCTGGTGCCCTTTTGGTTGAGTAGCAAGCTACAAAAATACTCAAAGTTCATGGTGAACAGGAATATAAACTAATATATATTAGTACCTTGTGATGATAAGTATTGCATGATGGACTATTCAGTAACCTTCCTGACAAGCAGTTCTAAACTTTAGCACCAGATAATCTGTTGACTCTCTTGTACATTCATGAAGCAACTTCTGTCCAAAGCATACAGTAGATTATAACATAAACTGAATTTCTTAAACTGCATGTTGTGTGCAATAAACAAATACCTGTGAATCTTGCTTGAACCAAAAGCAAAATTTGTACTATCCTTGCTAATGTTAAGGAATAATACTATTGCATGGAAGTTGTTCTTAGGGTACCATGATGTGCTGAGCTATATGTGGAAAGTAGGTGTTTGAAAATGTATTTGAATGTTTCACAGCAATCAGATTGCACTTAGTGAGTATGGAAAAGTGAAGTACTAACTTAATGTACTTCACAGTTTTCATATGTTGGGCAAAATGACTGCCCTGGGGCACCACTGATGCAGGTTCTCATATATGACTTATTGTGAAACTAGTAAAATATATGAGACTTAAAGCATGTTTTAAATTGCAAGGATTGCTCAACAGGTTCTGTTTCTAGTTTTGTTCCCATCCTTTTAGCTTGTCTTGTTTTCATCTTTGTGCAAGATAGCAATTTGATCTTCTTTTGAACTTTGATATTCAGCTCCCCAGCACAAATTGGAACTATTTGGGGTAAGGATAGGTGACAAATGACTGGAAAACTGCAGCATGATGTGCTGTTGAACTTGATTTTCATAGAAGCTTTACAGTTTTTCCTCTGCTGTCTGTGAAGGATGCTGTTGGTTTTCTGTGTCTCTTTGGAGAAGCACAAGGATGTCTGGTTCTGTTGGCTGACAGAGATCACCATTTAACTGTTTTTGTGATATCTCTTTGGCTTGTGCCTTATACAAAATACTAAAATATTAGCATTCCACATCCATGCTAAAATACACATTAAAAATGTGTTTTGTACAGAATCATAGAGCATTCTGAGTTGGAAGGGACCCCCAAGGACCATTGAGTCCAGCACTGAAGTGAGTGACCTGTACAGGGCCTGAACCCACAATGTTGGGGTTATTAACACCGTGCTCCAGCCAGCTGAGCCAAACTCAGGGTATACAAATCATCTTCAAACGTATTTGGCCTTGAGGGCTAAGATCAGAATTCCATGTTTTCTTTGCCAAAGTCAAAGAACATAACATTTAGGAGTGAGTTCTGTTCTCTGAGTTCTGCCATAGTAAACAAGAGATACACAAAGGAGCAGAAGATGAGACAATTTAGTGACAAAAATATCTTTAAGAGAAAAGGCTGAGGTTAAGGAAGATATCATTAGAAATGTGATTTAAATGGAATTTGAAATATTTTGAAAAGCTACTGATTGAAGAATAAAAGAAGCATTAGAAAGAATACGTAGTAATGCAGCCTTCTGTGATGGTGTTTGGGAGCCATTCCACATATTTATTCATTCTAATAAGCAGAAGAGTAAATGTTCATGCTGTGGCATGGTTAGTCTCTGGAGCTGAGGTTCCCAAGATCACATATCAGATAAATGGATTGTGGAACTTGCCAGCCTTGGTGAGATTCCATTGAAGCAAAGATCCTGACTGCACTGGCACTCTGAAACATCTAAATTGGGGAGTTATCTCTGTAGTAAAGAATGCCTAGATTCTAGTCTGATAATAAAGCCAGAGGGATTTAAGCCAAAGTATGAACCTTGTAGAACAGTGTATGGTGAAAGATGTGAATATGGACCATTTCCCTGTATGGAGTGGTTGCCAACAACTTTCAGTCAAATACTTCAGAATGAAATTAATGTTGTGATTTTTCTGTGAGTGCAAAATGCAGACTCAGAAGCTGGTTTATAGTAGCACTCCTGAACAAACTAGAAACAAATGCTGGGATTAAATGTGGAATGTGACTGAAATTCAGCAGTAGTGCAAAAAACAAGTTCCAGTCATAAAATGTGTAGCTGAAAGTACATGTGCAATATCTATTCATCAGGTGAAAGCCTGGCTCAAAATGGTAGTGATAGCTGAGCCTGCAGAAACTCTGCAAATAGGGAGAGCAGCTACAGTTGCTTAACACTACTTATTTCTGCAGTCAGAACTAGATTTTCCCATGAGAAGTATGTACAACACAATTTGTCCAAAGAACTAAATTTGATAAGACAGTGAAGTAATGCACAAAGCTAGTACTGTGCTGAAAGGAAAGCAAAAACTTGCAGGAGATACCCACTGCAAACCTCTCTACACAGAAGTTTTGGAAAGTGGACAGGAAGGAATTGGTTTGTTAGACTGGGAAGTGTTTTATCTTTCTGTCTTCAAGTGGAATGGATAAGATGCACTATATCTAGAGAAACTTAAAACTCAAATTCCAGACCTTTTACCTCTAACAGTTACACTAATCACTTACTGAGAGATTTTTGATGTAGGTGTAGCAAAAGAAATTAAAAAAAGGAATTCAAAGCCCTGAGAATGATGGTAATGCATTTTGGCAGGAGCATGGTAAAGCTCCAGCACAGGGAAATACCTCAAGTAATGTCCAAACCAGAAAGGCCACTTCATAGGAAGTATTTGGATTTGTTTGAAGAGTTTCTAATGTCTGAAGTCTCAGGCCTTGCTTGAGTGTTCCTGGCATACATCTGCCAGTTGCCTCTGTGCGTGTGTTTTGCCTCAAGGTAATATGTTGATAGAATTATTAATGTAGTTGCATGTAAATGGTTATGGTCTGTGTGAAGTAGATCAGAATTAGCACAGTATGGCCAAGATCACATTATAGTCAGTTCCATTCAGATGTGGATATGTGCAGTTCTTAGTGAATGGTGCATATCTGTAAGTTCAATTCTGTAGTACCAGGAGTCAGGATTAATTACCTGTGACCTTTACCCTCCAGATCTTTACCTAATGCTGTGAGATGTGAAGCTGAATGTACTGTGTGAAAGAAATCAGCTATTTGTACACATTACCTGTCCACATCAGAGAGGTGCACTGTGTTGCTGCTTGTGTAAGAAACAGAAGATGTGGCCAAGTGCTGCTCCAGGATTATTATGCCCTCTCTGTGTACATACAGCTGGGCCTTCATAGTGTTGGCAAAGCCTCACATATTTCCAGTGTCACTGCCACTTCCTAGAATGATTCCAATGCACCGAGTGTGCTTCTGGCATTTAAATGCACCCACTTGGATGAACAGGTTTTAATGCTGTGATAGACAAAGATAGCAGATTTGTCAGGGTCTAGGCAAAATGATTGTAGCTCTGGATTAGAGTTAGCTGCTGTCTGGTCAGATCTGGCAAACACTGATTTCTGTAGAGGTGTAGCAGATAACATCTTGTTAGCACTGCAGTTTGATTCATTGCCTATAACATTTTGTGGTGTCACCCCAGGTTTGATCTTCCCTTCCTTGAATTCCCACAGAATTCGCAAGATCAGAAATTTTCGTGATTCTCTTGGTGAAGCTTCAGGCAGTTGCTATGCTGTCACAACTACATATGGGAATAAGAGCAGGATCACTGGCCACAGTGAAGAGGAAGCAGATTATAGTGTGTTTATCTGCTGCAGTGAATATTATGTAAGCCAGAGGATCCAGATCCTGAAAGTGCGGTGCAAGGAGTAGAGGTGGGATGCTGACAAAAAAAGGCAATGGGATTAAAAAAGGGAAATTAAAGTAGTGGTAGACCAGGTGAAAAAGCAGTATAAATAAGGAACTCTGCACTGAAGTGCTGTGCTGTTTGAGATTGTATGTGACTGTGTTTGGTTCTTTGTTCCCAAGCTATGTAGGTGCCAGGTGCACAACTCTGACCCGCCTGAAAGACAGGGAGAGACATCATTTCATTGGTGAGCAAAGACATGAACTGAGGAAGAATTGAATTGTTGAGTCCTGTTTTGCTTGAGGGGGACCATTCCCATTGGAGCTCTCCAGGACACAGAAAAGTCTCAGGTTTGGGGGCTGCCTTTTTGTATTTATTAAATGCTGGTGGTATATTCACTAGTTTCTACCATTTTAGGCACCAGTGTTCCTCCCTGCTTATGTGCAGTGGAGAAGCTATTCTTTTCTGTTTGATCTGTGGTCCCACCACAGTGGTATGTGTAGTCTCTCTTCAGACAGAATTACAACATCTTGGAAGAATTTGATTTTACTCAAATGTATCTCATTGCTTCACCCACCTCCAGCAGCATGAGTGGAACTGGCAACATTAAATTTCTGCAGCAGTGGCAAAAAGTATTTATGGGATTTTAAGAAAAGGAACTCATGGAGAGGAATCCTCTTGCAGAATCTTCTAGCCTTGTCCACATAAAAGGGGTTGGTTGCAAAAGCTTTTCCCAAGGAAGAACAAGAAAGCAAGTCCATCCATTTTGTAAGCTTGCTTTCTGCAGTAGCAAGTGGCACCCAAAGGGAAGAAATTGCTTTCCATTCTACAGTTGTTAAATGTACAAGTTGGTATTACCTATTGTCTTGATAAGAAGGCAGTAAATACTTGTTTTGGTTCATGAAAATAGGCTGTGACATTGAAGTTCAGAGATTTTATCCATCAGGGGAAAAAAGCAAATCCAAAACAAATTTTAAAAGATGGATACTTTCTTTTTCCCCTAAAAATATTCGGTGGCAAGTAATACTGAGTAGTAAGTGCAACTGTAAGTACATTAACTTTCTTCACAGTTTTCAAAATGTACTTTTTCTACTTATATCTACTGCAAGATTAACGAAGTCTTTACTTCAGGTGCTTTTACATTAAAAATCATCTCCTTTGGACAAATGCTTTTTAAAAAATTTTCTTGAGACTCATAAATTTTTGGAAGGGTTTGGTATATTTATTTTCAGTTCTATCTCAGCTACTACAGTAAAGGTTTTCTTCATGAGAGATGATGCTTTTGAATTTTCTGGCTAAAACTGGTTTGTGACAACTTTTGGCCAATCTTGCAATGGAATTTTTAGTTGTATTTTCTTCTAAAATAAAATTTTGTTTAGATGCTGTAGTAATTTTTCATTGTTTTAATGCAGTGAAGAACAGTTATACTACACAACAGTAAATACTCATCTACTCCTATTTGATATTTTAGGATTTTATATGAGATAATATGAGTAAGCATACTCAGGTTTTCAAATGTATTAGCAAAAAAAGTGTTGTAACATTCTGAGTCTTGTTAAGTATTTTCTCTCATTCTGATTTGAAAATAGGAATAACCTTTTGTCTTAAAATTGATGAGACAATGGAGAACACTTACCAGAAAGCACTCTTAACACAAAAAAGCAGCAGCCATCTATTAGCTTTTTAGTGCCAGCTGAAAGCCTAATTTGTAGGTAATAGAAATAGCTCTTGTGGATAAAGTTCTCTTACTGTGAATTCGATTGAGGTGTGTCATCCTCCCCTTCTTTCCCCCACCTCCCTGCGCCTGCCCCAAGTAATTCACCGGAGTAAGAAAACCCTTAAACAAAATAAAAGTGATATTTAATAAGATGCTCGTTGGTGGTTACTTACTCAGTTCCCTCCCTTTGGCAGAATTGAAAGGAATGGAGTACTCCATTCTTTCTGACACACCAGAAAAGCATCTCTGAAATTACAGCAGATGTGGAAGAAATGGGCAATAAATATCACATAAATGATAGTGGCTTGGACAGTGAAGGAGGAATCTGACATGCACACTAACTGCGTTTGACTCATGACTCCTGTCAGATGATGAACTTTCAAGTAATTAATGCATGATTTAAAATGTCTGCAAGATAGTTTGCCTTATATAGAACCTGTTTGTTTAGTATGAAAATGTGTACAAAGCCACTGCAAGGATTGTCCAGTTGTCATTGATTAAAAATTCTAGAGACCTTCATCTGATAAGAGATCTTCTTTTCCGTACTGAAAGCTATTTGTTCACAAGCCAAAATAACATGTTTGTTCAGCAGACTCCTGGTTATAATGTTTTCTTCCCCCTTTGTTAGTGAAAATGGTCCTTGTTGGGTCACCAGACATTCAGTATGGGACGATACTGGCTTAAGCTCATTAGCTGCTACTAGCATGTGTTGCTTTTGTCCCCTTCCTTTCTCTGCCCTCCCCCCACTTTTCTTTTCAATAAATACAGAGTCATCTAGAATGAGATAAGGGATTGCTTTTGCTTCTGTGTGATACCGTGGTCCAGCAGGAGTGCACTTGATTTTAGATACCAAATCTAATTGTATGCTCAGCTGCTTCAGGTCCTTACTCTTACAACTTGAATCAACCAGATCTTGTCTGTGATCTGTTTTATTTCGTTCCTTCATGTCTTGTCTTCTAGATCTCCCTGCATTAATTCCAAACTCACAGCAGCACTGCTTGGTTGGTGGATATTTTCTCCTTGCCCCTTCTTTCCTGCTCGGTCCCCTCCTCTCACAGAGGGCCTGGTCCTTTTTCTTCTTACAGTGTTACTGTGAAGTTTTGTGTAGTAAAGGTGGTGCAAAATGTACCTGGCTTAAATTTTGATCTTCTATCCTGAAACCCTTTGTTGGTCCCATGTGTAGATTTTCTTTCTTTTACCCAGACCCCACAATGTAGCTTGTTTTTTGCAAGGAGGACTGAGATGTGTATCACTAATTTCCATCGCATTGGTTGTCCTAGAGATGGTGACTAACCTGCAAATTGCTGTCTACATGTCTCATCTCCCCATGGGATTATATTTTGTGTTAGGTACTCACATCTGTTATCTTAGCCCATTATTCTGCCTCTTATTTTAAGCCCCTACTCATTTGGTTCCATTAAACCTTTGTACAAACATGGTCTATTTCCCATGTTTTATAATCTGTATCTCCTGGTTCTGATACCTTACAGTTTCAAATTACTGCCTTTGTCTTCATTTTCCCATTTACAATTGTTGTGGGTACATTAACTTCCTCCTTTTACCAGTATTAGTCCTGGATTTGTTGTCTCTAGGCTCCAGTGATTTAGGAGCCTTTTTCAGTGCTTTCAGCTGTTTTTAGTGACCTGTATTAGTAAGACTCATTAACTGAACTGTCACTCACTGAAGTTCCTGAAATCTGTGTATCTTCAGGTGGATCGGGCAAACCAAGGTAACTGCTAAAAGTTCGGGGTCTTTCACTTACTGGTCTTTTTGTTTTGGTTTCTTTTTCTGTTTTTTTGTTGGTTTGTTTTGTTTTTTTTAAATTGGTTGGTTTGTTTTGTTTTTGTGATATGGAGTGCGTACTGTTGGGTTTATTAGCTAGAAGGAGAATAACTTGATTTTTTTAAGCCATAGATTTTAACTTGGTTATCTATGGGTCATTGTTCAGACAAGGCCTTGAGAAGTTTGATCTAGGGGTCAGAATAGATGATCTGAGGAAATCCCTTCCAGCCTGAGTTATTCCGTGACTATGGCAATTTTTGTTTTGACATTCTTAAGATACCCATTCTAATTTATCAGTGTCCTGAGATCGAGTGCACCAGTAAGAGTCTCACTGGATTATTTACTGCTTTTTTGGAGGCGTGCCTCAAGCTTGATGGCTTTGTAGCTTCAAGACGTACGTGACGAGAGTAAGAATTATAATTCAGCAGCACAGAAGAAACTGTGGGTTAGAAGATGCGGCTGGCCCGATGCAGAAATCCATCCGTGCCGTGATCCGAAGCTGATGGAGCCATCCTGAAGCTGTTCCCTGGCCGGGAAGGGCCGCGCCGCGCCCGGCGCCCACCGGAGGGCGCTGCGGCCGCGCGGAGCCCGCTCTGCCCCGGGGCGAGCTCGGAACTTCCCAAATCCAGTCTCCTCTTGGCTTCAGTAGGATCCCTGCGAAGGAAGTACAGGTTCAGCAACAGTCCGGTGGTTTGCTTGTCTTGTTCTTGGTTTTGGTGGTTTTTCTAAGGAATTTTGCACTCTGTAGCTGTGGGACATGCTTCCCAGCAGGTTTGCCTTTTGCCCGGAGGTTTATAGAATTTGTCACTAGTTGTTTCTTAAGAGAAATGTGATTTCAGTTAAATCTGCTGAATCACAGCTTGAATTTCATGTTATTAATTGGGTTGGAGAATTTGTCTCATGTCCATGTTTTCGGAGAATATACTGTGAAAGGACATCAGTTCCCTTTAGGTTTAGTCATTTGTTCTGGTTGAGTTTTGAGTTTCCTTTTATCTGTGATTTCTCTTAAGAAAAGTTAATATAGTCAGCTGCTTTCTGCTCATTTTATCAGAGATTTTATTGGTAATTCAGACTTGATCTGGCTAAAGAAAGATTGGAATTCTTTTCTCTTGCAGATTCACTTGGAGTTCAGGTACACTTGCTGTCCTTGCCTTGTTTTAATGCCAGACTTTCAGACTGCTGTTTGTGCCTGGAGCGAGAAGGGTTTTCACCTCTCAAATGAGCCTACATAGCTTGTGTGGAAAGACACCCTTTTATCTTGTAGATACTTTAGAGCAACATGTTAGGGAGATTGGAGCCTTTGCTAAGGAGTGATGGAGTTATGATTTTTAATTTTTTTTTTCTGCGTCTTTGTAAATGAAAAGGTTTCATGTTCATCAGCTGCTTTGAATTCAGGCTTGGCACCCTTAAGAAGCTTTGGCAGGCTACAGCAATGCTCAGTTATGAACATGTTTGCATTGCTACTCCTGATGTAGAGCTATCAAAAATGCAAGTTGGAGGAATATGCCAGTTGTAAGCATTATAACCGTGTGCATTAATAAACAAGGTGAGATTCAGAAGTGATTTCTCCCATAGCAACTGGCAATTCAATAGTTATTCATCATGGTTTTTGCTGCACTTTTTTTTTGAAGCACGTGAGACTAGATTTGATGAAATTTTGATTCGATGTGACAGTCCTTGGACTTAATCATATAGGAAATTGGTTACCTTGAGCATGGATATGATGATTATTGTGCTGGGCTTTCATAATATTTATGATGGTGTATTTTTCTATATCGTGTACATACTGGACCCAGTAATATGAAGATTCTATGCATGTGATTTTTAAAAATTGAAACCATCATCTTGCCTGGTTTAGGAGCACAAAGGAGTCATTCTGCCAGATTGATTTGTTTGCAACAGTGGTATAATGTTGAAATAAGCAGGGTTAGCTTTTAGAATCCTTGGAGAACCTGTTTAGAGCCTAAAAATAGTGCAGTTTTAGCTTGTTGCATGTTTGCAGATTTCTGTATGAAAAGTGGGTGTTAGGTGATATTGTTGCCATGAAAAGTCTGAAATTCCAGGAGTTGCATTTAAATTTTGTCCAGTATGGTCACTGGCCTGAAGGATTAGCTGTTTCCCAGTGGGCTGGTGTTCCTGGCCCAAAAGGCTCACTCTTTATTCATTCTTACAGCCAGAATGCTTTGGGAAATGTCTGGAGACTGTCTGAGCTGTGGTGTTTCTGGGGGTGTGTTTTGATGGATGGTTGAAGTTTGAGAGTGAGGAAGGGAAGCTTGTGATGCTGCTGTCCATAGTGTAGGTGCTACAGGAACACAGCCTGTGGGGTTTCTGTGCTGGCATAGCCTCTTAGAGATAAAGTCATCTGGTTTATGTTGTTAATAATATTAGCTTAGGTCTAGCCTCTTACTTGTTTTATATAGTGCAGTACCTTTGTGTAGTTATTGTAAGCAACGCTTGTGCTGTAAATGGTTAAAATGAAAGCTGTGATTTTGCATTCCACTTTCGATTTAATAGAATTGATGATTCATAGATCTGTTTTTCTTGGAATTTTTTTGTAATGCATATTAACAGATATTGAGGCATTTTGCCTCTGAAGATTGTAAACAAAGCTTTTTTTTAGTAAAACTCTAATGAAGTACATTGAGTTTTATATTAGTGCTGACGTCTATCTGAATACTTAATAGCTTTTGACATTTCTTATTAAAAATATTTTTTGTCTTTTTGTCTTAATATAGCAGTGTAAGACTGGAAACATCTGGGCTGAATGGACTTTAGCATCAAAAGAAGTTCTCAACTGTTAACACAAAAAATTAACTGCATCAAAATGAAGCAGGTACCAGAGATCCTTGGAAATACCAATGGGAAGCCTCAGAATTGTGAAGTGAATCGTGAATGTTCTGTCTACTTGGGCAAAGCACAACTTTCTGCCACTCTACAGGAAGGTGTCATGCAAAAATATAATGGCCATGAGACTCTTCCATTTATTCCAGCTGATAAATTGAAAGATCTGACCTCTCGGGTGTTTAATGGCGAGTCCGGGGCCCAAGATGCCAAGCTGCGCTTTGAACCTCAGGAAATAAAGGGAGTTGGAACACCCCCCAACACTACTCCTATCAAGAATGGCTCTCCAGAAATAAAGCTGAAAATCACTAAAACCTACATGAATGGGAAGCCTCTTTTTGAGTCCTCCATTTGTGGGGACAATGGTGCAGATGTGTCTCAGTCAGAGGAAAATGAACAGAAGCCAGCAAACAAGGAGAGGAGAAGCAGAAAAAGAAGCATAAAATATGACTCCTTACTTGAGCAGGGTCTTGTTGAAACAGCATTAGTGTCAAAGACTTCAAGCACCACTGAAAAGAAGGTAGTACTTTTTTTTTGTTTCTGTGTTTTGTGAGGTCTGTTAATAATACAGGAATTTCAGTGTTCCTATGCTTATCTTCAGGCATTTAGTAGGTGCCTCACAAACAGAGGGAGTAATTTTCTATGCCTCTCTTTGTCTCAAAAAAAGAACAGATGCACTCCAGTTCTTTTACCTGTTTCTTCCCCAGGATAGGAATACCCCATAAATTCAGTTTCCATATCAGTAAAGTAAGTCTCCAGAGCAAATCAGGGCATGTGGAAGTATGTGATGTATGAAACAGAAATTCCCTCTAGACCTGTAGCCAAGACCTAGTCAGGATGTGCACCTGAGCAAGGGAGCTGAGGAGACTTCTGCATTTAGAGATGGTCTTTAACTCCTGAAGAATGAGGTATTCTGGCTTGTTAAGAAGCAGATGCTTCAGAAAAAAAACCTTTTTCTTTATTTCTGGTTCTGAATTAAAAGAAAAATGTACTCACCAGTCAGCTGGCCTCTTTGCCGTCAGATTTTGGCAATTGGAATGTAGTCCCTATGCCTGTTGGTCATCTGAAAAGAGCTGGTTTTGCTTGCTGTAACCCAGTGACTTGTTTTAATTGGAAATATCTAGATCTTGTATTTGGTGTCATTAATTTTGTGGTGAAACTCTTTGGTTTTTTACTTCTTTCAAACATTGGCAGAATGTTTTTTCATTTGCCTTACCAAGTTGTAAATAAGAATGCTGCTGGGAACACTTTCCCCCCTTTATTTAGCTTTTATTGCTAGGCTCCATTTAAAGGAATGTGGTTTGCAATAACTTTATCTCAGAGGAAAAACCCTACATAGCAGGGATACTTGTATGTATATTAAGTTTCTCAGTGAATAATTCAGAATGGTATTGTATAACAATAGTGAATGTTAATGAATGCTTTGGATTGTTAAAAGGTCCTGGTTTTGCACACCTTAAACACAGAACCTATGTTATGGTTTTCTGCCAGCTGCAGTTAATCAGGGAATCGTGGGCTGAAAAATACCTCTAAGACCATCCAGTCCTGCCATTAACACAGCCCTGTTGATTGTTACTTTCTTCCAAGGTCGCACATCCAGAGAAGAAACAGAGTTGCTGTATTGCTGGTTTTATTTACAGTTCTTTTCAATAAAACTAAATAATAAATGAGTTCACAGAACTGTGTAAATGTGTTTCTAGGTATCAGAAATATTTATCGTTTGCTTATGGTTTGAATGTGTAATTTATACTAAAATTATCAATACTCATGTTTTCAGGAATGTTGTTCAAGAGTTTGTTTTCCTTGGTTTTGTTGAGGAGAATGTTTTAATGCTAACTGGTTCAGACTTTTCTGAATCATTACTCAGAAGTAAAAGGTATGGGCCGAGTCAATATTTTGAGTAATTCTTTGTCCAGCTCATTGTTAATAAGGATAAATTGGACTAAAAGGTGGCATGTTCAATAGCATTGACAACTGAGGCATATTTGTGTGGGTTTGTTACTTTGTTTTTTTTTCAGAAAGGGGAGGTGATATTTAATATGTCCACCTATGCAGTTTGTTCTGAAGCCTTTTACACTGGTTGTCCATTGAGAGTGGCCTTTAATTTTTCCTGGTGCACAGTTCATTTAAAATGAAAAGAAAGGTTTGTCTGGTTTCTTTGAGTTGTCTTTTGGGCAGAACTGATCAGGAGAAAACCACATGAACTCTGTTTCCCAGAATGGTTGGGGCTCGGGGGCTGCTGAGTGATAGGGTTATTTGCTCCAAATTGTGCCAAACCCCTGAGCTACCAAACTACCTGCTTCATCTCAGCCCTTGCAATATTGCAATCTGCTCTTTTCAGAGAGTTTGAAAGAGAGGGTCACACATCTGCCTTCTTTTTCTCCTAGCATAGTGCACTTCAAAGTACAAAGGTCAAAAGGAGAAGCATTTAAAGGTTGCAAGATGTTATTTTATTATATAAGTCCTCGATTGTAAAAAAAACTGGGGCTTTTCTTTCTGTCGCAGGGAGGGTTTGCAACTGTGCAGATTTAAAATAAGGAAAAACAAATATGAGGGAACATGTAAAGGAGATTTTTCAAATGTTTGTCCATGTGTACTTGTCAGGCTTGTGACATACATGTATTTTCTGTGGTGACAACTGTAATGTCTTAGTATCAGTGCTCTTTGGTTTCAGGCTCTAGCCTGAAACTTCATGGCCAGCATCCAAAGCCTTAATGCTAGTGCATCATACTGTGGTTTTATGTAGCTGATTGTGGCTGCAAAGTGGAAATTAGGTAAATATCCTTAGAGTAAAAGCTGATTAATTTTGCGCTCAGAAACCTGTTTATTGTAGGTTGCAAGTTAATGCAGAACCTGTTTGTCTGGTTTTATTTTTCATCTGGTTTCTCTCTCAATTTCTTGTTGTCCAGCTTCTTACTCTTTTGATTCAGCAAAAATCACCATGTTTCAAATGCTGCCTTTTGTGTAGGGTAATTATATCTCTGTCTGATGGGCACAGCAGAATTACTGTTGCACTGAGGTGAGAGGCATATCATATAACAAATGTTCCAGTGCTCTGCTGTTGGGTGTTCTTGTTGTTTGGACATTTTTTGTTAACAGAAATGAAGACTATTTAAAACATTGTCTGTGAGTTAGTTTTCAGCTGGGAATAAATGTGATCTGCCCAGGTCTGACATGAGTTAGATTTCTGCTGATAACCACCAGCTTTTCCAGGCCTCTGAGAAACAGCTGTAATGCTTTCATTTTCCCAGGGTAAAGGAGATGAAGTGGGACAACTAGTGGCTCTTTCCTCCTCCCCTCCCTCTTTTCACCCTTCTTCTCTTCACCTGAGGAGTTCACTTTAAAATCCATGCCTCTCCTGGCAAGGCTTGGTTTCACAGGTTTAAAGCCAGGCACTGCACCCCTGGATGTTCTGTGTTACGGGTGGTGGGTATCACATGTTAGAGGTTTGAATCAATGCCAGACTCGTGGGCTCCTGTAGCTGCTCATGTGCCAGGGTGCCCTGGGACTGGGATTTGTCCTGACTGCTTTTCCAGTCACTGTTTTCACTACCAGTGAGGAGTGAGATTTTCTTACTCATTGCTTGTGTTAGAAGTGAAGCAATCCTGTTTGGAGGAGAACGGCTGAGGTTTATTTCATGTATTAATATGAAGTAATCCAAGTATGATCCCTAGAGCAGTGCAGAGTTTCTGTACAGGAAGCAGAGAATACATATGTGTACCCTGTGCAGCTCTCATGCTGGGGGTCCCAGGGTAGGTCTGTGCTCTCTGACCATGGCAGCAGCCCAGTCTGTGATCCTGGCACATCTGAGCTCGTTCTGCAGAAGCTGGGATGGGCTTACAAGTGGCAGTTTGCCCTTTTGGCTGGGCTTCCTGGCCTGGCTTCCCAGCACGGGTGCAGTAGCTCACAAAAGCAGCAGCACTATGTCCAGAACAAACCTGGAAGTCCACACTCTGCTCTGCTTGCTAGTTTAAGGTTTCCAGCTGTGTAGTACATGTACGTGATCCAAAAACTATACCTTCCACATAGCTTCCTATCCACTTTTCTTGTAGTTCTCTTCTGGTATTATACCAGAAACTTGGCAGGTTTTTACTCTCTCTCTACAGGATATGGCCTGTAATGACCTTGCAGTAGCTACATGGGGGGCAATTCCAAATTGCTGGACAAATTCCACTAGTCTCTGTCATATGTTTATGTTGCCATGTCACCTTCATAGAGAAAAACTTTCTGGCTAGCTCCATTATATCCAATATCTACATACTGGCACAGATTTAAAAACCCAGTAAGGGTAGAAGTGAAACAGTCTGAGGATGATCTTCTAATTGTGGTAACTAACTACAGGAAGTTGGGGATCACTGAACGTGGTGATATTTCTCTGATGTTTGCATCTAATCAGTAGAGGCCAGCACAAAGCAACAAGTTCCCTTTGTAATATTGGAGAGTGGAGTTTTTTGAATGTTTTATTTATCCCATTGCAGATTGTACAGCCAGATCCCAAGATTGCTCATTTTGTTTTAATTTCAAAAATAAAAAGAAAAGTAAAATAAGTATGTGTTTTCAGGGGAAGGACTTGATTGTTTCTTATCATCAGTTGTTAGGAATTTCTGGTAGAGTTACTGTACTTGTCACAAAATGTGCAGCTAAGCTGCCTCCGGAGTCAGGATCTGTAGTTGTAGGATAAAATGAACCCAGTTATATTTTCCTTTTTAATAGTGTCTTGAGGTATCAGATCCTGTCTTCAGCGAGTGATTACACAGGCTGATGTCACCCGGATCCCAAAGGAGAAGGACTAATCCTAAAAATCTCTTCTGGGTGATCCCTTCAGGAACAAGAAAAATAACTTCTTTCCCTTTTTGGAAGAGTTTCTGAAATACTGTTTCGCATTAGCCATTAGTAAAGGATTAAGTTTAGCTGAGCCCTGAGAACTTTTTAGTGCTAAGCAGCTCCTGATGTGCAGCAGTAATTGTTACTTCAGTACTTTAAATTGTTTTCTCTTAATGCCTCATTGGAAAAGTATCTTAAAGAACCACTTGTTCTTTAAAAAGCATACAGCATTATACTGGTTTGAGGGGAGATTAGAAGCTGTGAGTATTCTCAAGAGTGGCAACAAAATTAATTGCAGAAAACCTAAGTATTTGTTCAGGCTTTCCATGCCAGACTTCCTGTTCTTGTATGTAAAAGTGGCTGATTTAAGTGCACTTTTTACGTAAAACTGTTGTCCCAATAAGTGTTACCTAAGTTAATTTTTTGTCCTCTCTCTTCATAAGCACATTGGTGGGAGAATCCAAATTGAGTATGAAGTAATATCTTGAAGTGTTGACAAAAATACTGTCTAAGAATAGCACTACCGAGTTGGATCAAGGAGCCATTTAATTCAGCACCTCAGCTCGGGGTAGGGTTCAGTGGAGGAGGCATAATGGAGAGTACAGATATCACAAATCATAGAGTGATGCACCCTTTGGATATACTCAGCCTCCAGCAGTTTGTGACTCAGAGGTTTCTGGAGCTGGTGATTTTGTATTTGATGGCTGTAGATGGCTGAATTCATGGAAGGAGGCCTCGGGTTCTTTTTGAGCCAATGTGAGTTTTTTGCATCCAGTACATGAAGTAACAGGGCAATAAAGCAGCTCTTTCACCTTTCCAATTTGCTACCTACTTGTTTTGCTAGGTTCTGCCATAATAATAGAAATATTATTATGATCATGGATTTCTGTTAGTGGTCATTGTGTAGATTTCTCACAAACCTGCTCTACTTTCAGCTTGTCCAGTGCTAGTGTGTTGTTCCACATATTTTTGAAGCAATTCCAGAATGCTACTTTGTGTTATCCTGTTTCTGCAGTGTGCTGCCCTTCGGGTTCTTCTGTCTTGTGGTTATTTTAGAACAAGGAACCAGAACAGTAGAGGACATTGAAAATAAAAATGTCTTGTGAATGCGTACAGTAGCATGTTAATGATTTTCTATATTGTTCTCAATTTCATTATTTTTCATTATAAATAATATTTAACATATGATTGATTCCTGACTGCTTCTGAACACTGAGCCAGGTTTCTGTAGAAAAGAGCTGACCAGATGTAGCTAAGTCAAATTCAAACAATGTCAGCATCTCTTGCATGTTTTCATATTTATCATTGGTTCGTGCATTCCGGAGCTTTTCCTGTTTTATTTTGGTCTTTTGGGCATTATGGTGGACATGACAGATGAAGTAAAGTGGTGAGTAAGCCATCTTTGGACGAACTGACTTCCCTTTACATGTCAGCAGCAGATGGTGTTGAGAGATTAATGGCAGTTTCTGGTTTTATAAACTGACCAGATTTATTGTCAGTTGTTGCACAGGTAATGTCATGATTTAAATGATTTAAAATCTCAGCTTTTCCTTTTCCTCCTCCTGTGTTGACCACTATAGGCTGGTTTGGCAAGGAATTTGCTGCTTGTTTCACTGTTTTGGTTTGGTTTGGTTTGGTTTGGTTTTTTTGTCCAAGATATGGCAAAGCCTTTCTGTTGCTCCGCTCAGTGTTCTGCTTAACCAAAATAATGCCTGTCTAAGTCTCACATGTAGCGAGGAGTTAGATCTGCTATTCAGGGTTGTGTTACTTGGATGGATTTACAGGCAGATATTTGCGAAACATTAGTGATCTGTACCAGATGTAATTCCTGGCCCTTACAGCCCCCTTCTGTCAATAAAGAAAGATATTTTGTAGTAACCCTTCGGCAAAGTAGCAAAAGCAAAATATTTTGATCTGTCTTGGAGCAGTGGGTTCAGCCTCCTTTACAAGTTTCCTTTTTTTAGGGTGGATTTCATGTAGGGCAGATGAACTTTAGGTTCTCCAAAAGAGGTCTTTGTCCACAGACACTAATTTTATGTTTGTCTCTTACCATCTTTCATCATCTTTCTATTATAAATAAAAAGATCCAACTGGGCTAACTTATATTTTTGCTTTTTGTGAACACCTAAATTACCTACAGGAATTGTGCTCCCATGCATCATAAAATAGTAGTAGCTAAAACTGTATGTTGTCAATAATCAGACATCAATTCCATTCTCAGAAGGACTGTTTTTAAAAATTTCTATTTTGAAAGCTCACTGGAAGAGGGAAAACTGAATCTTGCTTTTATCTTTGTTAAACAAGCCCTGCTGTGCTTGTGTGAGGAAGGGAATTTGTGACCTCATAGCAACTAATGCTAGAAAAGCTTGATTTTGTTTATTTTTGCTGTTTTGTTTGCTTGGTAAATGTCAACTTGAGTATATGTTGTGGATGCTTGTGATGAAGTGAAACAGTTTGGGATTTTGTTCTGCTGGAATTGACAGCACTTTGGTTACATTCATCATGATTTTGCACTGCAAAGATTGCCCTATTTTAATATTCATATGGGGTTGGGGTTTCCCAGGTTTTCTATACATTTTTATTGCTGGAAATAAGGGATCTTTCAGAAATAAGCTTCAGCATTGCCAAGTCAAGATAATGTCTGTTCAGGATTTTCTTGGTTGTCTTCCCCCCCACCTATCTCAGGCTTTTAACCACTGATTTGGCATTTCATCTATAGAAGAGGAGGACTTGCTAGGTGAATGTAACAGCAGAAGTTGTGAAACTTCTCATGCCTGCCTTTAGGTATGGGAATTCATCTTAAAGGTCTGATCTGTAAAGCAAAGTAGTACTTGGACTATGTCAAAATACTAGTTAACAAACAGAGCCCTTTTATGGCAAATAATTATTTGTTCTGTTTCAGCTTAGTCAGCTGCCTTCAGAAGTGTTCTTGTTATTAAAGCAAAAAAGGTAGAGATAAGTCTCTGCCTTCACCAGAAAACAGTGTCCTGTAAATCTAGTGGCCTTTTGGCAGTGCTGTCTGGACTTGGGGTTTTCAGTTTTCTGACAATATTAGGATTCAGAGCATGTACCCATGCTGTCCTGGATGTCTTTGAGCTGCAAAGAGGAGGATACCTGTTCAGAAAGTGTCTTGGGAAAACTCTGTAAGGGTGTAGAAGAGTGCTAAAGATAAGGTCCTGTTGCAGATTCTGATCTTGAAGAATGTGAAACATGGTACATGCAGATAACAAGCTACATATGGATATGGCATTCTGAAAATCTGTAGGTATGCTGGGATGATTTAGTTTTCATTCTCTTATCCTGTGTGAAGTTCATATGGAAATTGTTCAGAAATAATCATTTCTCATGCCAGAATTCCTCATGGCTCTACAGTTATGTTTTTACAGACTTCTCTAGCATCTTGTATCCACACTGTCTTACCCAGATACCACATCAAAAGTTTAAACCTTTGAGGGTGGGTGGAGGTTAGATACACAGGATATAGGCAGAAATCTTTTTCTAATACTCAGTATAAAAGGTGGGCATATTCATTATGATCAAACATCTAGTTTAAATTTCTGAAACATGGAGCCTTTCATTAATAAGCAAGTAACTTAAAATTTAGGAGGTCATCTAAATGAAAATGCAGAAGTTCAGTAAAACAGCTGAAAGAAGCTAATCTCCATATTTTTAAGAAAGACTGAATATTGGGAAGTGCTCCAGATCTCACGTTTTACTGAATCTGTGAGTGATTGAGTCTGTTTCTCTTCAGCTCTTTACTCTGAAAAAAGAGTTGTGTCCAAGTTACTAAAATATCATGTTAAGTTTATGTCTGAAATACTTGCTTATATAGTGTTTGGGTAAAGGAAGACTGATTTGAGTAGACAGATTTGCTTTTAAATGGAATTTTCTTATCTGCTAGAGACTTGCTAATGAGGAAACCAAAGCCAGCAAAAAAAGAATTGAAATGGAACCAGGAGTTTATTGCTTGATTTGAAAGACAAATTTGAACTTCTGTCTTGTTTTAAAACCCACAGCCTACATTCTGAATCCCTGTCTAAACTTAAGTGAATTTTATTGTCTTTTGTTTACTTTCCCTCCTGGAGAGAAGGGTCCTGCATGGTGATACTCAACCTGCTGTTCACTAACTTGTTTAGATGAGTTTGTGGGAGGAAATGGAAGAAAAAAACCCATTGTGATAAAACTTAATATGTGGTGCAAGCAGCCTCAGCCAGCACAGAAGAGTTTTCAGATCTTCAGTGATTTTCTTCAGCATTTTTTGACATTATTTTATAGCTTTACTATCTAAGCATGTTGAGGGGAAAAATAATCTGGGGTTTGGCAGGAAAATAAAAATATGCTGTCTTCTGCAAACATAATTTTTCACACTGTCAGATTTGACCCTCTTTTAGTAATAGAAGAAATTAGGTAAGTGGTTAGTAATGGAAGAAAGTGAGAGAGAACTTGATGAAATACATTTAATGTAATTTTTCTCAGAATTGAATTTGGAAGATTTTAGTTAACTCTCTAGTTTGGTATAAAACAATTACAAATCTGAAAAACTTAACAAGCCAATTCAGAATAGAGTCTGTTTGTTTTTCTGTTCTGATGCAGACATTTCATGTCCTCTCCCCCTCAGTAGTCTTTACCTCACTGTATGTTTTACGAGGTTGCTGCAGATTTAATTGTGCAGGTATGGATGCAGTGGCCTTTTGGGAGCTGCAGACTTTTGAATGCTCTGCTGTAGTGTCCTCTTCTGTTTTACTGAAGATGGAACATAAAACTTTGCTAGTTCACTGCTTCTTTCTTTGTTTCCTCATCCTTCTCCATTTTGTAGTAATAATTCCACATTTTTCCTTAATCTTAATCTTGTGAGGTTCTGGTTTACTCTTTACTTTTCTGCCTGAAACATTCTCTCTGTAGGCAGTGGTTTGCAAGTATGTAATTGCACAGTATTCTTCCATTAGGTAGTGAACAGAATATAACAAGTGAAAAAGACTTTAGTTTTAATATATTCAGTTACTTGTCATTTACTATGTGAATATACTCCCCTACATCCTAGAATGTGGGAGATACTTGAATAAACATAGGGCCTCTCAGGCCCTTTGGGGATAAACAGATTCACTATAATGTGTGAATTATAATCTTTAAAAAAAAATTTAAACCACTTAGTGAGGGTTGTGAGGATACTGTTTAGGCAGTATCCTTTTTATAGGCAGTATCCTTTTTATAGGCAGAATCCCATAGAATGAGACTTAAGTTGCAACATTTTTTATTTGAAGCAATAATACATAGAGAGGAGTTTGCATTGCTTTAGATCAGCTGTAGTTGTAGTTTTGGGTTTGAAGTGGTTTGAGTTAATGAGATTTTTTTTTGAGGAAGGAAGGACAGCAACAGGGGTTGCTGTCTGTTACTTTGGGTTTTTGGTTGTTTTGGATTATAATGTCCTTAGTCATTGGGGAATGCAAGCAGTAAAATATTACAAAAATAGTATTTTCTTTTCTGTTGCTCCCTTCTCCAGACACACCAACCACCTCTCCTGAACCTCTGAAAGGAATGAAGTTTTTTCCTTAGTTCTCTATCTGTGCTGATAGACAGGGAAGACAAAACAAAATACTTTCACTTTTATTTTCATTACACAGTTCTGTGAGAATCAATAGGAGTTTTAGCTGACAAAGCACAGCACAAGTAGATAGTAGGAAGAGAAAAATAATGTGGATTTGGTCAGCAACCAATATTAGCTTTTTCCGTAATAAATCATATCTTTTTCCGTAGGAAAAAAATAGGTTTGAGTGAGTTTGTGTGTTCTAACTTCAATTCAAAATACATTTTAATTGTATATATTCTGTTTAGGGGGCTTGATTATTTTGGTTTGGTTTCTTTGTAATGTGAGGAGCTTTGTTTTGATCCTGGCCTGCAGCTGGACCTCCAGCAGTCTGTGTCTGCAGCAGGCCCTTCTGCTATAGTGAAAGTGGAAGTTCTTTGCTGCAGAGTGAAACTGAATTGAAAATGAAAACGGAAATACCAGATATCTGCAGCTTAAGCTGTTCAATATGTACTTCCTAGTTACATTACACAGAAAAGAACATTTACTGTCTTCACTTGTCTTAATGGTTTGTACTTTTTTTGTCCAATATTAAATTCTTATGATGTTGTGAAGAGTTGAGAACTTCTCAGCATTGTTCTTTGTAATCCCTTTGTGACAATTAGCAGAGGAATTTTTTTTTATGATTTCTGTAGCTTTTCAAGTTTATATAGTGAAGTAGTAGTTCTTTGATGCTCAAGGTAATTTGCAATAATTTTGAAGGGTTGTAATTCCTTGCATATGTGTGCACATGAGCATATGCACACAAAATAGCTGAAGTACACACAAAACACGACTGAGTACTTTTAAAAGGGATAAAGTAATCTCAGTCTGACACCACCTAATAAGCCTTCTAGGTGTTTTTAAAAAAATGACCTTTCTCCCTTGTTTACTAAACACTCATCATGGTGTTTTCCTAGCAGAGTCTACAAACAAACCTAAAGCTCTCCATGCAGTAAATATGCTGTCCTTAAATGAGTTTGGTTTTCATCATTTTAAGATACTTTTAAGCTTTGAAATGACCTATTCATAGTGTGTTTTTGTCTCATCATATTCAGGCAGGTTAGAACTAAATGGAAGTTGATTGGATTTTTTTGAGCAAATGTAGCTAAAGTTAATTAAAAAGTAGTGTTTTCTATGGCCAAGCCACTTCTTTGGGCTGGTAGAATGCTGACAGCAGTGTTGTGAATTCTTGTCAATCTGCCTGTCACTCATTGCCTGTGAAAGTGCTGAGGGAATGACAAACAAATCTGTCATATGTTAACGAAAGAGGAAAGGCGTGTTAAATTTTTGTTTTATTTTTCAGTCCTTCTCAGCCTGTTGCAGCTGCTGACCCACGTGAGTTTTTGAGGATGGTGCTTCTCCTATAGTCATAATTTCTAAAGGGAAAACTCAGTTGCTTTAAAGGAATTACTCAATTTTCACATTCCACATCCTCCTGGACAAAATAAACTTGAAATCCATCTAGCTGCCTTTCCAAGCAGTTGTTTCATTACTCCAGAAAGTCAGGAATTTCAGTGCCTGCCGTCCTTAGTGGTGCAAAGCCTGTGGAATGGTTTGTGTAGCCAGTGTTAGGATTAGTCTTTGTGGGAGTCATCACCTCCACCTCAGCACTGCCCATCTTTGTAAATTCTCTGCAGTCTCATGTTTGAAAGGGGAACAAAATCCTCAAATTCCTTAAAGTAGAAAAGTACTCTGATCCCAAGCTGTTTCCTTCTTATGTTTAGTGTAACTGGTTTAAAGTTTGGGAATTCCTCAGGCTGCAGAGCTTGCCTATAATTAAGGATGGAGAGGTGAAGGAAGTTCTGCAATTAAATGATTTTAATTCTGGCGAAGCTGCAGATAAAGGTAATGGGATGGGGCATATGCAGGGCACTCCAGACTTACTTAGCAGGGACAGAACCTGGGAGTGTTCTGTGCTCCTCTGCAGCACAGGAAGCCTGTTGACATTAATGGCTAGGTGGTCTAATTACAAGTGAGAACAATTTCAAGAAAAAAGAAGTAATGAAAAAGACACAAAAGAGCCAGAATTTCAGGGGAAGGCATTTTAAAATAGTTTGATTTTGTGAGATCTTCCCTTTCTTTATAGTTGTGTTCTAAACCAGGAGTTTCCCATCTTAGTTTGTTTTCTTAAGTAGTATCACAGGAAGAATTGGTCAGGCTGGCAGGAGATGTTCCCTGCATTCACACAGCCCACATGACTTCTAGTGCTTCTAGTCCTGCTTCTCCATCTTCATGGGTGCACTCAGATGCCCTGTGCTGTCTGACCACATATTGTTATGAGTTCAGACTTCCCTAAACAACAATTTCTGTTTCCTTTGGGAGGAAAAAGAAACTGCAAGCCGAATTACTTTTCTTTATACCGCTTTGTAACTTGACAGTGATCTCCTATTCTTTGAAAATGCAGAGAATACAAGTGTCTTATAAAGGAGCTTCAGTCTTCAGTGTATGAGAAGAGAGATACCCTGAGGGGATTGGGTGGCAAATTTGTTTAGAAATTATATCTTTCCCCCATCACATTAATAATTAAAATGGACCTACCTGGATACTGAAGTAAAATCTATACATGTGTCTGCATTTGGTTTGCAAAAATCTTTTTGAGAGGGAGTATTGAATAAACTGTTGGTGTCCTACAGCTGCATGTCCAAAGTGCTTGTCAGGAATTGCACCTCATTGTTTACTCTTGAGATACCTGTGGAATACATCAGAGCAATTCCCAGAATGAGAAATCAAACTAAACCAGAATGGTGTGGGGAAGTAAAATGGAAGTCAGCAAGTGGTGATATTTTCTGTAGACTTCTTAAAAATCTCATATGAGAGCTCCATGGATATCTAATGCTGTGCTGTATTTTGCCATTCTTTTAAAGTATGAATGTTTTATCAATAGAAAAAAAAAACCCCATAAATACATCAAGCCCACCACAAATAAACCTTGCAGGTTTTGTCAGAGCCTGTCATTTTCAATTTTTTTTATCATGATCCAGTATAGTAAAAGAATTCTGGGCATTTCTAAAATTTTGTGAAGTGCCTGTAGACACATTGGAATGTGATACTCACCCCTGTTCTGCCACCCCTTTTATATTATGCTGCAGTTAGAAGCACTGCTAGAGCCTTTTCATTATTCCAGCCAGCTCCCTCTCAGACTAGAGTCATAAATCTTTGTAGCTTAGTTGCACTTTCTGAAGAATACAGGGAGTCATAAATTAAAAAGGAGTTTCAGACTCCTGAGTAACTTTCACATTTCTGAAAAGTTGATTCATTTTGAAAAAATTCCATCCTACCTCTTCATCTGAAATGCTGAAGTTAGTTTGTTGTGTTAGGATTAATGTTTTTCCAGACCTGCCCCTGACATATGGACTTCTTAATTTTTTGGCTTTTAAGCATAACTTTTCACATCATGTTTAACTGCTAGAAAGAGCATTTGATTTTTCACATCTGCTTGGAACCTTTTAGGTCTGTTGAGAGTGCTGGGCTTGAGGCATGCTCACAGGAGGGGTTTTCTGACACTCTTAGAGAATCCTCAGAGACCCAAAAACCGTGAGACATGGGAACGTAGCTGGAGTCACATGAACCAAGTCTGAATTAATCAGAAAAGCTGAATCACTGCTTGAGTAATTGTCCCTAGAAATCAGAGGACATGGCTTCATGTGTGTTTACCAAGCAGAGATTTAAAAGCTTTGAGAAATGGATTTCTGAGTACGTTGAGTTTTAGGGGTTTTGACTGGTTGTACCTCTCTGTGTTTGAGTTGCAAATAAATCTTTATGCAGTTGCAGCACATCAGAGATTTTGGGGTTTTTTGTGTTTGGAATATAATGTGTAATTTTTTATGAGAGTATTTTCTGGCTTTGAAAATATGTACAAGGTGAAGTGACCTACTCTGATTCAGCATAAATGCTTCAAGTACTTGTTTCTAAATTCTAGATTTCTGCTTTCTTAACTGTCTTCTTTCTTTCCTCTTGCCACTTTTAATTATTTTTAACTGCCTTCTGAATGATGAGCTGGTATTATACAAGATGAATGATAAATGTTGCATATAAATTTAGTACTAGAAAATTAAAAAGGAGATTCAAAATATGTGGTATTGTAAAATATGTGATAGGTCTGTAATGAGATACCTTCTGTGCTTTTTTACATAGTTAGTGCTTACCTAGATAAAGGTGCACTCTATTTATATAATATAGAACAGATGAAGCCAAAGACAAAATGCAGCTAACTCTGTGAAATGGTTTTAGTTGGTGAAGAGACGTCTGTGTTGCTGAACTTTGTTATGATGTAGTAAAAATGTGTCTATCATAGGGGAACATGAAGCACCCTTGTAGCTAAAACTATCCCTTGAAGTGGAAATAGTTCTGTAATTGTTTTCCAATAGCTAAAATAGCTTTACAGCATCAATGGAGCACTCACAAACTTTTACTGTTAGAACTGGAACAGAAGAAAATATCACAAAAGTATGTGTGGAATGGTTCATGTTACAAGTTCTCAGTATGTGATAAAACAGCTGAAAGATGGAGGGCTTGGGGTTTTAAAACTGGTTATTTTTGTAGTTGCTATTCAGACAGTATTTCAATCTGTTCTAGTCTGGGGGTTTTGTTTGGTTTTGGTTTTTTGAGGGTTTTTTTTTTAAATCTAATATTACATTTGTGTGTATAGCACTTAACTTGATTAATAATATTCAATACAGAGGGAGGTTGATTTTTCCACATTTACATCCAGTGCTCAGGTAATGTATTTGAAATCAAATTAAGCCTTCCTGATGGTCTCTCAGAAGTTATTTGAAAAGATAAAGGCAAACCACAGCTTACTTGCCAATATTTCTAATTAAAAAGAAAACCGTAACTGGAATGTGGATTTTTTTTCACTGTTACAGAACAAAAACTATGGCTTCAAGTTTGAAGTTTTCATTACACATGAAATGCAGTTATTGCTTACTAGCAAACATGACAGCACATTATTCTTATGAACTATTTCTTATTTTCCTCATTCTATTACCACTGATGCATATCTGAAAAAAAAGATGGTGATCAGTTTGGCTTTTCTTTTTTTCTTTTTAAGGGTCCTTCTAAGAGAGATCAAACTCAAAGTGCCATCAAAGAGGAAAAAGTCCATCTGTTGAAGTACAATATAGGAGATCTAGTGTGGTCAAAAGTGTCTGGTTTCCCATGGTGGCCATGTATGGTTTCTGCTGATCCTGTTCTCCATGCCTACACTAAACTAAAAGGTATGTCATTCAGATTTTTTCAGGTGTACAAAATGATTGCTTTGGAAAAATTCTGTTCTTCATCTGTGCAGTTGATCAGCAAACTTGTTGTCAGCAGGAATGTTAAAATCATGTAAATGCTATTCTTGAGCATATAGCAGTGTGTCTTTTAACTCAAGTGTTCTCTGAAAGATACCAAAGTTGTAAGCTGTCAAACTGTGTGGAGTCTTCTTTAAAAAAGAAAAATCCCCAAACCTAACAGTGTTTTTCATTGTTTCTGTGGAAATGCTTGGTAAATTCATACAGGCTAAAAATTTGATTTAAGCTGATGGGAATTAAATATTCCTGATTATTGTGATTTACTAAAAGCAATCCATAATTCAGGCAGTTAAATTTTCTCTGATTCATGGAGTCAGTACTGATATCTACAGACAATATTGGTTGATTTTTAAATGCAGGAACTACCAAGTGTTAATGAAATTTTTAGGTATGAATCTCTACAATTTCTTAATCTCATTTGCACCTTTGTTCTCTTTTCTGATACCTGAAACTTTTGAGGCTTTAGTAGCAACACATATTTAAACTACACATTAAGAAAGAGTTGGAAGGGCTGAAAGCAGTGAAGCATTGGGGTGGATTGCCCAGAGAAATGGTCTGATCTCATTCATAGGAGGTTCTTAAGAACAAATTGAATTAATATCTCCAGGATTATAGCTAGATTCAAAATCGGTAGTAAAATAAATGGGTTCTTGAGAACCTTTTCAAGCATTGATAATACAGTTGTTAGAATGGTTTTTATAGACTCCTCAGACAAATTTTCCTTGTAGCAGTCTTTCAGAGTTTGGATCAGGCAGTCCCTGTCATTTTTAGTCTTTGGATTATTAGGTCTATTATGACATAAAGAGATGGATTTTGAGAGTAGTAGAGCTGTGTATTTGTTCCTAACACTTGCTCTGTTCCTTGAAAGGAGCAAGGTTTATGTTCATTATCCAGAATCTTTGTGGTGCATCTTTATCAAAAAATATAGAAACAGACCCATGAAAACCCAGTACCAAATGTCTGAATGCAGCCTGTGGAGCACGAACAGAAAGAAGGGCCCATGTGCTTTGTAATGTTCATTTCCCTCTCTTTGAATTAATGGGAATGATGGTGATTTCTCATATTTGCTCTGGAGTGGGTTTGGGCCTGCCTTTTCCTTGAGGAGTTCAGTCAGAGTCTGAGCAGCCGTCCTGACTGCTAAATGCACTCTGATGTGTGTATTTCTATCAGTAGGTATTTTCAGTCTTACCTTCCACCTACTCTTTATTATTTAGGTACTATCAAAAGTCTCTTCTTGCAAAAAGAAAAGGTCTTTTATCAGGGAGCTGTAGAAGCACTGAGCTGTGTCTCTGTATTTCTCATTTCTAGGCTTAGGATCAAGTGTTTATAAGCGCTCTGAATTTCTGGATGTTGCTACTTGATTTGATCATTCTAGCTGATTAAGCTTCATAAAAATTAATAACTTTCAACTTGTGGGAAGTACATTTTTATATAAGAAAATCTGTACTGAGTCTGGCTAAAGCTCCATCTCACTGTCTCTGGCTGTGGTCAACCACAGATGCTCAGATACAGAGAAGCACCAGGGAAGTGGTGGGTTCCCAGCACACTCTCCCAAACTGCCAACAATTAGTTGCTTCAGGATTCTGCGGGCCAAAAATTAAGTTTCCCTATGTAACAGCCATTAATGATTGCCATTATTTTATCCAGGAGCATTGGTACAAATTCAACTCTCAGAGGACCCCTGAATATTCACCAGTGGGTTCTGTGACTCTAGTGGCAGGCTCTATTACTTAATCTCCTTAATTAGGCAATTACAGCTGTCCAGCATTACAGTGCAAAAGGAGCACAGTGCCTGCAGATCTTTACAGGAGGTTGGAAATCTAGGCTGTGGCACCTCTGTATGCAGCCAGGGCATCCTGGTAAAACAGACAGATCAAGTCATAAGAGCTCTGCAGTCACTACTTAAACATTTCCTTGATGAGCACAAAGTAATTGCAGTGCAAGAGAATTGTTCCTGACTACACTATACTGGAACATATGTTAGACTACTGATTGATGTGTGATGGTTACAATCCCAAGACTTTCCCTCTGCCCTTCCTCTGGATCCTCATATCTGATCTCAGATGAGTCATTATAGTTCTTGTAGTTCTCATAGATGTTTTTATATATAGTGTAAGTTTGTAATTGTTATAAAAAATTACATGTATATATTAAATTTTTTGCCCATACCATTGATTAGGTTAATTTCATTTTACCCTTCCAGATGCCATATTTTACAACAAGATTAATGCCCTATTATTGGCTGAACCACCATGAAAAGAAAGGTCTTTCTAACTCTAGAAACCCCAAAAACAGAGCATAAAGCAATCCACTAGGTCTATTTGGTGACTAAGCCTGAAGACATGCAGTGTATGAATAATGGAATTCCTAATGGAATACAGACCTAGTTTGAAGTCACTGTAACACAGAATTTGGCTGTTATTTGTACCTACTGGGTGTCCATCCTTCCCTGGGTTTGTCTGCTGTCCAGTCTGTGTGTTGGACAAACTGGTGTGGTGACTGGAGGGACCACAGGTACTGTAGGGAACATATTTGATCCAGCAGGATTGAATTTGCAAACACAGAAGTGCGGGTTAAAACCTTTTCTATTTTTAAACAAGACCATAGTTTGAACACTTAGCAAACCTGCAAGTTCTAATGAACAAGGTGTTAGAGGACATCTTAAGTGTGATCTCTTACCCTTTGCCTTTCAGAAATTCATTGTTAACTGTGAATCCTTTGATGAGTTTTGAAAGTAGTTTCTTCCCCCTTCTCTGTAGAATAGCTGAGACCTTTGGAAGGAGAAGGCTGTATGCCTGTATCATACCACAGTGAGACACTGTTCCTCTTGTTTTTCTAGGGGGAAAAGGGAATATTTTTAGTTGTAGAAGAAAAAATGTTTCTTATTTAGATGTAAAATTGTACTCTTATCATTCCATTCTCCCTCTGCCAGCCAAATCCTTTAATGATTTATTTGATTCCTGAAAAATCTTGATTAATATGAAGTTTTGATTGCAAAGGTTAAAACCAGATGAAATATGTGTCTCTGTTTAAGAATATCAAAAGATAAACTTTAGGAGACAGAGAGGAGGCTGAGTGCACAAGCTCTCCAAGCTGTGGAACTTTCTCAGTGTTCATTGAGAATTGAATGATAAATTCATTTTCAGAAACACCCAGTCCTACATGTAAAGTTAATATACATAGAAAACTGGCAGGTGATTGTAATCTCAAGTTAATTTAGCCAAGCATGTTCTTGCTGGGAATCAAAATATTGAGCAAAATTTTGCGTCAGACTTCACACATCATATCTCAGAGACTTTCAGGCTGGTTCAGGTAGGTTTTTAAAAGGTTATCCAGTTTTTCTGTGCTTTTGTGATGGCAACTGTGGCAGCTTACACACTTCAAGTCTGCAGGGGCTTACCAGAGTCTCTATAAATACACGTATTTTTTTTTTAAATTTTCAGGACAGAAGAAGAGTTTTCGTCAATATCACGTTCAGTTTTTTGGAGATGCCCCAGAGCGAGCCTGGATATTTGAGAAGAGCCTGGTACCCTTCAAAGAAAAAGACCAGTTTGATCAATTATGCCAAGAAAGTGCAAGACAAGCCCTCACTAAATCAGAGAAAATAAAGGTAAGAGGTTACCAAATCAGGCAAGATTTGGAGCTTTGTATTTTAGCATTACAGAGATGTACATATGTAACAGATATAAATAGGTATTATAAAAAGCTTTAAGACAGCTTGTTTTAGAGGAGCTTGCAGTCTTAGATGTCATTTATAGATGCAAAGGTTGGGGTGATTTACCACTGTTTGTTGCTCAGTAAACATCAGTACCCTTCTGCTTTGTCACGGATTCATCTGTGGTGCAGTAGTATCAAATACAGCTCCATTTGAACTCTCAATTACAGACCTGCATGACAGTTAGTCTCATGGGATTGTTTGATGTTAATGCCAGCATTCTGAAATCACAAGTGGGCAGATTGCTCACAGGGCTGTCTCCTGTTGCAGATGCTAAAGCCGGTGTCAGGGAAGCTGCGGCCGCAGTGGGAGATGGGTGTGAAGCAAGCCAGTGAAGCGGTGGGCATGCCAGTGGAGGAGCGCAAGGCCAAGTACACCTTCATCTATGTCAGGGACAGACCCCACCTGAATCCTCGAGTGGCAAAGGAGGTTGGCATTGCTGTGGAACCCTTGGAGGAGATGGATGAGTTGTCCTACTCGCATGAAGAAACCACTCCAAATCTGAAATCAATGAAGGAGTCTGGCATTCCTAGCAAGAGGAGGAGAAGGACATCAAAACTGTCTGCTGCTGATGATATGCAAGAGAGCAGTCAGTTGGAGGATAAGAATACCACTCCTCAAAAGTCATCTGAACAGGCAGAATCCAAAAGAGGGATAGGCTCCCCTCTCAATAGAAAGAAAACTCCAGCGTCTACTCCACGAAGCAGAAAGGGCGATGCAGTATCTCAGTTTTTGGTCTTTTGTCAGAAGTACAGAGATGAGGTTAGTCTCTTTTAGCTGTTATTATTGTCGATTGCCTCTTCTCATTTCTGTACTTGAAGAAACTACTTTTTAGTAAACAAAAATTAGTTATTACTGCACAATCTATAATATTCTGTGTTTCACAAGGAATGCCTGCATCAAATCTTATTCTAGACAGAAATAGAGGAAGAAGGGAATGCAAGTGAGCAATATAAACAAGATGGTGATAACTGCTTTTGTACTTCAAGCAAAAGCTGTGTTAGTATCTTCCCATGTAAACCAATAGTCCTTTGTATTAGCCGTATTTTGTCTTCAATGTATATACAATTTAATACATATGCATACATATATGCTCAGGCAAATATAACAGAGATTATGCTGTTCATGGCAATCTGCTTGCAGATAGCTTTTACGTTCTTTCTGAGGACATGGCTCAGTTCATTCTATGTGTTCCCTTATCTTTGGACACCTTAAAACTTAATTTACTTACCCAGAATGTTTTGCTGAGCTTCAAAAGAAGCTGCTTACCAAAGCTTGTAAAAATCACTGTCAGTGTGTGCAATCTTCTGGGACAGAAACCAGGTCCTCTTCAGGCACTTATACTCCAATACAAGATAGAATAAATAAATATCTTATTATCAGCACTTTTTAGGAAGACTTAAAAGTGTAAAAGCACTACTGCTGGTGTAGCTCATTACTTGAAAATCAGGATTTACCATTTTTCTTCCTCACAACCTTTTGCTCCATTTACAGTATTGTTCCATGATCTGAAGCTAGTGTGATATCTTATGTTTTCTTGTACTTGTACTATTACATATTGTTCACAGAAGGATCAGGAAGTTAGTGCTGACTTTGTCATACTCTTTAACTACTGAATGGTTGACTTCATTATAGCATATTTGTATTAGAAAACAATTAATAGATGCAAACTTTATAACGATATATTGGAAAGCAGATTCTGTTGGATGGAAGTCAATTAGTTGTGGTTCAACTTGGGATCTTATTAGATCATTGAAACTTAAGCTAATTTTGAGAATTAAAATGAGCACAGTGTTACATGAACCTTTTAGTGGCTTTGGTTAAGTTGAGAAGAGCATTGCAGTTTCCTGGCTCTGGAAAGGAAATGGTTTTGTAGCCAGACTGTTAAATACAGATTTTGACATATTAATTATGAAAAGCTGTGTGGGTAAATCATCTGTCTCGTGTTGGAGACACATGAGTTCTATTCACAGCTCTTCTGTAAGTGACATTGCAAGAGGGAATTTCCTTGGCCTTCAATGAACATAGCAAGAAGTCTTTTGCAATACTGAGGGATGTACAATTGCTTCTCTGGCAGAAATGAGATGATGATGGCTGGCTTTATGGACTCTTAGCCAAACACACCTTGCAGAGAAGAGATGTGCTGAGTCTCTGGTATTTCTATTTTCTGTGCCAGTTATCAGGCTTTGTTCCCTACTTTGGTTATACTGTAATTTTCAAATTAATAGATGGAAAATGTGAAGACCATTAGAATACGTGAAACTGAGGAAATACTTTTTCTTCAGTGTCATTTCAGGAAATTGAAAAACTTTGTTAAACTTGAAATTCTCACTGACAATAGTGGCGAATGTTGCACAAAGTTAAGTAGAAGGAAATGAGTTTAAAAATATGACGTATTTTTAGAGAGAGGGCATCCTACCATTTCTGCCTAGAATACCTTTTAATAAGATCTGTCATGAAAACCCAAATCTGCCTGAATGTGTGATCCATTCTAACAGGTACAGAAACACTTCTGTGGGCAGAACAGAACTAGGTTGTGAAAGCTGCAGATACCTCTAACTGATCATCAGAAGAACTTGTCTTCCCTTTGTCTTGATTGGAATTTGACTGGCAAAGTGAGGAAACACCAACTTAGATATTTATGCTTTTTGCCTTTCATGTTGCTTTTAAAATGACATGTTCATGCCATTGGTGGAAGGTGGAAATTCTAATCTAGGATTTGGAGTGTCCCCTTCTGTTAGGCTTATCTGGTTCAACCTGCATGACTTTCACCAAGTTTGTTTTGTTGTGTTGTAGATGTTCTGGTGTTTTAGCAAGAGGGATAATGCTGGCTAACAAGCAAACCTGGTTTTGAGCTGCTTGTACTGGTGGCATTGGAGAGTTTAGTGTATGGCTTTCTTAGTATTTGCATGTAGAAACTGAGAAAAAAGGGACATTACAGACCCAGAAGAGGCTCTCTGTCCCCAGTCTTGTGAGGGATGGAAGTGAAAGGGATGGCTGAAGACTCCTCTGTGGGTCCTCTAATAATACCAAGCTCTCTTAAAAGTAGAGCCATTTCTGCTGTGTCTTGCTTGGAGCCTGGCTTTGTGGTAGTGAGATTCATATCTTGTTTTGATTTTATTATTATTTAACTGCTGGATAATGTTTTTAATGATTTAAGAGACACACTTCCCACATCCCTGAGGGAGGTGCTGAAAGCTTGGAGCATTTTTATGCCTGTAGTGTTGTATTAAGTACTTTGTGCTGTTAACCAAAGGAGTAAAGATGTATTTTGTACTGTTGTATTGTGTGCTTTCCCTGTGAAAAATACAAGGCTAGTAAGGATTGGAAGGAAGTGTCTGACTGGAGATAAAGGTATCATTCAGGTGGGAGGCAGAGAGCTACACTGTTCACATTAATTGATTTGGGTCTTGAGTCTGCTGTGAGGAAAATTAAGGAATAATTTCACTAACATGGAGACTTTGAAGAAGACTGCTGAGCATTATTTTCCTTGGAGGTGTTATGTGCAAGGGTCCCTTCACCATTAAGAATTCTGAGTGTCTTTTCCTTGACATTTCACAGGACTGCTAGTCAGCTGAAAGTTATTCTTATTTTGTTGAGACAGGAGGTAATGTTAATGTGTATCTCATTTCTCCGAATAAATCTAGTTATTTATTGGAGAATTAAATGGCTCTGTGCCCTCGTTGGGTACCATGACCTGTACATTTGTGACAGCAGTGAAAACTGATGCTAATTTCATGTCCTGAAGAAGTGAGGTTTGTGGAAGGGGATATCTTGTGGGTTTTTGTTCCTCCCTTTCAATAATGTGAATCCAGTTGTTGGATTTTAATGAAGATTGAGTAGAGGCTTTCGAAGGTAGTTGTACTCCTCAAGCCTTCTGCAGATGGACTATGCCAGATAGAAACAAGCCAATTCTTAGTACTCTACTAGGAGAAAAATTAAAGCATGGATTTCCACACTGACCAATGGGAGGAAGGTACTGAAACTATTTTAACACCTGGAAAAGCAACAGTCACACTTACGTCCTGTTTGATAACAGGAAATGTAGTTTTAAGACCCTAAATTTGAAGAAATTAGGTCTAATCATTTCACCTTACCAGAAAAATTTCTGTATTTGCTTTCTTGACTTAGTTTTTAATTTGCTCTGTGTTTTTGGTGTATCAGTTGCATCATTTAGATAGGATCCTGGAGAATGCTGGGTAATGAGATGAGAAGGATTGTTTTTAAATGTACTGTTTCATTTCTGCACAAGCATACAGTTTTTTGACTTGTATGATCAATCAAATCTGATTTCCCTTAAGTAGAACTAGGGGTATACTAAAGGAGTTTGGGAGGATTCTTTTTCTTTCTTTTTAATTCTGGATGTTTTTTTTTTTTTTTTTTTTTTTGTTGAATATACCTCTAGAAACTCTGTTAAACTCCATGTTGATGGATATTATGTGTCCTGCTTATAACATTAAAAAAGATGCACAGCTTGTGCCTTCCTAGTCTTCATATGCATAATACAAAAATGATGAATCAATACAGGAAAATGTTGCAGCAGATGCTAACTTATGTAAATCTCTGCTGAGTTAGGTGTACTGAGTTCTATGATTAATGAGTTTTGCTCTGAATTGATGGATTTCTTTCTAGGCAAAGGTATATTCCAGTATTGCTTGCCTGTCATTTGTGGATCTATATTTAAACTTCATTGAGAATACAATACACATTTTTCTGAATGACCACAGGACAAGGTTTATACTTACTCCACTTGCTCCATTTTTTGAATGGTAAAAGGCAAATAGATACTTCCAAAATTAGTCTTAATACTTCTGAATAACCTAGTCAATTTTTTTTTTAAAGACAGAGAGAGAAGTGGTTATTCAAAGCAAAACTGGATACAGTAGGTGTTATTCTAGCTCTGTCTACAGCAGAAATATTAGATATTGTTTGTATCCAGTTTTCCAAAGTGTGTACACCATTCTTTCCAATAGTCACTTTTTTTTAATTCAACCCTATTTCTGCATGTATAGGTGGTTGCTGAACATCCAGATGCTTCAAGTGAGGAGATTGAAGAGCTGCTCGAATCGCAGTGGAACATGCTTAGTGAAAAACAGAAAGCTCGCTATAACACAAAGTTTGCCATAGTGACCTCTCCCAAATCTGAAGAAGACTCTGGTAAACGTAAAACTGTGCTAGTGTACTCTAACTAAATTTGATATACATAGTGGCGTTAAACTAAGCACATATTTGAGACCCTGTAGGGAAAACAGCTTTCACTGTTTTCCAGTTTTAATTCTTGGTGTTTGTGCCAATAGCAAAGGAATGCCAATGGTTACAATAAACGCAACCCATGAAGTCTACATTTCTTGCTCATTGTTCTGGAAAGTTGTTATATGTAAACCTTCTGCTGTTTAGACATTGCTGATTTCTCATTCTTCTTCTGCCCATAAGCAGCTGCCATTGCATCCACTGCTTGTTACGAGTGGATGGTGGAAGGGAAGATGAAGTGTTAACTGCTAGGAAAATTTGAGATGTTGTTTTTATAGGACAGTTAGAAACAGTTTAAAAAATTTAATCAGTGCTACACCTTTTCTTCATATATGCCTAAAGTGGGTTACTTCACATCATCACAACTCAGGAAGAACTATTCCAGACTTTATTCTGTACCCTTCAGCCATTTGGCATTTTATTGTGCTACTCAAACTTTTTAGGACTTGGTGCAAATTTTGAAAATACTTTATTTTTTTCTCCTTGTATTTTTGTTGCTTTTTTCTGGTGTTTGTTTTTGATGAACAGTCTCGATTGTTTTCCAAAATATTTGAGGGGGTTTGGAGTCGCTTACTTGAGAAAGGAGGAGGAAGAAGATAGTTTGTCATTTGCATGAACTTTATCAAATTTAACTAGCTATCATTTTTCAAATTTAAATAGCTTTACAGCACTGTAAGAAGACTTATATGGAAGTATTAGAAGCCAACAGGTGCTGCTTTGGGCAATGACAAGAATGAGAGGGAGTGTTTGAAAGTTTGTGAGACTTGGAAAAACTTGTATAAAAATGGCAGTCAGTTTTGTTAACTATCTGTGTGTGTGTGTGAAATAACATCATTTTGTGGAAAATTGAAAAGTTTTTAACTTTAAATTTTAAGTGTTAAATATTTGGATATCAGTTTAAAAAAAAAACACGTTCTGTATCTCTCAAGGTTCATCATTGAAGAATATTGGAGAGGCCAAACGTAAAGTGTTTCAAGACTCACCTAAAAGGAGATCAAGATCCAGAAGTAATTGAAATTTGTGTTCTGTGCAAATAGCTCATCATTATAAGTAGCTGTTGAGTGTATTTTTTTATGTAATCGCCCACGTATCATAATCTCTTTATTTTATCTCAGATGTTGTCTTCCTTGACATTAGAACTTTAATGGATCCCAAATTAAATATCTTAACACTGTAGTGCTGAATTTTGTTCACCTTCCTCAGTGTCATATTGCAAGAAATGTAATTGAAATTGTACCTGTACCAGGTGTTTCTAGTACATATATTGTGTACATTTACAGTTACCTACAGATGAAAATATGTCAGTTGACTTGTTCCCCATCTCAAATCCTCTTATCTTAAACTTGGAAGAATGTTGTGGGATTTCTTTTGCTGGCTTTTTGTAAGTAGCAGGTTCTCCTGGAGCCATTTCAGTCTGCTTTGTAGATTCAGTTGGATCATAGAATATGTCCTGGATTGTTTAGATAAGAGCATTAATTTGAAAATGATCCATATTTTCAAGTTGCTATATTTTTAATATTTACAGACATTTGTTCCCACTGGAATAGAATGCTTGTAGCTGTAGGGCTATTTCCAGTTAACATATTTGTGCCCCTGGAACTTGGAATTTTCATGTTAATAATACTCTGTAGCTTCATAAACTAGAGGGTACTGGAGAGTCTAATTACGTTATCATTTCATCTTGATGAAACAGACCACTTCCCAAACCCTCATCTATCTTTTTGAGGTACAGACAATAGTGAAACCTGTGGCAGGGGTATGTAAATTACTCACTGACCTTTTGTATTTAGCAGCTGCTTGAACTTTACAGTGAACAACCATCTAAATACATAAATAACTGTGTGGTCTAAAATGGCCAATGTGGTTCTGTTCATAGGATTCTGGTTCATAAAGGCAAGGCATCTTTGGTCTCATGTAAAATACAATCAGCTTGTTAGAGTCTGGAATTGCCATACCAGAAAGAGAATTAATCTGTACAGTTGGTGATATCTTGTCTTTTTCAGAGGCCCCTTAATAGATGTCACCACTTAAAGTAAATAGATGTCACCACTTAAAGTAGGCTTAAGGAGGAGACTTAGAAAGTAATTTTAGTAGAAAGACACTGTTACAAAGTGGCAGGAGAGTTAGAAGCTGTACAGCTCAATCACATGCAGTCTGATGATTTGAAATAAGTGTTGGGCAGTAACATTCAGATCTTAAACTAGTGCTTACATAGGTAGACTTACCTTTGCAAAATAACTGGAGTATGAAGCAGTTGATTTAGATTTGTTCTAGAGTTAGTCTTCAGCACCAGAAACCAGACCCTAAGCATTAAGAGGTCATCAAACTGTGTTAATGTTTAATCATATTTTAAAAATAATGACTGAAAGAAAAGTACCTTAAATAACTAGATCAGTTCAAATAATTTCAAAGTGAGTTTTAGATTATTTTTCATGTGAGTTTCCCCCATCCCCCATCCCAAGGTAATTTACATGGAAATAAAAGAAACCAAAAAAAGAGGACAAAGGAGCCTACAGAAGATTTTGAAGTTCAGGAAGCACCTAGGAAAAGACTCAGGATGGATAAACAGAATAATCGGAAGGTAATTATGTCATTGGTTTGTTGGGGTTCATTTATAGCAGCACCAGTCACATTGCTGTAGTTAAGTTTGTCAGCATTTCCATTTTCAGGACTAAAAAAGAAATACCTATATATCATACCAAACTGTTGTCAATATTCAGAGATCCATGTGAGCTTACCACTGTGGGATTTTTTCCTTTGGTTCTGAGGGTGGAGGTAGGACAAGTTGCACTTGCTACTTAAATATTCCCAAAGGAATGTGCAGAGGGAGGCATGACCTCTCTGTGTTGTTACATTCTGTAGTTATTTTTTTTCCTTCTGATTTGGAGTTAGTTTTACCAGAATATAAAAGAAATATCTTTAGCCAATAGTTATTTTGAACAAAAGTCAGAAGAGAGGAAAGCAAGTAAAGCAAAACAGAAAAACTACTTTCCACAAACAGGAAGGCTGTGGGACACTTTAGAGTGCCATGCTGACCCTTTTCTTGGGTTGAGAGACTGCAGTAAATTTATATTTCTGCAGTAAAAGTATATTTATCACACAAATTTCAGGTTCCTTTTCTGGTTAGCTTGCTTGTGAGAATGAAAATTTTCCTTACATAGGTCACTATGTATGCAGACACAGCACAAACCTTGTGGAGGCTCAGGCACAGGTTTATTTAGTCATGCATGTAGAGCAGTGAATTTCATCGGTTTTACTTGTGTTTTACTTAGCTCACACGTGTTCAGGTGTTTTATTGCAGTATCATACTGAAGTGTGAGTACCATAGACCTAAGTTCAGAAATTCAGTGGTGTACAGCAATCAAATGAAACAACCTAATAGGAGGAAAGGTAGTAGATATATTTTTTTAATGAGTTGTGGAGGTCTTATTTGTAGGTGTCAGTTTGTTTGGTGGGCTGGTTATTTTACTACTTCTGTTGATATTGTAGATATTAAGACAGCTTGTTTTCTATGACTTTAATATAAAAAAAGAGAATTTCAGATAGACTTAATGAGCTGATTAGCAAGGGACAGAGATAATTCTTAACGTTGTTACCTCTGGAGAAAGAAGGGCCAAAACTGGTTTTTGCACTTCTTGCTGGAATGGGTTAGTCATTGCATATTCATTTGACTTTCTAGGAGCAGTTTTTCAAACCTTTTTAAACTTGTCTAATTGATTTGAATGTACTATAATACACTAGGTGCATGGAATAATGAAATTTACTTACTGTAATTAATTCCTCGTAAAAGGCCTTGATTTGACTGTTCTAAAGGTACTTTCCTGTCCCACCAGCATTTGTACCCTACAATGAGCCTACATTCTCAGAAGTAGGATAAAAAGTGATTGCAGTATAGTTCATGCATGAGAGGTTCTGGTATCTTTGGTGCTGTGACACACATGTGAATATACCAGCAGGAAAATAAATAACTAAATCAGATTAATGATTCCCATAATATTCATAGCACTAATGGCTGTGAATAGCACTGACTTTATAATGTGCATTTTAAAAATGTTGTTCTCTCTGGTCAGTTTATCAGAACTGCTTACAAGGAGTTTGATGTGTGTAAATATTAGGTGGTTTGGAAACTAAATGCATATAGCAGGGTTGTGCTCCACAGAAAGGTCAGATCTGGTTTACAGTTTGTTTTAGGAATTCTCTTAGTCTTTTCCCTGCCTTCACAATCCAAAGGCACTTCCAGCTGTATATGCTGCTGCTTAGTAGAACATTCAGTGAATGACAGTAAAAATATCTATGTGATGACTCAAAAAAGCAAACACTAACCATACACCTTCTTTCTGCTATTCCCAGTTTACCTGCAGGCTTTAGGTGCAGTCATTGTGGATAGGAGGAGCTTTGATTTCATGACATTTTACTTCTTGCACAAGAGTTGTGGGTTATACTCTCCCTTTGTCCTTGATTCTTATTTACAAAATCAGAATGTTTTCACATAAAGTAACCAAGCCATAAGTAGCCATATGGAAGTTTTGAAAAACTAATTTGTTTGTTGTTGCTTTGATGTATGTAAAATGCACATTAACAAAATGGGGGTTCTGTAAAGTGTGCTTTAAATTTAAGAATGAACTATCCTGTACATTTTCACAGAATCACAGAATCCTTAGGATTGGAAGGGGCCTCTGGAAATCATCCAGTCCAATCCCCCTGCCAAGACAGGGTCATCTAGAGCAGGTTACACAGGAATGTGTCCAGGTGGGTTTGGAATGTCTCCGGAGATGGAGACTCCACGACCTCTGTGGGCAACTGTTCCAATGCTCTGCCACCCCAGCGTAAAGAAATCTTCCTCATGTTGAGGTGGAACTTTGTGTGGTTTAGTTTATGGCCATTATTCCTTGTCTTGTCACTGGGTACCACGGAAAAGAGTCTGGCACCATCCTACTGACACCCTCTTTTCTTTCATTTCTGCCCAGAAGTGTAACAGTAATCTTAGCAAACCCATCCTGGGCCTCTGGTGGCATTGGTGGTAGGGCAGCTTAGAGCTCAGTAAAAGCACAGCATGGCACATCTGTAGCCAGCTGTGTTTATTTTTACAAAGGAAATCAGTTCCCTGGCCTTCCAGGTGTTCACCTGCACATCTTTGGTAAAACTGATTGTGAGATGCAGGCTGTGAAAAAGCATGTAAAGCATTGGAAATGTGTGTAAAGCTTTCTTTTCAATAGAGTTGTCTTATTAATCAGGTGAGCATGACAGGGTTAAGTATTCTAGGCTATAGTTTTAGTGATTGGAATGAATTTGTAACATAAGAAATGGAAAAAAAATAGTGGCATGTGTAAGGAGCAATGTCTTAATTTTGACAAAGGTTTGACAAAAACTTTCCCTGTTTTTGGCCTAAACTTTTAATCATGAATTCTCAATCTGGAGCAAATTTAGGTGCTGTTCATTCTCCCTTGAAAATAGTGGTTTTATTTTGGAAATGCTGAAACAATCTTAACCATAGTAATTTTAAAAATGGCACTGCTATAAGTTGTGGAGGTGGAAGCAAGTCTCTCTGAGACTTAGATTTCTGCACAGGGTTTACTCTTAAATTTCTATACTAATTCTGCAATTTACCTTTAATAATTAAAGGTTTTAATTTGACCAGTTTATACAAAGAGTAGTAAGGATAATTTACAAGTTTTGTGTTTAGCACTCCCCCTTTTGATATGCTGAATTTGGGATGGATAAGTGGGATGCTGAAGTACTGTGTTCTTTAATATTTCTCATTTGTTTATGGGTGTGTACCCTGTGCTGTAAATGAGTTTTAAAATTCACTTAAGTGGGGCTAGCTTAAATACAGTACCATTCAGCTATTTGTAAAGTCACTTTCTTTTTAATAACATAAATCCAGAACTAATTGCCAGTTGTATCCAACCACTCATAAATTAGGAGTTTTTTTATTTTTTCATATTTTTTTTTGTGACAGAGGGAGACAAGCAATGACAAAACAGCAAAAACAAACTCTTCTAAGGTCACAGAAACCTCCTCTTCACAAAAGAACCAGTCAGGTAATGTGGTCAGAATAAGTTTTAATATAACTTTTTCAATTAAATACTTTTAAAATGCCCAGGTTGTCTAAGGCAGCCGGCTAAATTCCGCTGACTCAGCGAGCAGTTGCAGGCACTGTGCCACAGCTGGGGGGGAGCCCTGTTCCTTCACTGCCCTCCTGCAGCTCCATCCTGGGCTGGAATTGTGCACTGCTGACCGAGAGCAGCAGTTCACAAGTTCCCCGTGGGATGGCACCAGATTAAAGCTGGTGCCCCGAGGTCTTGGCGAGCAGGGAGCAAACCCTGCTGCTCTCCTTTGCCCCCTGCACTGGTCCAGTAAAACAAGTGCAGTGGCCATCAGTGTCATCAGGTACTTTGGGGTTTTAGTCCTTCCACGTGGTGCTTGATGGGAGGCAGTGTGGAGCACGAGAGGGAATTCTGTAGAACCTTGGATCAGAACACCAGAGTCAGACTTGTTAACGATGCTCGAGTTAAAGGTAACTGCTACCAGAGCATGTCTCTGCAGGTGTTACAGTGATTTGCCAAAGACAAGCGAGCTCCAGCAAGTCCTGCACGGTGTAGGAGTGGTGATGTGCCATGGCTAATGTGTGGTACTTGGCTCCTGTATATAAATTTTCTCTTAACAGAGTGTTAGTGGTACTCAGATTGTGATGAGCTCACGCAGGCCTTCTCATATAACTGTTACCTCTGCTTTAAAGAGGTCTTAAGTCACAAGATACTTTGATTTTAATAGAAATGAGACTATAAAAAATTGGGAAAACATTTCTTAGCACGTATTGGATTAATGGAAACCTTTATTTTTAAAATCAAGCCAAAATACATGGCTTCAGAAGCTTCATGTTCGCTCAGTCCTATGTAGGTGCCCAGAAGATGTACTTAAATAATTCCTTCCTGTATCTGAAGGAGTATTTTAAATGGCTTCAGGGAGATAACATTTTAAAGTTCCAAACTTCACTTTGTAAACCAAAATTATTTTACAGCAACGAAAAATCTGTCTGATGCATGTAAACCTCTGAAGAAGCGAAATCGGGCTTCAGCAGCAGAATCTTCAACTCTTGCTTTTAGCAAGAGTTCATCTCCTTCAGCTTCCTTAACTGAGAATGAGGTAAAAAAAAAGTGGTGTTTGCACACAGCCATTTAATTACAGAAATTGTCAGGTGTGAATCTT
This sequence comes from Onychostruthus taczanowskii, assembly GCF_017590055.1. NCBI lineage: Eukaryota > Metazoa > Chordata > Aves > Passeriformes > Passeridae > Onychostruthus > Onychostruthus taczanowskii. The sequence goes on along the minus strand of NW_024499239.1, from coordinate 22,317,093 downwards.
GTTTAAAAAAACAAAAAAAAAAAGCAAAAATCAAAGGCGAATTCTCTAACGTTGGTGCTCTAGACAAGTTACAGTTTTGGCCTCTGTGAAACCTGTTACCGTGTGCATTGCAAATCATTTATTGTAACACAAACATCTCTTTTGGGGACGTTGAGATATTATTGTGGTTTTTAATGTATTTACCAACAACGTTTTAGAATTGTAACCTTCTATTAGAGGCAAAGTAAAATGCCAGTGTGTTCTGTATTTTCTTCTACAGATTTTTATGTAAGTGTACTACATTAGTTACATTATGTAACTCAATATTGTCATGTTGCCATAGCTTTTATATCAAAGCAAATTTCCTAATCCTCTGTTTGATCTAGAACTGGACAGTCTTCTGAGCAGAGCCCCTTTTAACTCAAATTAGTTTTCAGGCTGTTTTAGTGCTATTTCTCTGTGATGCAAATAGCTCCAATCCCAGTAGAGTTAAACAGGCAGTGAAGGATGTATCTTTTTGATACTTGCTAATCATAGTCTTAGCTCTGCATATTTGGAACTGTAATTCTTCTCAGTTGACATACAATAAATGAAATGTATGTACCAGAAGTGTATTCATACAATCCATTAAACCATTCCCCAAGTCATCTACACTGTTAAAACCAATCAGCCAAAGAGTGGCAGCATGAGGGTGAAGTATGCATGCTGTTTTGCAGGTGGGTTTGGATCTGTAGTTGGTAGGATTTAGTAAAATATCCATAGACAAACAGCTTCACCCAGTCTGTGTTACAAAAACTGTAGAGAAAATACTTGCCTGCTAACAAGGGAATAGGGCTTCCAGCTCTCCTAGAGATTTTCATCTCCCCTAACAAATGCATGAGGTGCTGTAATGAATGCAGTTAAAATATCTAGGCAATGTTCAGTAAACAGTTTACCTTTGGGTAGGGGAAAAAAGATTGCATGTTAATGGCTGTATATCTTAACTGTAACTGGAAAAGCATTTTAACTAAAAATCCTCAATAAATACTCCCTCCTGTACCCCAATAGAACAAGCAAAGGAGGTCCCACAGGAAATAATGTCCATAGCAGCAGCCAAATAAAGTAATACTTTGTTTTCTCAGTTGAGAGACTCCCATCTTTTGGCTTGCCAGCTTCTGCTGGATTGGCTTTGCTGGTGGGACTTGCTGTGTAATGGTCTATTTGGGACTCTCTATTCAACCAGACTAGTTTAAGGAAAAATCTGGGGGGGTTTGGCTTAAAATATGCATCCCTAAATATTGTGCACTTAGGAGACAGATTCTTCTCTTTCTCGAGATTATGATTATAAAATGAATTATCCAGAAGTCTTTCTTAACAAAAGACTCTTTTTTGTAGGATTTTGGGTTGTAATATAATGGTTCATATGTAAGAAAGGATATGGTTTTATCTTACATATGGCTGAGATGGAAATTCTAAAACTTAGCACTAATTTACTCAGCTACTGCTAAACAGTAAAAGATCTGAGAAAAATTACCTTCATACACTGCTCACAGAACACAGATACACAAACTAGAAAGTGAATTGTTTTCAAAGGGTTAAAATAAAAGTCCCAACAGCATAACAGACAACACACCTTGTTCAATAATTTTGGGGGACTGGGTGCAGGGGGAAGTAGGTTAATGGACTAAATCCTTGGATTGGTTAAAGCTACACTGACCTGAACTTGGATCAGCTAAGGATTGGGCCCAGTTTGTTTCCTATATTAGATATATTTTTGCTGTTAAATAAAACAAAAATGTCAGGCACGTGTTTCAGAAATTAATATTGACCTTCTCTACGAAACAAGGAAAGACAGAAATTCTGGATTGTGTGGGTGGCTCTTAAAAACTTGTCCCCCTTTTGTGTTTTTATTTAGCACTTGTCTAAACAGCTAAATATGTGTGTGTCCTGAGAGCATTCATCTGGAGAGAAACTTTCCCAGTATTAAGGGAAAGGTTTTTAAAAATAAACACAGTCAGGTAATGGTGAAAGCCTTGCACAGCTAATTGAGTAGGATGTAATTCTTCTCAACTTTAAATAGATTTAATGATTAACTTTCACATTTCTGTGTTCACTATAATACTTCTAAGTGTTGGTTTAGGTGCTCTCTTAACATGTATAGGAAAAATCCTGTGTATTCTACAAGCACATACATCTCCACAAGGTGTATATATGAGGATTCTGGTCTTTATTTTCTCTTCTCCTTTCTTTTTCTCCCATACTCTTTGTGAACAGTTTGTTCCAGAGTGGAACCTGGATGTGACTGTTATTTGTCAAGAACTGTTGTTAGCTACACACCCCTTAAATGTTTGTCCTTTACAACCAGGTTCTAGGAAAGATGTGCTCAGTTCTTTCTTGTTTGAAAGATGCATCTTATTTGACATTTTAAAAATATTTTGAATGCTTTTTGTTGTTATTAGGGGATATTTTTTAAATGGGGTTTATTTGAAATACTATAAAATCAGGCAAGGCCAAATTTTCAGTTGATAAATTACTTTGGGAGGGAAATAAGAGAGGGAGTGTGAACTTGTTCAAACAGATTTATAGATATGACATATTAGAGATTAAAGATTCACTCCCTTCAAAAAATTGGACTTTGAAGTTGTTTTAAGAGGGGTGGACAGAAGCAGTGAAGTGTTTATACAGGAATAAATGAATTTCATACCTGCATTTAATTTTGAAACAAAATGATTTTACTTCTAGGCACTTGACTCAAGTCACTTATATGAAATATGATTTTGTTGAAATATAATTCTTAATGAGAAACTGGTAGAGCCAGATGTGAAAAAGATACTCAACACTTCGGAGTCTGCAAAAGCTCAGAGTAGTTTTTTACTGGCTATGTAAGACTTGGTGTAAGCATCCAAAAGCACATATTTGTGAGAAGAGATGCAGATGGTGTATTTTAATTTCTTTTTTTACCTTGGCCCTCCACCCCCCAATAATAATGTAGTAGGTGCCAGTAAGAGTGTAATCAGTATTTTTTTAATAAATAAAAAAGATTTTACATTACCATTACTGCTGGATTATTGGCACACTTGGTGTGTTTGCATGAAACATAGCTGCTTTAGCTTTTCAATCAATTTTTGTGATTATTGTCTGGCTTCATTAAACTGGATGAATTTGTTGACAGCAGATAAGTGTCAAAGTATCGTGCAGACCGTAGGTACTGCTTACATTCTTTGTCAAAGAAACTGTAATTTTTTCTAAGAGAGGACAAAATAAAGCACATGTAATGCTCTAAGTTAGCCAGCCTGTCGTTCATCACACCCTCAAGTCTGAGCTGGCCAGCAGATGGCAGCTTAAAGAAGCCTGGGAAAGCTTTGAAGAGGTGCTTTTATTTTAATTTCATCACATCTTCTTTAGAGGAATTCTTTCTTCCTTCTGTAACACCCAGTGTCAAAACAAGCTCAGTTCCTGGTTATAGCTACAAATTCTTGTGTTTCCAAGGCCTAACAATGCAAATTATAATAATGCAAGCCTTAATGCTCATTTTCTTCATATTAAACAGTGGAATTTTTTTTTCCATTACTGATTTGAGACAGATTTCATTTATCTGCATTTTTAATGGACATTAGCATGTATACACAAAGGAGAAAACATGTCCAGCTCTTAAAAGGTAAGGTGTTTGCTTGAGGAGGCAGTCGTGAGACATGCACAGCTTGCAACTCAAAAAGTACATCAGCTCCATTTATCACCCCGGAGTCTAGTTATCCTAGAACATGCAACTAAAAACTCTTACTGAAGGTGAAAATAACTGACTTCTTGATCCTAAGAACAGGAAGGAAGAAGGGAATTCATGTTATTTTAAACAAACTACTGATCTAAGGAAAAAGCATTTGCTGTTGACCTTGCAGGTTGTTAAAACAAAATCACTGTGCTTCTAGCATTTCATTCAAGCTTCCTGCAAATATAATTCTCTCTTCTTAACATTGCCTAAGGATAACTTAATATATAATGCCACCTTACATCCTGTGACTTAGCAGACAGTTGTTTCCTGTGTTTCTGTATATCTATGATTTTTTTCCCCAGTAAGCAGTCAGGGGTACATTTTTATGGAACACTGCAAGTAGTTGGACTTGTTCCTTGCTAAACCTCTGCTAAAGCCTCTAACATTTTACATGACCTGCATCACCCATCAGACCATACAGTTTTGTTACAATGGTTCTGTTTTCACGTGGAAAAAAGTTCAAAGCTTCACTTTTGTTCTTTGACAGCACATTCTTTGTAGAAAAATTAAGTTTCTTGTGTACTTATTCTCCTCTTGTGTGTTACTTAGGATTCAGAGTGCAGAGAATCTGTTAACTGAATGTTTACATGATGTAGGTTTTTATTCTGCATCCCCTACCAAAGTATCTTGAGTATCTGTAGGCAATTTTATACTGTTTTAAAATGTTCTCATAGTTTTAATTAACTTTCCAGGCAAATTCAGAAATGCATAATATCCTTATCTGAAACGTCTAACTCCTGCTAATAATAAAAATGAAACTTGTCCCAGGCTGTCTTTTTTTTTGCTATTATAGTACTGTGTACACTGTGGCACCGCATACTTAAAGAATTTATCTAGTCTAGCAGTATGGGCCAAAATATCACTCTTCATTCAGTTCAGGAATTCTTATATGAAATAAAGGAAATGTTAACTGTAACTCAATTGGCTCTGTCAGTTTTTCTGTCTCTGTGTGGGTGCACGATAGATTGTCTTTTCAATACAGCCTGACCTGTTTGTATGTTGCTTATTGACTTACTCTTACATAAGTTGTTCTTAGAGTAAAAAAACAAAGCAAAACAAACCCAACCTTCTAGCTGCTCAGCTTTTGTTAATAAAAAGTATGCAGTTGGGTTTTATCTTGGAAAGATGGAAGAGTTTATTTATCAGAACATGCATCCTCCGAGCTTTGTAGAGAGAGCTCTTAGCCAGCCCAGCCCACTTCCCCCTGGGTGTCTGTGGTGTGGAAATCACCACCTCTAAAGTCTTGTCAGGAAGTCTGAGATTGTAGCAGTGTCCTGAGTGTTAAGGAAAGTGAAACTTAGTGGGCAACAGCTTTCAGAACTCATGAAGGCATGCCTCTTTAATTGCCTGTGAAAAGATGCTGTGTATCTTTTGTATATGATATGTTAATATCATGTGATTGTAATATATCTCACGGCAGGTGACCTGAGAGAGGATGTTGCTTAAGACAACCCTGTAAAAGGTGCAGGTCACTCTTTGTGGGCCCTTTCTTTATGGGTCCTGCTGCTCCTGCCCTGGAGGAGACTTGCCTGCCAAGCAAGCAGGAGAAAGTAATTTCCTGCCATGCTTTGTTTTCATTTTATATACCCCTAGCTTTAAGATAAGTGTACATAGTGGGGTGTGTTTCCTTTTGATGTCCTACAGCCTGCATTATAAAGCAAGTGATGCTCAAGTAAACCAGTGGGAAGTGGGAGGGGTTGCCTTCTTTGGATATCAAAAAATTTGCCCTTTAGTTGTTTTTGTTACTGCTTAAACAGAATGTGACAGAAGAACATCGTTGCCTTGAATGACTAAGACCAAAGCTTGTATTCTTAAGGCTTAAGAGGGCTGTTACACAAGGATATATGAGTAATACAAGAAAGGCTTTTATTAGACAGAGTGAATTGATCAAGTGATTTTCTTGAAGAAGAAATTTTTTTGAACAAAAATTGCGCTTTGGTAGCTGGAAAAGTCTAAAGAGGTGTGTGACTGATGGAGTAGCAACTGTTGGGGCCTGTTCCAGTGTAGGCACCATAGATGCTCAAATGTTCACAGCTTTTTCAGTCTAAATTTCCAAATTTGTTTTGAGCCTTCAAGCATGGCAGGAAAACCTTGTGTGAACTGGATCTAGGAGAGGGGAAGTCCCAGGGAAGCTGATGAGCACAGGGGTGCTGATGTTCAGTCTGCAATTGCCTATACACAGTGAAGAGTATTTGGGGCTTGATTCTGCTCCATGAGACAGAAGTTTTTGCCTTAGCAAATATTGATGCTGGTCCTTTAGGACAGCCTTTAGCCAGGAAGTACTTCAAGGGAAGAAAAAAAGACACACCATGACCCCCTCCCCATCTGCTAGGATAACACTGAGCCAGCAAGGATACTTTCTTAGATCAGCTGTTGAAAATGAAGACTTAATCCTAAATCTAAAATAAAAGGCACACTTAATAGCCAGGTCACCAGCTGATCAAGCAGAATGTTTGCAATTTTTTTTTCTTATTGGCATAACTTCTTAAATTCCCAGGCTCCAGATTGGATGAGTACAGACACTTTATTTTCAGACCTAGAACTTCTGAACCTTTTTTTCTTTGAAATTACAGAGCAGTGATTTTGCTGGCTCTGGTATTTACTCTGATTTTGGAGCTGTCTGAAAGGAAGGAGACAATTTTAAGTGGAGAAAAAAAAATTTATTCAAGTGGGTAGAGCAAATGTCTACATCAGTATTTGACTTCATCTGCTTCTTTGAACCACAGCATGATTTGAATTTTTTAATTTGTCTATCCTTTCACCACTTAAATCATGTATCAATATGATTGGATGCCAGCTGAGAATATGTCACTGCCTTTTTATTTTAATAAGTGACATTTCAGCCACCCAGATATGAAAGGACCAATACCATTTGCAAAGTTCACCCACGTGGTTCTAGAAATATGCAGGCTGAGTGTACATACCAGCTAGCATTTAACTCTTCTTTGTAAAAAGCCAGAGGGAATGAATTGCCTTGCATTTCTGCCGAGGTGTGTGGCTGAGCCTGGAATCAGGTACCTGGTTCTAAAAAATGCTTTAAAAACTGTAGCAGACTGGATTGGGTATTTAGATGTACTGTGAGAAGTGTTTCCCTGTGTTAGTGCTTGTCCTTGCACCTTTAATTGGTGGTGCAGTGAGCTGTGCAGTTAACTCGGGCTCCTTGCAGCTGCAGGACTCGTGTTACAGCTGGAGGAAGTCTTGCAGGAGGAAAACACTGAGAAGTGATTTTGTACACAAAATTTGTGTATAGAGTCTTCTGTCAAATTGACTTCCTGCCTGCCTCCCTTTAATCATTTTAGGGTGCTTCAGACAAAGGACAAAATTAAGAATATAAACATACAAACTCAGAAAATGCACATAGCTGACTCAGTTTAATTCCTCTCAATGCTCTAGTGTGTTTTCTTATTGTAACTGCTGTGTAGAGTTGAACACATTTCCTCCTCTAGGCCTGCTTGGCAACCTCTGTGAAAACCAAACACTTATTTACTCAATATAATCATGCCAAGGAAACTCCATTATTCCACCAACAGTCCTTGCATCTGTATGCACATGTAGGTCTCTTTTGCACATAACAGGCAAAAGTAGTCCAGGAAGCAGGAAGAAAAAGTAAATATCACCCTTATACTTAGCAATTAAACAGTTACCCAGTGTTCAGCAATGCTTGCTGATGTAATCTGGCTTTGTACATCAAATATTGCAGTATGCAAAGCATGTTCATTCAGTTATGAATTCATGCTGAAGATGGCTTCTACAAGCATTGTTACATAGTCTTTCTAAAAATAGGTTGATGATTGTCTGAAAGAATCCCTTAAGCACTTCTTTTGGTTATTGTGAACAGGGAGTTTTAGCGTATAGTTCAAAAGAAAATTAAAAATACTTTGGGGGATTTGAAGTCTTTATATGCTGATCCCTGTAGCGTTGTGGGCCTGAGTAACTGTTCCAAAAATACAGTAGTAGTATAATATGTATGCTTAAAATATCTTGAGATGAGTAAGCCCAATTGTTTAATGACCCATTGCTACAATTTCTGTCTTTTGAAGGGTAAAAATACAATTCTAAACACAAAGAATTTACAGAGATGCCAAAAATTTGTCCCAGTTTGACTCAGTAGTTAAGTATTTTTTCAATAATAAAGCTATGGGGAAAAATGCAGTAATGTGTCCCTGCATGTTCCCTTTTGAGCTTTATATGTGTAAGTAGTGAATAATGGCTGAGACATGTAGGAAACCTTGGGAGCCTGATGGGAAATTGGTAATTTCTGAGAGTAGTAAAGGTATTTGGAACCTCACCAACCTCTGAAGTCAGTTCTGGCCTGCCGCACATGAATTGGGTTTTAGGCTGTTTTCCTCCCTTTCTCTCATTTGTGTATGCAGGTGCAGAGTCTCCAGTAGAAGGAGCTGCGTTTGATTTCTGAAATACCACTCTTGCTCAGTGTTCAGGCAGTGAAGTGTGAAAGCCTCGGCAGGCGAGTCCTCCCAAGATAATGTTGATGTTCAGTAACTGGAGGGAAGGGAAGCCTGGCTGCTGTGCAGTGTGTGAAGGCTGATGGTGCTTGCGCTGATCCTCTCCTCAGCAGGGGAAGGGTGTCCTGCATGCCACAGCAGCAGGAACTGCTGCACAGGAGGTGATGGCAGAGCTCAGGTACCATTTCAGTGCAGAAACTTGGCACTTGCTAAAAGTCTGAAGAGAATAGCCTTGGCTTTTTTCCACCTGAATTTATGCTCTTTAAAACTGTCCTTTGCCTTTGTTAGAAATAAGAAATTACTCCAAATGTAGAGCAGAATAAAATAACTACAAATTGCCAATTAACACGTTTTTGCCACTAATCTGAAGGTTGATTACTTTGAACCCTGGCCTGAATTTCAGAAGAGTTAATTATTTGCAATTTCCTTTGCTAGGAGGATTACATTACAAAAATAAGGACGAGACAAGCTCTGATACAATTACAAGGGAAAGATGTATATTTGTAACTCAACAAGTAAAGTAAGAAGCCTCCCCAAACCTGTCCAGATTTGTATTGAAGGCTGTGTTTTGGGCTGTGGTGTGTGAACTGTTAAAAACTTCCACAGAAGTGTTATGTTTCATTGCAGAGGCTGTGTCACGTCAGCATGAGCTGATTTCTAGCAATCTTCTTGTAAATCATCTTTACTTCATGACTGTTTCAATCCACACGTATTTTAATTGCAAAACTCAGTGTCCTCCAGATGAATCAAAACCTCTCAGGGCTGCTACAGCTTGCTGGGGGTACATTTTTCCCAGCCACCTCATGCTCTTCCTCTCTTAGGTTCTAAGTAATTTCTGAGAAACACTGGATGAAGGGTTGGCTCAGCCTCTTCTCCACAGCCTCAAGGAATGGATGCTCTTTTCCTTCCCTGATATTCCCATTGACTATTCTGGGATAACTGGAGGAGCTGAGGTGTTGAATTCCAGTTCTCTTCATAGAGGGAGCTTTCCTCAAAGATACCTGGTAGACAGTGTGTCACCTTCTGCAGGATACAAATAAGGATCCAAAGAAATTATCGTAAAGAAATGCATCCCTTTCTTAGGACAGGAAATCTGCTAACCCTTCCCCTTTGTTAGGGCCCTAAGCTGTGAAATCTGCTAGTGAAGTGTGTGTGAGCTGTGTTGGAAAGGATGGTTAAACCTTTGGTCATGGTGGCAGGGATGAAGAGGGGCATCCTGCAGCCTGCCCCAGGCCACAGGGGATGGATCCCTGAGCTGCTGTGCACGGAGGGACTCCCAGGAGCTGAGACAGCCATGAGCAGGTATCCACTCCTGTCTGCAATGCAAAACTGGTGCTTAATAGAGCATTTGATTTGCAAAGTGTGTGAGACTCCTGACAGCTGTAAAGGGGAGATTCTGAAAGATACTCTCAGCCTGGCAGCCATTCAGTTGATGAACTGAGGGTATTTTGTTCATGCTCTGTGTGTTGGTTGGTATTTGTGCTTGAAACCTGGCAATAATCTGTAGGTAGATGTAAATTGCCAAGTTTTCTTTTGAAATGGGCTGATGGAATTTGGCTTTTGTGGTTGCATTTGTGATGTCAGGTTTGATTCTTGCCAGCAGTGCTCCTTTTTTTGGCTCAGTAACCATTTAATTTAAATAAAGGGCTGATGCATCCATTCTGAGGCGGTCTGTAGGAAAACTGATGTCAGCCTGAGGTTCACAAAGGCTGGGATTTTGTCACCCCATATCTAGGGGGATTTTTCAGAATTTTTTTTTTTTTAATTGCCTTCTGCCAATAGGGTTCCCTTTCCATACAGAGGTCTGCATCCTTCAGCTGAACAGAGTGTATAAACCAAGGAACATCTTGGGAAACATTGCTTTGACTCATTCTCTTAACTGAATATATTTATCACTGGGTATGTTGTGTTTCTCTGCTCGGTTTTTAAAAGCAGTGAGCTGGGGGAAGAGGAGCTCCTTCCTCCAGGGCCAGGCTCTGTGGCTCTTGCTGCTGGGAAGGCTATGTTAACTCGAGGGGTTTCTCTGGGTTTAGGTATTTTGTGGGGAAAAGGTGGGAAGCCCAGTGTCAGGTGACAGCAAGACTGCTTGTTTTGCTTTGCTTTGTTTTGTTCTGTTTTGTTTTTAAGTGGAAAAGAAACGCAGATCGAAGACCTTCCAGCTGAATTTTCCTTCTTTCTTTTCTAACCATGACTAATTCTGGCTAGTTCAAACAAGAACATAATGAGCTACTAAAAATGTTAGTGCAGTGTGCCACTAATTAATGTTTCTGTGGGAATAGTTTAAACAGAAATGAGCATGTGTGTAAGTTTACTTAAACCAGAAGGGAAATTGGGTTTGTGTTTTTGCCATGCTCCCACACTGCCTTCCTTTATCTGCCCCTTCCCAGCAAGAATTTTACAGTTCACTATTTCACAGCTCCTTCCAGGAGAGGGAGATTTCCTGGTGCCTGAACAAAGCAATGATTTTACCTGCAGTTTCTTCTAACCACTTATGAAATTGTCTGGCAGAATCTCCAAATCACTCCAGTTGTAGAAGTTTTCATAGGTGAAATGAAAGTATGAATTTGCACAGAGGAAATGAATTTATACTCTTGCAAGTAATGTGGGGGGAAAAAACTCACCAACCGACCAAAAACTGTCAGTCTGATCCAATTTATAAAATATTTTTAGACATGATCAAGGAAAGTAAATGTTAAATGGAGGAATGCAAGTTAGCTGGCAGCAGCAGTGAGAATTAATCACTCAAAACCAGTGTTTCTAAAGGGATTTTATAAAAACTAAATCTAGGCCTGCTTTGGTCATACATTTTTCTTTCTGATTTCAAAATAATAATCTCTAATAAATTTGCACATTACATGGATTGGTTGATAAGGAGGTTGCATGTAGCTGGGCCATTTTTAGCAAAAGGTGTTTTACTGTAGATAAATATGAGATTCTGTGTCTGAAAACAGAGAGTGAATTCCTCATATAAAGTGGGGTATCTGTGTCCTGACAAATGGCTGTTGGCAAAAATGATCTCTTAAACAGCACAGCAATTTAGAAAGACTTTCAGTGCTGTATTGAAGAGATTGGGGAGATTCTTGCACAGCAGAACAGAAGTGGAGAGGAGTGGTATCATGTTGGCTTGCTTTGGACACAGTACTTACAAGACTTGTAATGGGTTATTGCCTCCAGTTCTCATGCTTGATTTTTCAACAACCTTTTTAAAGCACAGAAAAGGTTTAGAGAAACCCCACTAAAATGCTCTAGATGCTGGAAAAAGCCCCCTAGGGAGAAAATTAGAGGGTGGAATAAAAATGATTGAAACAGGCTTGATTGAAACAGACTTAATTGCAGCATGCTTCCACAGGAGGAAAGTGTCTGCTTCCAAGGGACTTTTAATGTAGCTGGAATGCCTGGAGAAGGCATCATCAACTGTGAGCTGCAGTTAGACAACCCAGAAGGGACAGGAGGCAGTACTTTTGGTGGTATGTGTGAATAACCATTAGAATGAGCTCAAAGAGAAATGGAGGCTTCCTTTTGCAATTCCAAATTGTGATCCTCTCCTGGAGAATGTACTTAACTGAGGCACAACTCACTGAGTATCTGGGGGCAACAGCATGAAATTCTGCATCTTCTGGTGTAATGTGAGATGAGACAAATGACTTGGTTGTCTGTTAACCTCCTTAAATTCTATGGAACTGAAAACTACCCTGTATTTTCTTTTAAATATGTTACTTAGAATGTTGTTTTTTTTTAAAGTAAATTACAGCTATTTTTAATAACACCCCATGTTTATTACATCTAGATCTATTATATGAGATTTATCCATAACAGGGCTATCTTCTGTAGTATTTTGAGTTTATTGTTGACTGTAATGTTCCTTACACATATTGATAGCTGCTTGTTCTTTTCTTCCTCTCTTCTGTATGCTTTGCACACTTCTCGGAGAATATTTGGGTCAGAGACTTTTATACGCAGCTTGAAGTTTACTGAGTTTCTTTTTAAAAATTGACTGTTGCTCTCTCGTAAATCACATGCTCAGACTTTATTCAAGGGATTTGAAGATAGCCTTGTGTTATGGCTAGGCACTTCTTGCTAACTGTACTATAGAACTGAGTATAAATAAAATGCCATATTGCAAAGTTTTGGTGTTCTGTTTTGGCTGCTGTTAACTTGCTGGTGAGAGGGATTGTTGTATAATCCTTTTGATGAGTCCTCCACAAATGCATATTCTGGTTTTTATCAAGGTGGTTTTTTTGAAGGTGGGGGAAACAAAACCAGAAGAGTGTGCCTAAACCTGCTAGTCTGAGTTGCAGTGTGTGTGCTTCCACCAGTTCTGATGCTGTGCTGAACTGCCCATCTGTGCCTGCTTTCTCTAACACCTGTGTTTAATCTTCAGATCTCTGATGGCCAAGGAGATGAGCGCTCAGAGTCCCCCTATGAAAGTGCTGATGAGACTCAGACTGAAGTGTCTATATCATCCAAAAAATCTGAGAGAGGAGTGGGAACAAAAAAAGAATATGTGTGTCAGGTGAGAGATGTTAGCTGGGCTGTGTTTCCCGAGCTTTTCCTTAGAGAAGGTCTTTTTAAATATGAAAATGACAATATTAGGCCAGAAACAGGTTTATCATGTTTGTCTGAGATGTCTGTTAGTGATGAGGTTTCCATGGCAGTAAATGGATTCTTAATACCTGATTATTTTTTTTCTTGACCTCCAGTAAATGACTTAGCCCTTCTGCTTGAGTTTCCAGGTCTGTAAGATAAGCATAATTTGTAGCTCAGAAGTAGCACATGAATGTTGCCAGGTGACTGGTCAGATGATGCAGAAGAGCTGCTGGTTTCTCTGTTAGCACAGAGTGGGGTTTGTGCTCTGTGTGCAGCAGAGATGGCAGCACTGCCCTGCTGTGGCATGTGGGCAGGAAGCCACTGAAAGCAGAAGCTTTTCCTCAAACTGTTCTAGAAGGGCTCTTGGGCTATGAAATGATATCACAATCCAGATCAAATTTGTTTCTGTGAGATGGGCAAGCAGTTACATTTCCATTTTTGTACATAGTGGGAATGAGGTTGTATTTGTCTATAAATGTTGGTTAATCCTTCAATTCTGCCAGCACTGTTGTTGGGTTCATTTTTAGTTATGCATGTGTCACTGCTAACCACTGAGACATAGAGGTATCATTGTGCCAACTGGACTGATTCCCTTTTGCCAAGGAAAAGGAAAGGAAGGATGCTTTTTAACCCTACTCAGATGCATCAGTGTGCTCAGGGAATATTTCTTACAGCTTTTTTTTCTATTCCTTTTTTTCTGAACCATGGTCTGAGGGATATTTCTAGAGGTTTAATGATTCTGTTACCTGTTTCAACTTGAAGCCAGGGCATGTGACGATGCTTGTAAAATTATCTTTCACTTGTTAAATTTGATTTCAACAATGGGAAAAGATATTTTGAGGAGCAGTATATGAAAAGGAATAAAGAAAACAGGTTTTTTTTTCCACATATGAACTTTTCTTTAACATTCAATGCCTTTGTGTTGTAAAAGCTGTGTGAAAAAACAGGTGATCTCCTGCTGTGTGAAGGACTTTGCTATCGAGCTTTTCATGTAAGCTGCCTTGGGCTCTCTGGAAGACCAGCAGGAAAATTCATTTGTAGTGAATGTACATCAGGCAAGTTTGTCCCTTTCTATTAATTAAAAAAAAAAAAAAGTTGTGGTTTTCCCATATATTGTTCTAGGACATTCTCCTGGACAGAGTATGTATCCTCAGAGACCCTTAGCTTATCCTTTGGGATGTGACAGGGTGGGAGTCCATAGTGTACTGCTAAGCGTGCCACGTTTTACAAAATTTGCCCTATTTTCAGTGAGAACTCTCTTGCAACATGGCTAATTTAATCAGAATTCCACTGCCTTAATAACTGCAGATTATTTGCTTTCTGAGTACAGTTAGAGATGAGGTTTAAAGTCTGTCACAATGACTTAAGAAATTGTAGAAAAAAAAGCAGCGAGTGAAACGTTTTAAGTTCTTTTTCAGTCCTTTGTGTGTCTGTATCAGTCTTTTGCTTTTCCTATTAAAAGACTATCTTATTGCTATTAATTTATTTGCTTTTAATCCTGTAATAACTGCTTGGAAGTTCTTAATCCCAAAACTTTACATAAGATTTGTGTTCTTGCTCATAAGCTCATTTCAGTTCATGTAGTAACCCTTGTTGGAACTGCTGCTTCAAAATAAATAAAAAAGATTAAAGGATGGTTGTCTTTGGTTTTTGGTCCTGCTTCACATTTCAGAGGACCACAGACAAGGCCATCATCCTATTCCATTGGTTTAACAAAAAATTTGAAAACTAAAAATTCCTACTTGTCCTGGCATACTGAGGCTTATAAATAAGAACATAAAATCAGATTGGTGAGGCTTTGGGTGTTGTTGTGTACGCTTCAACTGCAAATGGGTTTGCTTTATTTTATTTGTATCTGAGCAGATCAGTATTTAATACTAAAGAGCTAAAGTAAATAGATTGCTGCATCAAGTAATGCAATTGATTTGTTGAAAAAACCTCCTTCACACCACAAAAGCAATTCCCTCATGCATAACATAAATGCATGGGAGTGGTGTTTAAAATTCATGTGTTTGGATATGACATTCTGTTTATCATTTTGCCACTAGGTGTGCACACCTGTTTTGTGTGTAAGGAGAGAAAGGCAGATGTGAAACGCTGTGTTGTGTCTCACTGTGGCAAATTCTACCACGAAGCTTGTGTGAAAAAATTTCATCTCACTGTGTTCGAGAACAGGGGGTTTCGATGTCCTCTCCACAGCTGCCTCAGTTGTCATGTTAGTAACCCCTCACATCCACGAATTTCAAAAGGTAGTTTCATTTTGTTTTTATGACTGATTAATTAATTTTGTTTGTGGTATGTTAAGGTAAAGAATGTGTCCATTTGAGAGCTGCTAGCTGCAGTTTTTTAGGCATAAATTGGACTATCAATTCATTCCGAATTTTTTAAAAAGTTGTAATAGAGTAAGTTTTAGTCAGCTTTAGTATTTACCTTGTTTGTGGTCTTTTTTTAACTAGCTTTCAGTTAACCCCCATAGTTAACCATGTTTTCTTCTCAAGAGAGAATGAAATCTGGAATGTATAGGTGATGGGGAGAGAGGAAAAGCAGTGAGGGCAGGATCTGAGAACGTACAAACACTGCAGCAGGGCTTGATGAACACAGAGACATTTTGATTCTGTGCAGGTTTTTCGCTTTGGGCAACATTTGCAGACAAAATTACATGACTCAGGAAGACTCATGTCTACCCTGATATGCATAATTAAAGCTTTAAATTGGGTGTAAAAAAAACCTTTATAAATTCAGTATTGTTGCAAACACGCGAGCGTTGCGAACACAACGGCCGGGATTGTGCGTGTGCATAGGGTGTCTCGGCAGCTCTTTTTTGCCAAAATGACGAGTCAGTTTTGTCCCAGAGTACCTCAGCAGTGCTGTGCTCTGCCACACGCCGGCCGTGGCCCGGGGTGACCTGTGAGTTGGTGCTTTGCAGGGAAGATGATGCGCTGCGTGCGCTGCCCCGTGGCGTACCACGCCGGGGACGTCTGCATCGCCGCGGGATGCGCCGTCATCGCCTCCAACAGCATCGTGTGCACCAACCACTTCACTGCCATGAAGGGCAAGAGCCACCACGCCCACGTCAATGTCAGCTGGTGCTTTGTGTGCTCCAAAGGTGAACGGCTGGGGAGGGAGCTCCTTCACAAGTCAAAAGTGTTTTGTTCCTCAGCTCAAGTGTTGTTTTTCTAATCTGTTCGTAGCACGTCGTTAGAAATGTGGCATGTTAAGTGAGGCTTTGTTAGGTTATGCTATAATGTGAAGTTGGCTTATGCTGCTTCAGGGTTTTAAATATCCTTTTTTTCAGAAATAATTTATTAAAGAATGTTTTTATTTGGGTTTTATGCAACAACCAGAAGCCTGGTTAATTCTTTACAAGAGACACCTAATGAGTATTTTTCTGTTCTTTCCGCTGTATTCAATGCACTAAAGCTTTTGTGTTTCTTTGTTGCTAATATGTAATATTACACCATAAATATTTTATGAGTTGCTTTTAGTTTAGCAGCAGACTGCAAATTGAATCAGTATTAGTTGTTGCTGGGTTTGCCACTAATTAAGGGTGTTTTGTTTTATTTTGTGCAATAAATGTCTTCCTTATTGACAACCACAAAATGCATAGTGCTGATTAAACTTGTAGCAGTAAAACTTTACCTGATTTGTTAACAAATTAACATGCAGCATAGCAGCTTTTAAGCTGCAGCCAACTTTCCATTTGATAATTCATGGAACAAACTAACAACCTTGTTCCTTCTCCCCCCGAGGTGGGAGAAAAAAACCCCAAAATCATAAGAGAACTCTGTTGTGGTTACAATTTTTCTTACATAGAAATGTTAATATATATTAAAACTATGTTAAACATATTGTAGTCATTAAAGTACAGCAATTATAATTTGTGCATTATTCTGGCTTTTTTATCACCAGCTTGCTTGTTATTTTGCATATGTTACTAACCTGAGTATGCCAGGCATTCAGATTAGTTAGGACCTTTTGGCTGCTGTACCCAGCTAAGTGATGTGTGTATTTGTTGCTGAGGGTCAGCATGTTTTAACCATTTATTTTCTAACTGAACCTACCACATGTGTATTATTTCTAAGCTGTCTGGAAAGCAGAACTTATACTTTGATCTTGATGTTTTCCAACCTTTTTTCCTTTTTCTGTGTCTGTGCAGGTGGAAGTTTGCTGTGCTGCGAGTCCTGCCCAGCAGCATTTCACCCTGACTGCTTAAACATTGAAATGCCAGATGGGAGCTGGTACTGCAATGACTGCAGGGCGGGCAAGAAGCTCCATTTCCAGGATATTATTTGGGTTAAACTGGGAAATTACAGGTCTGATGAAGGAATTTGTGTTGTTTTACAGTACTGGCATGTTTAAGTAAGGATCATGTAATGGTTGCTCCTGTAGGCCAGCCTTGCTGCACACTGATTTCTGGCTCCTCTCTGAACTAGGGACCTCACCTCCTTGCAAGCTTCAGGTTCAAAGGCTTGCAGCTTTGCTGTTGCTCCTGGCCAAGGCATTACCCATACAGGACTCCTCGAGTCTTCTGACTTCTGCCTCCAGTGTAGGAGCCTTCAAGCCCTGCTTGTGTCAGAGATCTCTGCCAATAAATTGGTGTAACTGGTAGTTGGCTAAATTATTCCTTCGCAGGCTGGGACATCAGTCACTCAGGTTGTTGGTGTTTCACACTTGGATGAGATTTGAGTGAGATAGAGGTAGCTGGGGGTTATCCTTGAAACATTAATGGTTATAAACCTTCTTTTGATCTTTGACAATTACAATATTTGCAGGTCTTGTAAAGATGATGATTTTGCTACTCAGACATAGGGAGTCCTGTGTGTCTGCTTACCTTTCAGGCAGGTGAAGTCCCACAGATGTGAGTGTCAGGATTTCCTTTTCTAGTCTTCTCTCACTCTTAACTAAGAGAGGGGACGAAAGGATTTTAAATCCTCTTGGATCTTGGAAATAATAATCAGTTACTGCTGTTTCAAGTGATTTTGTTAAATTGTCTCTTGCAGAAAGAACTTGACTAAAATGCTGTATTTTTTTATTTGTACTTCTGTGCTAGATGGTGGCCTGCAGAAGTTTGCCATCCGAAAAACGTTCCCCCAAATATCCAGAAAATGAAGCATGAAATCGGAGAATTTCCTGTGTTTTTCTTTGGTTCTAAGGATTACTATTGGACGCACCAAGCACGGGTGTTCCCTTACATGGAGGGAGACAGAGGGAGTAGATACCAAGGGATCAAAGGAATTGGAAAAGTCTTCAAAAATGGTACACAGCTAAAAATAAAATAATCCTGGGATATGCATGCTTTGCTTTCTTCACACATAGCCTTGGTTTTGAAATTTTGTTTTACAGTATTGAATTAAAGAAATTTGTGGTGTCCTGGGCAGCAGTCGCTATTATTGTCTTTGCATGAAAACATTATTTTAATGTCTTGTAAAAGACTGGCATCTAACTGAAATTTTATCTGATGATTTTTACTTTCTGGAAAGCTAAAAAAAGGGACTAAGAGAGTAGACTCTTTCAGACTCCCTCAGACTGGGAGACTGAAAGAGTGGAATTAATACATCTGTTAAGAACAGTAAGACTTCAGAAGCATTGATTACAAGAAAATTAAACAATGCGACTAGGACAGTGCTTTGTTTTAACACACATGGGAATGAGCAAGTGAGTTTGGGGGAAAGTAATCCTCTTTCTGGCATTTCTGTTGATTCTGCAATCTTTTTCAGCTTTGCAAGAAGCTGAAACTCGATTTCGAGAAATAAAACTACAGCGAGAAGCCAAAGAAACCCAGGAGAGTGAGCGTAAACCCCCACCATACAAACATATTAAGGTAACGTTTGAGGAAATGGGTACTCAAAGGTTGGAGCTGAGCAGTGAGATAGGGTCAGGTTGTAATGAGAGCAACTGTGCTTTTACAGGCATGAAATGGTGAAATTTTACTTTTGTTGGAGTGGTGCAAAACCAAATTAGCAACCACTGTGTAACTCTTGCGATAAAACTAACTGTTCTAAAATCGTATTTGCTCTATTTTAATGTATATTTCAGGTGAATAAACCTTGTGGTAAAGTGCAGATATACACTGCTGACATATCTGAGATTCCCAAGTGCAACTGCAAACCCACGGATGAGAACCCGTGTGGCTTTGACTCCGAGTGCCTCAATCGGATGCTGATGTACGAGTGCCACCCACAAGTGTGCCCGGCGGGAGAGCGCTGCCAGAACCAGTGCTTCACCAAGCGCCAGTACCCCGAGACAAAGATCATCAAAACTGATGGCAAAGGCTGGGGGCTGGTAGCCAAGAGGGACATCAAAAAGGTGGGAATTGTTCTTACCCAGCAGAGAGTCGGTGACCTGCGGAGCTGCATGTGGGTTTGGGATATACTTCACCAGTGATACTTGGTGTCTTTCAGGGGGAGTTTGTGAATGAGTATGTGGGAGAGCTGATTGATGAAGAGGAGTGTATGGCAAGAATCAAATATGCACATGAAAATGACATCACCCACTTCTATATGCTTACTATTGATAAGGTAGGGTATTTGATGGTTTTTGCCTTTATTTACTTAAAACCTTATTTTGATCTCTTCTTCTGTTGATCACCTTGGCAGGGTACTCTGATACCTTTGACATTATTTACTTACAGTTTATTTTGATCTCTTCTGTTCATCACCTTGACAGGGCACTCTGCTACCTTTGACATTCTACACTTTCACATACTCACAGCGTTGCATCTTCTCTGCCTGCTCTCCCCATTCTATATGTACATAATGAATCTTAGTTCTGTGCTAAGTAATAAATTACATATTAAGGTCTATAAATTGTACTTTGTTGTTTGAAATGAAGTAAATGAAGTACAGTACTTACCTCTACCTGTAAGTACAAAGTACTTACCTGCCCAGTCTTAAAATGAAGTTTGGGGAAATAGTAGTGATAAAGTGGAAGGAATTGCTGTTAGCAATCCTTTTACTAAAATTTCAACAGCAGAAAATAAAATTCACACTTGAATGTGGAATAGAATTGTGAGGCTGTGTCCTGTGAAGGGCATTTAATCTTTTTCGTAGCCATCTATCCCTTGCATTGTGTATAGCAAAACCAGGCTTGTGCTTTTGTAGAAACTCTTTTCTGAAAGCACTCTCTGTAAGTAGCCAGCCAACCCTCCACAAATTGATTATTTGCAGCAGATTAATTAACACACCAAAATAATTCAGCACCTGTGCCTCTGTGCACACCTCTGAGTATTTCCTTCCTCAGGAGAAGGAGAAAGAAGCACCTGGACAGCAGGAGCTAAAGATTATCTATATTATATTGCTTCAGTCCCCAGACAGCTAGTTAGGAGAAAAACAACAGCTGGCTGCCAGTCCTGCAGTTTTTTCAGTCCCAACCACCATTCTTTTTCCCAAGGCTCTTGCTCTGGTGTTTCCACAGCTACTGTTTCCATGAGTCCTGTAACTGAGTTGTTCTGCCACCACAGGAGTTACCACCACAGAATGGTGAAACCACATTGCTCTGAACACTTCAAGATTCTCACTCCTCTGCTAGATTGACATACAACAGCAGTGTGTTAGATATCTGAACTGAACATGTATTTGACTCCTACTGCCATTAATAAATGCTCATTGTGGGTCTGTCTTGCCAGAACTGCCAGTGCCATTGCGAGGCTGAGCTCCCGTGCAGTGAAGTGTGTGCACACAGGCATGACAGTCACACATGTGCATTATAAAAATGAGCTGGGAGGAAACTGTAATAATACTTCATAAATAAGCAAAGCCTTCTAAAGCAGCTCTGCAAGGAAACAGTTCTGGCAATTTCAAACTTTGTTTTATTTTGTTAACGTCTGGTATATTTGGTGGAGGTAGAAATTTAAGAGCAATTGTTCATAGGAATGGGATGTTTTTAGCTTGCCAAGAGTTTGTTTTCGTTTAAACAAGGGTGATTTGGGGAAAGAAACCTGGTGAGAAACTGGTAATCTCTGGAAGTATTCATGCATTTGGTAAATGCCATTAAGTACCATACTTGCAAATGCCTCACAGCTCCTTGAATGCAAAGTAAATGGTAAAGGACTGAGTTTTGAAGCTTCCTGGGGAAGGGGGTTCCTTAACATGCCCACCATAATGCTCACAAGCACAGTTATCCTGCCCTGTGGCTGTGATGGGTGCTGGGAAAACGTGAGCTAGAGCATGAGTATTGCTTTGGGAGTGTCCCATTCCAGGCCAATTGGACACTACAGTTTCCAATACAACACGTACCAGCAGTTGGCTTGCGTGCTCTGGTAGCAGCACCATGTCAGTTCTGAATGCAACTATTGACATCAGTTATGGATGATTTTTATATTTTTTGTGAGGGGGGAGAGTAAAGCCCTTAATCCTGTTGTTGGTTTGTTCTCCAGGACCGTATTATTGATGCTGGCCCCAAAGGAAACTATTCCCGGTTCATGAATCACAGCTGCCAACCAAATTGTGAAACCCTGAAGTGGACAGTGAATGGAGACACTCGTGTGGGGCTCTTTGCTGTGTGTGACATCCCTGCAGGTACATCAGCTCAGGCTGCCTTTGCTTTCATTCTCTCAGTTAAACCTTTTGTGTATTTATTGGTGGGACAGTCATGGTTCATGATTCAGTGCAAATATTCTTGTAGAGGACTCGGCACACAGAGGAGATGCTTTGTGATCTTTGTGATGCTTTGTGATCACTAAAAATCTTTCTGATTTTTAGTGTTTTTTAAGTCTGAGTCCCGTGGCTGCTTTTTGTTCCTTGCTTCTAGGGTAAGTATCCTTAGCAAGTTTGTTTGGAGCTCTCAAATGCATAACAAGAACATAAGAAGCTTAAGGAATGGATGTAGGAGGCTGTTTAGAAGTATCTGTTTTCTGGTTTGTGTACACACATACCTATCTACCTGTAGCTATATCTAGCTGGATAGGTGGATGGATATAATATATGTGAAGGTCAGACACAAACACAGTGTTGTGAAGCCAAACAAATTTATTTTAAAATGTAATTGCGTAAGACATGATGATATATGGGCATCTATTTAATTATTGTCAGTGCTTATAAGCAGTAAAGAGAGGGAACATCCTATGACAATACATCAGCAAGCAAGTCCCAAACCAGCAGACAGATAGCAACAGCTGTATTTCTGTGCAATAATTTTGATACAATTTATTACCTTGTCCTGTTTGCACTCAGGGACGGAGCTGACTTTTAATTACAACCTTGACTGTCTGGGCAATGAAAAAACAGTCTGCAAATGTGGTGCCCCAAACTGCAGTGGATTTCTTGGGGACAGACCAAAGGCAAGTAATATATCAAGTAATACATCAAGAGACTTTGACAGTCTTGTCAGGGGAAGGGTTGTAGAAGCTTCAAACTAAGAATGTGCCTTACTGTGGTCAGTGAGATTATTCTGACATTCTAGTTCATATTTCCCCATTTAAACTTTATAGTATGATTATTTTGCTAAGTTCATTAAAAAAAAAAATTGTTGAGCTGAAGAATTAAAAAAAAAAAAGTGAGTTTTGAATGTGGAAAAAAAGATACCAAAGTATATCAAGAAATGATCTGTATGATTCCTGTCCAGGTTAGTTTGAAACCTTTAATCCAGCAGAAGTTGATGGAGCTTCCTGAAGGGCTGGCATAGGAGTGTGGGGAAGGCACAAGTACCACATGTGGATGTTGAAAAACTGCACTTTCCCCAGCTCGTTCACACTGCTCAGTACCAGCCACTTCAGAGGGTGGACTGGGAGTCTTCAGACCCCACACAGCTGGTTTTTGTTCAGAGATGGACTTAAATGAGGTTTCACTTAAGCCTGTGAACATACACAGACAACCATGAAGAAATTCAGTGTTACAGTTTAGTTTTATGAAGTTTTCTGCATTGGTAAGATAGAATGGGCTAATTTTAAAGAAAGTAGATAGTGATTACTGGGGTGAGAGGGAGGGGATGATGGTAGAGATGTTTAAAAATCATCCAAAATTTTATATGATTTGGTGAAGGAGAGTTAAAGTGCAAGCAGCACTTGAAAGCTGCTTCTGTGCATGCAGCACAGAATTGAAATCAGATTGAAATAGGGATAATGTTTGGTATATTCTGTCTGTCATTAATTGCACTTCCTAAAGCTCTGCTGTCTGTTTCTCAAAGAAAAATGAGGGCAGGTTTTAGTAATTCCAGCATGCATATTCACAACTGGAAGAGAAAAGTGGATATTGAAGTGATTGGTGGTGCAAGTACATAATGAGGGTATATTAGCCACAAGTAGATTAGACTGGAAATTGGAAGACCTTTTACCAGTGACAAGAAAATGAAGGGGTTTTTTTCAATAGGAGGGTCCTGTAGGGAGAAGATCTGGTTTCAGGATGACTTTTCTCAAGGGTCAGTGTAGGTTTTTTGTCAGCACAGATCAGTACAGTGAAGCACTGGGCAGGTCTGCCCCAAGTCAGGTTCTGGGCTGTGTGCACGGTCTGTCAGGTGTGCCAACAGCTTGGCAGGGTTGCATAGTGGTTTTCCTTTGCAAAACTGACATTTACAGATTTATATCTTACTCTTTAAGAATTCTTCCACTAATGCCTCAGAAGAAAAAGGCAAAAAGACCAAAAAGAGAACACGGAGACGCAGAACGAAAAATGAAGGGAAGAAAGAATCTGAAGATGATTGTTTCCGCTGTGGCGATGGAGGCCAGCTGGTGTTGTGTGACAGGAAATCTTGTACTAAAGCTTATCATCTCTCCTGCCTTGGTTTGGTGAAACGTCCTTTTGGTGAGTCAGCCCATGTCTTACATTTTATAAATAACTTGTGCAGGTAGCTCAGTTATTGCACTGAAACCTTGTCAGGAGTGTCATCCTGAAAACTGGGTTTGTATGGCAGGAATTTCATTTGTGCATCATGGGGGAGCAGCTCCTCTTGGATTTGAAGACAAAATGGTGGCCTCCTCCTGCCTCTCTGGCAAAATGAGGTATTTCTTTTACAGATGTAGGTAATTGAGCACATCACCTGGTAGGAGCACCATGGCCCTGCCACAGGAAGGTTGATTATATCTAAGAAATGCATGAAGCCCTTTGAGTTCAAGCCAGAAGAACAGCAGCAGCTTCTGAAAGAAGGCAAGTAGGGAATTTAAGAGCAGCAGACATCAGGTTGCAGTTCCAGATATCACAGGAGTTACCTGGCTCCAGTCAGCCATGTCAGGTGAGATATGAGGAAGGGAAGCAGGCAATGCCTGTTATCCCAGAAACAAGTAAAACAAGGACTGGTAAAGTATGCTGGGGCAAAAGAGCAGCTGTCAGTGAAGCACACCAGTCATTCCTGAGCAAGAGTGGCTGCAGACAGGGGACTGCAGTAAGAGGGGGCAGCAGCTGACCGGATGTTTGGATGCTCTGCCAGCCTGCAAATTCTGTAAAATGCTATTGAGTGAAGCCTGAGTCATTTCTTCTAGCTGGAGCTGACTGCTGTATTTGAATGAGAGTGTGTCAAGTCTGCTCCTTGCAGCTGCCAGCTGAGCTCTAGAAGTATGATGTGGCATTCTGGGTGTTGAGATCAGCCTCGGTAGTTGCTGTCATTTGCTTTGTCAGGAAAGCTGAGCCTTGTTCAGCTGCTACAACACAAAACTCCTTGAGGAGATGATGCCGTGTCTCACTCCCCACTAATGGGCTCTTTGGTTTTGATTGCAGGGAAGTGGGAGTGTCCTTGGCACCACTGTGATGTTTGTGGCAAACCTTCTGTTTCTTTCTGCCACTTCTGCCCAAACTCTTTCTGCAAGGAGCACCAAGACAGGACAGTGCTAAATTCCACGTTGAATGGACAGTTATGCTGCTCTGAACATGTTCTCGGGGTGGATTCTGTTGAAACTCAGAAGACTGAGAAACCCCGCAAAAAACTGAACAAGTTCAAGCCCAGGAGAAAGAGGAACAGATGGATGAGAGCTGAATGCAAATAGTCATGGACTGCAGTTTCTACTGCTAACACTATCTTGTAGATAAGTTGTGAATATGACCAGGGAAGGACACAATTTTACTTATATTCTGTAAAGGTTACAATGGGGGGGGATTTTTTTGTTTTGTTTTTTATAAATCCACTGAGCCAACCACAGCAGTCTTCTGCTGCTTCTGCACTGATAACGAACTGCATAGTTCAGCAAACTTCAGGACAAACCAAACTTATTACTCAGCATTACAGTTACACTTGAATTGTTACGAATGTAAAATGTTCCCTCCAAAATACTGCAGGTTGGAGGTAGGTTAAAATCAAACCAGGTAGGCGTAAAAATAGTTTTTTGAGATAGTATTTGTCAACCAACAGATGTTTAAAATAGTATATCCTTGAAAGAAGTTGTTAGTTCTCAAGTCCTTTTGAGTAAGAAATGGCTTGGTCTGTGGTCCCAATGAGATTTGCTTGCCTTGTGTGTTTTTGAGCAAGTGCTTGAATGCCAGCCATGACCCAGGTGTGTCCCTCACTGCAGCCACACACACAGCAATTGGTTTGTGCTCTTCAAAAATTATTCTTAAGCAATCATGATCATAAATATCCTTCCACCAAGAAATGTGGTGTGTGGTGGGAAAGGCACACCCTGTACCAGAGAGGAGGAATCTTTTTAAGAGATTTTTTTCTATACTGTTTTTTCCTGTATTTCATCCCAGCAAAATTTCAGTTATTTGATCTTGCAGAGTTGTACAGGTCTGAACTTAAAGGGATATTGTCTTGCAATCTAGGCCCAATACTTTAGGATTTTTGTGTCTTAATTAAAAGAAATCTTTCAAAAGCTATTACTTGGAAAAAATTACTTGTTTGGGTTTTTTTTTTTTTTTTCCTCAATGGCAGGTAAAATGCAGAAGCAAACTTTTCTTTGGAATGCTTGGAGTCCAAGCATTTCAACTTTGTGATAATGCAAGGAGCAAAACCACCCCATGAATGAAAGAGAATGTGAAACTTGATTGAAGTGCAAAAAGTAAATTCAAAACAAGTAAAAGTGAAATGGATTTTTGAAGGAGCATGTAAGAATTTTGATGTGAAATTTAGCCTTACTCTGTTCCTTTGCATAAAGTTTGTATAAAACTGGCTACTTGACAGACTGATTTTTTTTTGTTACATTTTTAGGAGCTCTGCTCTTGACTATCCTGTCACCACTGTGCTGTGTCAGCACAACTGTTTTGAATTCCTGGCCCCCATTAGCACAAGGTCCTCACTAACTCACAGTGAGGTGAACATACAACACTTAGTATTGACAGAAATAATACTAGAACTAGGAAAAAACAGTAAAGAAAAACATCTCTGCCAGTTT
The DNA here is from genome assembly GCF_017590055.1 of Onychostruthus taczanowskii. Taxonomy (NCBI): domain Eukaryota; kingdom Metazoa; phylum Chordata; class Aves; order Passeriformes; family Passeridae; genus Onychostruthus; species Onychostruthus taczanowskii. The sequence goes on along the minus strand of NW_024499239.1, from coordinate 22,291,064 downwards.
TCTTCCCAGTGCACATCTTTGGTGTGTGATCAGGCAGCGTTCCAAGCACATTTTGGTTTTTGCCATTGTGACCCTCCCTCCATAAGCACCTCCATGTCCACTGAGCCATTCGTGTATGTTCTAGCTTAGTTTGCCCCTCATAGTGCAGGAACTCTGTGTAGCCCTTTGGAAAATGAAGCCTTGCTGTATCATGGAAGTTTATGGTTTTTTTCCCCCCAAGGTATTTCTTCAGGATTTGATTTAGTCCATGGAATTGCCAAAACCCCCATTTATTCCCAACATGTAAAAAGTTTGGTTTTATTAGAAGATATTAATTGAAAGAGGTTATAAATGTTGCATTGCCCTATGCTGAACACTTTGGTTTCTGTTTTGTGACCAAAATGTTTTTTTTTTTTGAATCGGTTTTTATAAACACTGTTGGAAGGTTAATTTTTTTGTTTTCAAATAATTTTGAAGAAAGCAGAGTTCAAAATCAGGGGAAGTGTTACATGTTTGCATTTTTTAAAATGCTATGCCAAGCCTTGCACTCGAGTTAAAATTCAAGATTTTTTAATTGATTTTTGGGGAAATTTTTTCTCTGCCATGGGGCTGAAGAACAGTCCTGCGCATAAAATCAAAACCAAAAAAAATTATATTATGGATGTTTCTTTAATATTGGGTTTCAAGGGAAGGAAAATGAGGTCAGGTAGTAAAGCAGAAATATTTTCCTCATTGCTTTTAAACAAAATGAAGGAATTTGATGTCATTGGGACCATTCTTTGAATACTATACCATGTAAGGAAGGCTTTGTAAGAATACCTTTAAATAAGTTATTATAAAATTTTTTCCTTTACATTCCATTGCTTTCATAATTTGTTAATTTTTTTTTTTAAGTTGTTTTGTTGCTTTTTCCTCTTCATGTGTAATAGCTCTGTCACTCTGGAACAGTGATGCCCCAGGTCCTACGAGGCAGATGCCCCCTTCCAGAAGCCACAGTCTGTGCTGCCAGGCACAGAGCACCCCTGGGCTCTGGGCTGGGCACGGAGCCCACGGCGCCTGGGGCTCACGGGCACATCCAGCACAGCAGCACGCAGGACAGCCGCCCCTGCGTCTGTCCCTGGGGACAGAGAGACCTGTTCACACAAACAGATCTGAGCCAGGGGCTGTTTGTCCTTCTGCTTCCTTCTACCTCTCCCTGCTCTCTGCTGCTCTGGGCCCTTGGAGCTCTGCATCGCTGAGGTCACCTGGGAGTTCCTGGGAATTCCTTCCTCCTGCTGGGCACGGCTGGAGGCTGATCCTGAGGAGGAGTGTGGATCAAATTCTCTCTCCTTTGGTACTCGCTGGCCATGGGACCCTGTGAGCTGAGCTCAGGCACTCAGGTGGTGATCTGGAGAATGTTGGTTTCTGTAGCAGGACAGGTGGGGCTTAGGTGCATTGTAATGAAGGCTTCTGTACCTTGCTCTGCAGCCTGGGGAAACAGGCTGACGTATTGTTTAAAAAAGAAGACAGAAGAAAAGTTATGAGATTGTTTTCTTTCTCCCACTGTTCAAATACAAGGTAAAACAATCCTTAAGACTTGAGCTTTCTCATGATGCAACTCAATACTTTTTAGCATTCAGCAACTTGAAGGATTTTCTGTTATAAATTAATCTAAACAACATTAACTGTGGCATATTATGTGGCCTTAAATGATGTTCTTTGTGTCTTGCCCATCAAAGTAGCAAAATGTCTTTCCTTTTCTAGCAAAAAGCTGATACATGACAGCCAATTTCAGAATTTGTTGTTCTTTTATCACATGAGCAAGCATGGAAACAATTTTCAGTTGAGTATGTTAGATGTAATTTCATGCAACCTAGGAAAAATAATCAGAGTAAATGTCTGTTTTGTTCAATAGCTTTGTGTTCATGGTCAGGTTTTAGGAGGTTTTTTTATTTTAATTACTTGGAAAAGCAAAATATCTTGAAAGACGTATTAATGGGATTTTTCCACATTGTTGAGTCTCGTTATTCCATGTCTGACTGCTTGAGAAATTTCAATGTCTTATTAAATGTTGAATTTTATTCCTAGTTATTTAAGAAGTTGCTAAGTCTCTTTTGTAAAACAGCTCTATATACTTATTTGACACCTGTTTTTTTTTCTTTTTCTTGAAAGAAAAAGGTGGAATTGATACGTACTGAGCAAGCATGGTTCGGCAGTGAGGGAACAGGGCTTTGTTCTCTCACAGGGAAAGCTCCAGGCCTTGGCCTTCCTAAGAGATGCCCTGGAAATACTGTTTTTATGCTTCCACAGAGGTGGAAGACAGTGATTGTGATTGTGCTGTGGCTTGTCTTCCCATGCTGCTTATCACAGAGCTGCTGACATTTCTTGCAGTCCATTTTTTCCAGTACTGCTCTCTGTTGGTCATGATTTTACAGGTTTTTGTGACACTGAGCTGGGGCTCCCCAGCCCAGCCAGCACTGCTCCCTCGGGGTCCTTCTGCTGTCACAAATGCTGGTCCTGCTTGGTCAGCTCTGAGTTTGACTCTTCAGCTTTTTCAGACAGGTTTTTTTGGGTCTGGTTTGGCTTCACCTGTGGAGTCTCCCATGTGTGACTGTAGCTACAATTTTTAAAAAAGCATTCCAGAGATCTGCTTTGATGCTGGCTGATAGTTCTGCTGAGGTCACCTGGTGCTGTGCATCAGGATTGTGTCCCTCTGCTGCTCTGAGGAAAAGCATAGCCTTGAGCCAGAGAGAAGCTCCATGTCTCCTAAACCAGCAGTGGGAGTGGCTGCATGGAGCTCTGCCCGTGCTGGGCTGTAGGAACCATCCCTTGCTGCTGATCCAGAACAGAATCACAGAATGGTTTGGGGTGGAAGGGACCTTAAAGACTTTCCTCTTCCACCCCCTGCCATGGACAGGGACACCTTCCCTCCAGACCAGGCTGCCCCAAGCCCCATCCAGCCTGGCCTTGAACACTGCCAGGGATGAGGCAGCCACAGCTTCTCTGGCATCCTGTCTGCCCACAATGGCTGATGTACAACTCTTGCACCCAGTTACTCACCTGACAGAGTTGAGACAGATCAGAGAACTGATACATTTTATAAACTCTTTTAAACACTTCTAACACCTTCCCTGGGGAGAGGAGAAGGAGCAGTTGAGGGCAGGAACCACTTAACCCCCCACAGCTGGGTTCCTTCGGCCATCTCTGCTGCTGCAAGATTAAGTGAGAAGTAACACCTGCTACCACCTCTGTGCAGAGCCATTTAAAACTGTGGAACTTGTGACAAAGATACTGTTTTTACTGGCCATTGAGAGCTGGTGAAGCACAGCACTGACACACAGGGGTCACAGCTGGCTGGGCTGGGTTTACACAGCACCTGTGTGGGAATGTCACTGTAGGAGGAAAAGGAAAACAAGGTGGGAAGGTTAAAAGGCCAAAGGTACTGGTTTCATGGAGCAGTTGACACTGGCTCCAGTACAGGTGATGTTGAATTTTTTTCTGGGCATTTCTGACTTGCCTGGGATGCTGGCTAAGCATTTCCCAGGGAAAAACATAATAGGGGACACAGAGCAAGCAACAAGTTAAAGAGTCAACCAGCCACACACAGGAATCATCTCTGGAAAATACAAATCACATTAGTTTAACCAGATAGTTAAACTGGGCTGGGTGCACAGAAGAGGGCTTGGAGTGCCACAGCAAACCAGGATCAGGGACAGAACTTTGCCCAGGTATTTGGGCAGTGGGTCTCCTACAGCCCCTCTCCTCAGCATGCAGAAATGGGCAAGGCATCTTCTGTGCCTGCACCATGCTGCTCCTTTGGAGCTCCACTCTGAAGCACCACCTGGCAGCAGGAAATAAAAGGGACATTTTTCCAGGAATCAACCATTACTTCAGTTGCACATTTGCCCACAGCTGAAAGGAAGGGGAGAGTTTTAGGATCTTTGACTTGTGCTTATGCTAAAATTTTGAGAATGGGAAACAAAATAAAAAAATGCATATTATTAAAAGGAGGTATATTCATGTTAGTTTGTGCTTGGGTGAAAAATTAGTGTTGTATCAAAGGGACCTCAATAACTGGAGCAGTCACTCCTCACTCTGTTGAGCTGACTATTAAAATGGAGAAACAGGATTGATTGCTGTTTGGGGCTTTTTTCCCCCTGATGAAAGGAGAAAAGTATTTACTTGTGAAGGAAGCCAGCAATTGGAAGAAGACTTTTCCCATCAGCCCAGTGCAGCAGAGCAGGGAGCTGGGTTGGTTTGCACAAGTAGCCACAACTCAAAAACTGACTTTTATTCCCCAGCACTGATTTCAGCTATGCAGAAGTAGGTTGCTGATGGTTAAACACCTTGCCCAGAGCCACATCTGCGTTGCCCCAGGGGAAGGAGAGGCTGCTGGCCACGGCCAGGGCTACCAGCCAGCATAGACGGGCTCCGTGTGCTCCGTGCCCCCGTAGGAGGCGGGCCCTGAGCCCCGGGGCAGCAACAGCCACTTCAGGGAGTTCTTGCCGTGCTCCTGCCGCCTTCTCAGGATTATTAGAAAGAGAACAAGGATCCCACCTGGAAAGAAAGGAATGGTAGTTATTCACAGATGGGAAGGTAAAGTGTCAGGTGAAGTTTGCTCCAAAGCTTCTCAACTCAGGAGTTCTCTTCTGGTAAAATAAGGGGTTTTTTTCCTCCCACATATTCTGTCCCTCTCCAAAAAGAGGGGGGGAAAAAGGTTCCACTAACAAGAATAACACTCAGCTTCAGCAGTTCAGCTTAACTCTGCAAGGAATAACGACAAGTTTTGACAAAATAATTCAGTAACTTGCTTTCCTACTCCCATTTACTCTCTGGAACTGTTTTCTACTTGGCATCTTACTCACTGCAGACCCCACCAAAAGGATCTTGTTGAGAAATTAGTTTGCTCTGCACCACTCACACTGAAGCACAAGAAGTAACTAAGCTAGATTAACTCTAAGTCTAGACTGAGATCAGGGCTGTCAGGAAAAATTACTTTTGGATTGGGCATAGACATGGAAGTAATTGGCAAATCTCAAGTAGTGTGACATTCTGTTCGTTTTTTTTCTGGCAGAAGCATCATCAGAGAAAATGGATCTGAACAGCAGAGCCCAAATCTGTCTCTGTGATGCAATATGGCCAGACAATACACCCAAATTTCAGTTGTGTGAGCAGACAGCCTCATGGTAAACACTTGATTTGTGAGACCATCCGTGAATAACTCGCGGGTTCCTGCGCAGGCTGTTTCCTTTCCCCCTCTCTGCAGCAAGCTCTGGGAGAGGCAGGAATGCTGTTCCCTGACCCTGGGACTTGTTTATCACAAATGCTGGTTAATGGGCCATTGTCCCTCTCTGGGCAGTCTTTTCATGTACTTCAGTTTAATCTACTTTTTCAAATTAATACTCGCTTCAGATGGCATCTGCTTTGGCAGATTTTTGGACAACAGCCTGGCATGAGGGGATAGAGGTCAGTGGAGGACCTTTCTCATGGCTCCAAGCCACAGCTTGTGAGAACAACACTCATCTGCTCCCCCCAGGCACTCCAGCACTCAGAGGGTGCTGCTGGAGCTCCTGCAGACCCTGCTGTCCTTGTCCCCTCCTCAGCTGCCAAGTGTGATGAGAACACTGCTTTCTTGTTGGAGAAGCAGCTTTGCTGTGTGTCTTGCAACACACACATTGAATCTCTCCTCTCTCTCTCCTTTTAACAACAGCCAGCCAAGTGGAGAATGGGCCTTCAGGAAGCACATAAAATACACCTGAAACAAAGAAGCTGTGAATATGAGGCTTGTTGGATATTCTTTATCCTCTGGTGGTTTACTCATCTCTATGACTTGGCTCTCTTGACACAAGATTTTCATCTCTGGTACTGTAAGTGGCACTTAGAGATTTCTCTTCATCTCTCTGGGCACAGGAGACAGATTCCTCCTCCCAGCTTCCTCATCTGCCCTTCTTGCAATCCAGAGCACTAATAGTTGCTCATTTTCATCATAACTCTGATTAAACCTCCCCAAACTTTGATTAAAACCAAGAGAACTTTATTTTTCCCTAAGACTAAAAATGCATATTCATTGTTTTGGAATGATTATTCCTGGTGCAGCTTCCCAGTTGAAAAGCTCATCCACTCATTAGCTTGCCCTAGTGAGCTAATTCACAGCAGGTGGCTTCTGGAGGGATGCTCCAGACACTCAGCAGGTCCTGACTCATGGATACAAGGAACATTTGGCATCAATGCAACCAACACTGTATGGGCCAGCAGCTCCCCATTCTGCTGGATGCTGTGGCATGACTTAAGGCAGGAATGCTTTCAGGAAACCAAGTCTCATACCAAAAGGAAATTGTACTTTTTCCTGCTTTGGCGCAGCCAAGAAATCCCTGTTTGAGGGTCCATACACATCCCTGCTTCCCAGGGACAAACAGCAAGCATTCAGCACTGTGCCACCTTCCTTCAGAGCAAGGGACAGGACTGTCACTGGCACTGAAAGCAGCCAGAAGGACTTTCATTAGAAATCCAGCTTTCCAGAAACACAGAACACACCACCCAGGGAATGCTCGGTTTAACAGAGCTGCAGAGGGGTTTCACCAGAGGACAGAGAGGACCCAGACTGACCTGCTGAGAAGGTGGCCAGGACAATGACCGTGGCAGGGGTCAGCTGGCAGGAGTCCCCTGCCTTGTACAGGAAGAGCTCCATGCAGTAGGTGGGCTCCACGCTGCCCCGGGGGCAGAAGGCATCAGGAGGGCACTTCACTGGGTTCACATCTGGGCTCTGCCCAAGAGAAGAAGTAACTCAGCACCAGCAAACTGCAAAAGGTAACCAGGGCAAAGGGAGGTGACGTTTTAGCATTAGGGGGAAAAAATAAACAAAGGAATGAGCGTGCCATCATTAAATTCAGCCTCATCTGCCGTGCAGTGTTGGAGTGTGGGGAAGAGCAGAAGGTGTTGTTACACAGCAAGTCTGTACCCCAAACCCCCTCATTAATGCACACACCATCCCCTTGTGGCCCAGTCAGAGCAGGCAGCTCCAGGCACAAAGCCACACTCCTGGAGTCTTAATTTTAATCATCTCCCTCCATCAGAGCCCTATGTTTAAGAGAAAGGAAGCTCAGATTACAAGAAAAAAGAAAGTGTTAACTGAAGTGTATTTAGCTTGTGGTGGGACAGCTCTGCCTGGCACAGGCTGTCCCCAGCTGCTGGCACTCACAGGGCAGTAGTGGTTTTCTGGGCACAGGTCACAGCTCTCCTTGCCCCGCTGTAGTTGGTACTCTCCTGTGCTGCAGGCCTTGCATCTGTTGTCACTGGGACCTTTGAATGTACCTAAACAGCAAATAAGCACAATATTAAGATTTGAGACTAAACCCCAGGACCTTTGCAATTGCATATGGATGAATCAGCTTTCAAAGCCGCGGGGAGAAAGAGCATTAAGTGCTCATGTGCATAACAAAAGCTGAGCTGAACTTTGGTCCTGGTTCGGTGGCAAAGGGTCAGAACAGAACAAACAGGGACAGAGGGACTAAAGAGTATTTGGGGTCAGACCTCGGCAAACAGAGTAGTGTGCGTAGGAGTACAGGAGAGGGGTTTAGCAGTGAGTTCTGCCTTTAATGTAGGGAAGATGGGAGCTGGAGGTCAGCAGTGTTTCATCCTCTCCAATTCTGGATTCAAACACCTTTTCCAGTTGTTTGAAACTTGCTGAGCAGACTTCAAAGCACAGGCTCAGTTTCCCAAGCTTTGTAGGAGAGACAGGTCACAGCAGTTCCAAATCTCACAGTGGTAAAACGCTTTCCTGCATGTTTAAGATGCAGCTTGGCTGTGAGACACCCTGGGGCTGTGTCCAGACCGGAGGCTGGCCCCTGCCATGGGAGGAGTGCCCTGCCCTGCCCTGCTGGCACCTGCGGCAGCCTGGCGGTGTTTCAGCAGCACAGGAGGGAGCACGGCCGTGTCCCTCACATCCCCTCCCCGTGTCCCTCACATCTCCTCTCTTCCTCCCAGGCTGCCCCTGCAGAACACCCATCTCTGACCGCAAGGCTGGGCTTTCCTCAGCAAAGTCACCACCACCGGCAAAGATGCTTTTTGCTGGAACTGTTTTGTTACCCAGCTGTGGATTTGGGCTCCCGGGCGTGCCAGGGACCAGCACACCTCCAAGGCATTAACCAGCCTGGCACAGGCACAGCCTCCACCAGCACCCAGTCAAACCAGCGGCACTATCCCTCACAGCCAGGGCCCAGCTCTGCCTGCAGGGCACCTGCAGGGTCAGCTGAGATGGGTCTAGAATAAGAGGCTGCAGCTGGAGCTGTGCTCCCAGCCGGGCACAGCCTCTCCTCGGGCACAGCTTCCCCTGGGACACAGCCTGCCCTCGGGCACAGTCTGCCAGCCGGGCACAGCCTCTCCTAGGGCACAGCCACCCCTCAGGCACAGCCTGCCAGCCGGGCACAGCCTGTCACCGGGCACAGCTTCCACTGGGACACAGCCTCTCCTCAGGCACAGCCTCTCCTCAGGCACAGCCTGCCCTCGGGCACAGCCTGCCCTCGGGCACAGCCTCTCCTCAGGCACAGCCTCTCCTCAGGCACAGCCTGCCCTCGGGCACAGCCTACCCTCGGGCACAGCCTCCCAGCCGGGCACAGCCTACCCTCGGGCACAGCCTCTCCTCAGGCACAGCCTGCCCTCGGGCACAGCCTGCCCTCAGGTACAGCCTGCCCTCGGGCACAGCCACCCCTCAGGCACAGCCTGCCCTCGGGCACAGCCTCCCCTCGGGCACAGCCTCCCCTCGGGCACAGCCACCCCTCAGGCACAGCCTCTCCTCGGGCACAGCCTCCCCTCTCACCTGGTGGGCAGGACTCGCACCCCTCCGATGCCTCCCGAGGAGCCTCCTGTCCCCCGGGGCAGGACAGACAGGCCGAGCAGCTGGTGGTGCTGGCAGGGGAGAGGAGGCAGGACACGCTGTAGGATGAGCACTTCCAAGACCAGCCCAGCCCACCAAAGCCAGTCTCCAGGAACCTCTGCTGTTTGTCTGTCTGTCTGTCTCCAGTGCAGTTTCTCACACAGAACCACAGAACGGTCTGGTTGGAAAGGACCTTAAAGATCATCCCACCCCAACCCCTGTGCCATGGTCAGGGACACTTGACCGGGTTGCTCAAAGCCCCATCCTACAGCTGAAGTGGCAGGTGACTTCTCTTTGGGCACTACACTGGTGGTTCCAGCTCAGTGGCTAAAAGGAAACCTCCCCTCCCTTTCCATCTGAGCTCCTGCACCCCAGGCGGCTCCTTACTTGCAAAATGATCCTGGCTGGCAAGGCTGACAAAAAGCTGCATTTTGCTTGGAGCTAAAATATCCTGAAAAAGAGAAGAATAAGGCTTCAGGATCCTGTCTCCACACCTCTGCCCCACATCGTTGTGAATGTGCTCATGTCCATTTTACAAGCAGCCAAACAACTCCCCACAACAGGCTTCAGGTGGCATTTCAGGGCATTTGGGGTTATATATTTGTCAAAAGCTCTGAAAGAGCAATGGAAATTCCCTGCTGCTCTCTGCCATGTTGAGGGATGCCTGGAGGGCTCTGGCAGATTCCCCTGGTGAATCTCACATCTCACATCACTCACAACCACGCCAAGGAGACAGAGAAACCTGTCACCCTCCCCAGCACCACAGGCTGAACTGGAATGAAGCTGGAACAGGTGTTTCCAGTGCCAACTCCCAAGTTATTCAGCTGGATGGAGCAGGTCTCTGGCCGGGGGAACCTCTCTGGTCACCCCAGCCCTTCCAGGCCTGCCCCAGGAAGTCTGGGATGCATCTTCTTCCCTGCAGAAGGAAGGACACAAGACCCACCTGCCAAGATGGCTCTGCTGGTGCAGAGCCTCCCTCCCTGCACCACGAGGACCAGGATGGGCAGGAGGACATGTACAGACCCTTCCCAAAGCACAAAAAGGAGTGAAGTGCCCCAAAGTGCCCAGGGGCCAGCAGCACCCAGCTTGTGAGTCCCACCACACAACAGGAAAGCTGAGAGAGCAGCACTTGGGAATTCAGGAGGGTTTGGAGGTGCCTGATGATGCACAACGTGGTCAGTGCCCACATGGGACAGAGTTAAGGTTCAGAGAGGAGCTGGACGTGGTGTGGGTTAAGATCTGCCTCAAACCTGGATTTGCACCAGGCAGCAGAAGCTGTGGCACAGCAGGATGAAACCAAACACACCTCCCCTCTCCCTGCAAGGAAAAAGGAACTTTTTACATTTACACCTGCAGGATTTAGGGGCCAACCCCACAGATGCCCCTGTTGTCTAACACAGTGTTTAAATCTGCTGAGTAAAGGGAGGGGCAGACCCCATTGCTGTCACCAGTCAGGTTTTGTTCCTCCTAAACTCAAGGTTCAGGTACAGCTCAGCAGCTCGGTGGGTGGATTTCCAAAGGAACAGTTGTGCATGTTCAAGCAGGACTCCATTTTGGGTGCAGAGGAGCTGCTGCACTGCATGTGTTAATTAGGGCTTTGCATAAGCAAGTGCTGTTCTGTTCTGCACATGGGCTGTTACCCCATCTGCAAGCACATTGTACTAGGCTGGAGTGGCATTAGCAGGTGCAAAGCAGCTCCTTTTTAAAACCCCAGTTTTAATGTGTGGAAAATAAGGAGAGTATTACACTTAATATTCAGACTGCAGAAGATTGCCTAAATGAAAACAAAAATGGTTTCAACCCAGTTTTGCTATCAGAAATGGAGAATATTTTGTTTCCTGACAAGCCTCCCCCATTGTGCTAAAATGGAATTTCATAAAAGTTTTTTCCTGACTATCATTGCAGAGTTAGCATTAACTTGTTGCAAAAACAAGCATGGCTGAGATCTGCTCTTTTCATTTTAATGACAACAGAATAGGGAAGAGATCTGCTGGGCTATTTTTAGCCTGTTTACCCTTCAGTGCTTTTAAGTTACCTGGTAATTGCATCTGCCCCTGGGAAAAAGCATCATGTGATGAAAATGCATTTGGGTTGAACACAGACCAAAGCCTACCTCGCTCACAGGCTCTGCAGGCTGCAGCCCCAGACTCATTAGCAAAATGTCCTGGTGGGCAGGAAAGACACACAGTGCTCCTTGGGAAGCTGGGAGGGAAGAGAGCAGAGTGGGACACAATTTTAGGTCACCCAATCCTCCGTCCACTTGGAGAAGAGAGAGCAGAACATGACACTGACTACTCTAGAAATAGAGAAATTATGAAAAAGGAGCTCAGGCAGAAAAACATTGGTTTGAACTCATCTGAATTTTAAAGGTCCACTAAAAAACTGAAGTTTTCTGTATTATTAACATTAGAGATGTGCTGTGCCTGTGGGCAATATGGAAAGGGACCATCTGAATTGAAGGTCTTTAAGAATATGCTGTGGTCAGACTTAAAACCCTTTGCTTAAGTCAAGACTCTTAAATCCACTCTTGCAAATGGAATAGGGAAGGTGTTTGCTGTTCAGCATCCCTCAGGGATTTCAAAAGGAGCCAGAAAAAGGACATAAACCACAGGCAGTGACCTGTGAGAGCCCTGACCTTAAATAGCAGGGACTGTGGGAAAAGGGAGCCAATATGTCAGACCTCCAGGAGGAGGGGGAGAAAATGAGTGAGGCAAAGGCAGGGAAAGAGGAAGCTCTTACATTCATCACTAACAGAGCCAAATCCCCCTCAATTCCTTATCAAAGGAATTTGATAATATACTCAGAGATGCTTTGGAGGAAAACAAGGACATGCTCTTTAATTCCTTCAGAAACTGCAGGGCTGCAATGAGATTTGCAGGAAAAAACCCAAAACCAACCAACCAAAAAAAAAACCACCAAAAACAAACAAACAAACAAACTAACAAGAACACCCCAAAAAAACAACCCAAAACCCCCCAAACCAACTGGAAACATAGCAAATGCTTTGCTGAAAACAAACCAACGCAGGGCCTGGGCCAGCCTGAGCCTCTCAAAGCTGCAAGGAGGCCAAATTCTCCAAACACCACAGAAATGTTAAATGGTCCCATGGAAGCCCTGAGGCCCAGGCAGCCACCAGGAGATGGCCATGCACACACTGCACCCCAAGGTCCCCTCCAGATCCCCCACTTTTGGTCCCTGCTCTGGCACCCACCAGCCCAGCCCTGCTGCCTGACCCTCTCTGGCCCCTGCCCCTCTCCCACATGCCCAGAGCAGCAGCTCTGTGTGCCCTGGAGACTGCTCCTGGCTGGTTTTTAAAGCAATTTGGGGGTACATTTTTAAGGCAGGTCCTCACAGCACAAACTGCAAGGGCAGAGCACGGAGGGGAACACAGAGGAAGATCCTGCTGGCCCCTCAAACTCAGGGGCTGCTGCAAACAAACTGCACAGTCACGTCACCCTTCCTACAGCCCAGGACTGGTACAAATGGAGCTGCTCTGCAATGGACACAGTCCTGGGAGGCTTTTGCCACCCCTCCTGTCCTTGCCACCCACAAAGGACACAGCTCACTGCTTGCAGACATGGATACAGCAAGAGAAAATCCAATAGGAGTGGAGAGAGCAGCACATGCACAAGTCCCCACAGCCAGAGGACACTTGTACAGCATCCCTGGATTGGGCAGCCTGCTGGAATTGCAAGACTGGGCTCCTGGTTGGGTTGTCTTGTCTGCTTTTCCACACTCTGTCAGCTGAGACTATTGCTTTAAATGCCAGCAACTCAAATGTAATGAGATGCCTTGGGAGCAAGAAAACAGGGATTGAGAAAGTAATTGGGCAAAGTAGGGAGATGGAGCCTGTTTGTCAGACATATCCTAGAGAAAAGCTGAGGAGATGAACCCACACCTCACTACCAAGTGTCTCCCCACAATAAAACAACATGTTCCCTCAGTGCAGACAAAATGCATGAGGGTAAAAAAGAGAAGCCCACAGAGGGGCAGCCCTCAGCACAACCATATCCACACCAGCTTTCCTGATGAGGAGAATTTAGCCTCTGAGAAACAGCCCTGGCAGCACTTTTCCTACAGCCCAAAGGAAGAGATTTTTCTGTCTGGGAAGTGTTTTGTGGTTTTATCACCCAGTCCCCATGCTAGGGGCTCAGTCACTCACCTGGTGTAGGAGCCCTGTGGGCAGGGCAGGCAGGATGGTTGCCCACCTTGGGGCTGGTAGTGGCCTGGAGGGCAGGGGCTGCAGGCACCGGGGCCGATGCACGCGCCCCCCGCGCAGCACGAGCAGCTCAAGGTGCCTAAATCGGGACAGAAAGTCAGGATCAGGATTGCAAGACTTGGCTGAAACCGCTGTGTCTGTCACAAACCGCTGTCACTGCCACAAAGGCAGAAACTCTGGGAGCGCCTTGCAGTTCCCCTAGCAAGGCACTCATGGAGGGTAGAAACTGCAACGTTCATGCTAATTATGCTGCTGTCCGCTGTTAGCAAGCTGCAGAACAGCCACAAGGTGATCTAAGAAGTCAAGGCTATCAGTGTGGATCTCCAGTAATGAAGCTGACTGCTTTTTCCTTCTTTAATTTGAGGGGCCAGGAAAATTTTTCTTGTTTTCCCTCCAACATACAAAAAAAGACACACACGAAAAAGAAACCAATATACTTCTTTAGATTACTGATAATTTAAGCTTGTAGGAAGCAGAACTGATGAGTAAAGCCCCAGAGTCGAGGATCTGCCTTAAGCAGCAACAGCTTTTCTTTGAGGATGGGTACCATGGCATTCCCAGCAGGCAAGTTCTACCCCTCTCTTCTCCACAAAACCAATCCCAGCCACGCAGAGGAACTGGGTAGATTTACTGCAGCTGCACCACCAACACAGGCAAAAGGAAAAGGCCCTGTCAAAGAAGATCCTGCATAAAAGGGAGGTGGGAGATAACCCCTGTCCTCTGCAGATCCACCCCAAAGCATCAGAGCTGCTTTTAAAAAGTGCCCTGCAGGGCAGGGAATAAGCAAAAAGTACATGGCTTGTATTTTGGAGAACGGAGAATAACTTTCTCTTTTTGAGAATTTTTTTTTTTTTGTAGGATGGGGTGGTGGTATTTGAAATCAGAACCGACCATGTTACAACAAATAACTTCTGGGAAAGGTTATATTATGCACTGCTGACCACAACAGAGGTTGATCAAGGATCTTCTCAAGGCCATGGAAAAAGGCTGTGTCTGTAGCAGATATTCTCTTTCAAACATTCCAGACAGCTGGAAATTGACCTTGTATTTGGCTCTGGAGCCCAAAATTACATTCTGCCAATAAATCAAACTGGACTCATGTTACACTTTGTGCCACAATCCGACTACTTTGTCACCACACTGAGGAAGCCTCAGAAAGACCAAAACACAGCACAAGGCCAGGGAAGACCAAGCCTCTGATTTCAGGAGGGTGAAATGAATTAAGTCCCTTTCCTGCTGCCTGTCCAAGCTTCCAACACAAGAACAAGTGCTGGCTTCACCTGCCCTGACAAATCCCATTTCCTCTAACACAGCAGCCAGGAGCAGGGACCTTACCTTGGGTAGGGACAGTCCCTGGGGGGCAGGGGACACAGGCTGTCACATTCACTCTGCTGCAGTTGGAGGGCTGGGGGGTGCTGGGGGGCAGAGCTGATGATGGGAGCCCAGGGGATGTGGTCACCCCTGGAGGGGACGCTGGAGCACTGCTGGGTGTGGCTGTCAGTGCTGAAGGTGCTGGAGAGGTGGCCCTGCTGCCAGAGGTGGGGACAGTCCCCATGCTGGAGGGCAGAGTCTGGGCAGGGGTTGTTGTGCTTGGATCAGCAGATGGAGTTGCTGTGGGTGCAGCAGGGCTTGCAGTGGTTGGTGTCAGTGCAGCTGAGAGCGTTGCAGGAGCAGCTGGGGGAGCAGAGGCCGTAGCAGGGGCTGCACTGGGAGGTGCTGGGGTGGATGCAATGGGAACCTCAGTGCTGGTTGCACTGGGAGGTGCTGGGGTGGATGCAACTGGGACCTCAGTGTTGGTTGTACTGGGAGGTGCTGGGGTGGATGCAATTGGGACCTCAGTGCTGGTTGCACTGGGAGGTGCTGGGGTTGATGTGATGGAGACCTCAGTGCTGACTGTCTGGCCTAAAGCAATACCTAAGAGAAGAAAAAACATAATTAGCAGTCTAATTATTGTTCTCTCTTTAATATGGCTTCTCATTTAGGTCTTTATCAACTGCTTAAACCATGTGTCCTTGTTTAATGTCCAGAAACTCCCCTCTGCTGTGTTGCACTACAGAGCAAGGATCTGAGGCAGCATCTGAGCATGTCTGGCACGAGAGACTTACCAAGGAAATAAATTAGTGGGTCCATGAGGCCACAAATAAGTAAATGCCAGTGTCTGGGAGGTCTGACTCACGGGTGTGGGAATTGCCTGAAACAGCCAGTTTTGTTAGCTCCTTGAGATTGTTTACTCTGAGATCTCATGACAATCTGATTTAAGATGCTTGTCAAGTAGCTGACTGCTTTATCCCGTCTCCCTTAAACAGATCAGCCAAGAAAAGACATGGGCTCAGGGCTCTTTTAAACTGCTCTGGTGGTACTTCCAGTAACCATGAAGGCAACCTGTGGACCAAGACTTGCTTTAATTCTGAAATCCCTCATCAGAGTGAGGATTGCTGAAATCTGTAGAGAAAGGAGGTAGTGCTGCAGCTCAGGTTGTTTTGCTATGATACATGGTGGACTGGAATATCACCTGCTGATGGAAGACAT
Organism: Onychostruthus taczanowskii; assembly: GCF_017590055.1. Lineage (NCBI taxonomy): Eukaryota > Metazoa > Chordata > Aves > Passeriformes > Passeridae > Onychostruthus > Onychostruthus taczanowskii. The sequence goes on along the minus strand of NW_024499239.1, from coordinate 22,275,486 downwards.
CCCTTGGCACAGCATGGGTAATGTCCTCCAGTTTCCAACAGAGGAGACACCCATGAAACTGAGCACAGAAAGCAGCAGGTTATTGTTAATTTAGCAGTGTGGTACTAAGCAAAGGAAGAAAAGCAAAACCAAAACAGGCAGCTCCTGCCCCAGCAGCTGTGCCACCAGCTGGGTTCAGGAACTCAGGGCAGGGATTTCCTCAATATTTACTGCAACTTCTGAAAACACCCAACCTTAAATAGCACCAGCAGGCAACTGGAGCTGATGCTGTGGGTTGTAAATGCTCTCTCAAGCAGCACACACCTGCTAAGCCCCCTTGCCAATCCATGCCCAGTGGCACAGAAAACACAAGGACTCCTAAGAAATTGGTTTATGGTTTTCCAGGAGGTCAAAGAGTGCAGCTGACACTCGACAGTGGGATGTAGGTGAGGAAGGACAAGGGCAGGGTGACAAGATGGGTGACAGCACAAGCTGTCAGGTGTCAGACCCACATCCCTGCAGGCTTTCCCCCAGCCCTGATTCAGCCCCAGCCTTTAATTTCTCTCTTAATTTTGTACCCACCATGCAAGGCCAGGCAGTGTGGGCACCAGTGCTCAGCACTACCATGGTACAAACATCAAAATGCAGACCAAGCTGATGGCAGCTCCAGTTAAAGTTCTGCACCAGGATCAGGACAGTGGATAAAAGAGTCTTTATAAGGTTGTGATCACATGGAGACAGTTTGCTGGGAGTGCTCCCTCCTGTTGTTGACTGCCTACTTTGTGCCAAAATCCATGTTGGTGTAACTACTGAGTAAAGCAGATGAGCACCCAGCCATCTGGGCCACTGCTCAAGTTTTAAAGAATTTACAGAACAGTCTGAGTTGGAAGGGACCCAGAACATCATGGACTCCAGCTCCTAAAGACAGTGGCCCAATGTGGATCAAACCCACAACCTTGGCATTATTAGCACTGTGCCAATAATGTTCAGCACCAACTGAACTATATCTCATTTTCTTGCTGGCCCTAAAACAGAGACACCAAATCTAACAGTGATCATTCTGTAACACACTGGTTTGCCCCGGGCTCAAATCCAGAGGACAGAGGTGCCAGCATTGGTCAAGGCAGGGAGAGCAGCTCCACAGACCCTGCTGCTGTGGCCAAGCCTCCACCCAGAACCAAGATGCTCAGTTCCCCTCATCTGACTCCTGTGCCTGAGGGGTTGAAGCCAGTCTGCTTGCTTTTTCCTCACCTCTGGCAACAAACTGGGTCAGTCCTGAGATCCATTAAACTAATCCTAACATAAACACTTGCAGTAAGGTAAGGGCAGTGTCAAATTCCCAGGAAAAACCTTTCAGAAGGATCTCTGGGATCAAAATCTGACGTCCCAGAGCTCCCTCCTGACCCCAACAGCTCAACCCTGCCAGGCAGAGACACTGCAGAAGTTTCAGCAACTTGGACTGCCCATAGCTGGATGAATTTTGCTGTTGTTGGGGTTTTTTAGTTGAATATGTTTCATTGGTTGGTTGGTTTTAATGTCAAATGGTGGTGCTGTTAAGAGGAATTTTTAAAAATGGAAAGTAGCTTTCCACAAAACATTACAGAAAGTAGTAAAGTTGTTCATAACACTTCAGTAGCCATCAAGAAACTTTGGTAGCCAATACTTCTTAATAATTTAAACAACTTCTGGAGAAAAAAAGTCAGAAGGCTGAAAAAAATAGTTTTGAGCACTAGTTAAGTGTTTGTGTATTTTACCAGTTATAGTCAGTCACAGCTGTGAAAAACCAGTACTCAAACAACCTCAGCTTCATCAGACAAAGCATTTTCTCCTCTGCATTACACTGTCTATGTCATGGAACAGCGATTTTGCTTTCTAGAGCCTTTTTTGGTTGGTTTGATGTTGGTTTTTTTTAAGGAGCACTGTGAATCACCTGAAGTATCTCCAGGGAAACTTGAAGGATGTGTTATTTTGCATGTGACGCCCTGGTACAAACAGGAGCCTTGAGGAAGTCAGGGAAGGATAGAGAGCTGATCTTTCCCAGCCTACCAACAGGCATCCTGCTCCTTGTGGTTTAAGATAAAGCCTCTGCAAATCCTTACTATGCAGAGTAATACAGCTCTATTTCTTTTTTTCTTGTCTTTTCTTCCTGTAAAAGCAAATTTTTGTATTTACCGCATGCATCCCACTTCCACCACTGCCTGTGTTTCAACACTTCCCTCCTTCCCTGCCTCCCCCCAGGGTGAGGCCCAGGGTTCCCACAGTCCCACTATGGCTTCACCCCCCTCTGTGCTCAGCCAGTGAAGAGAAACCCTCTGTCAGGAGGCCTTACCTGTTAAGCACACCATGGTTAAAGTCCACAGCAGAGGACACAGCCAGGCACTCATTTTTCCCTGAGGAGTAACACAGCCTGTCAAGAGGCAAGATCAGCAGCTAATGCCCTCACCCAGCTGCTCATTCTCCTCCGCTTTGGTGCCCAATTTTGTCACCTGACTGATCATGTGGCTCAGTCAAGTCAACCTCACCCCAACAAAGGGGGGTTTATATTTGCTTTATATTTGGAGACTGCAACAGGTCTGAGACGATGCGGCCTCCTCAGAGCAGAGCACCCAGCAGGCATGCAGAGGAGCAGATCTGCCCTCCCAGAGCTGCAGAAATCCGTGTGAGGAGTGTTCTGGAGGAACTGATGGGAAGGAACGGGCAGAGCAGCATGGGAACCCAGCCTGGCTGCGGGCCAGCCCCCCGTGACCTCGTCAAGTGAGAGGATTTCATTTTTTTAGACCCACGGGATTTCCTGAGAGAAAAGAAACAAGAAAAACAACCCCAGAAGACTTCCTATTTTAACTGGGGCCAACCATGCTGCAACCAGAACTCGGCCTCTGGGGAGCACAGAGCTTTCCCAACCAGGATTTCACTCCCCCTCCCTCCCCCATTGCCCCTATGGTGTCCTGCTTGATGCATCAAGTTGTTATCAGGATCAAGCTCATCGATCCTGGTGATGATGATTTTGAGGTGAGAGCATTAAGTTTAATGGGGCCTCACCCCATTTTCCGTGTGTTCCAGTGTCTGCACGGCCTGCTGGCACACCTGAGGACACAGATGTCCCCATGAGTTCCTCACCTTGCAGCCCTGCTTTGAAAGATCCCCCTTTCCCTCTGTCCCTACTGTTCAGCAATCAGCATTGCCAAGCCCCTGCTGTGAGAGGATTTCCTTTAGCATTCAGCTGAATGCCACATCTCGCATGTCACCTCTTTGCCCAAACTGAGGGAGCAGAGGGCTACTCATACAGGATTGTGGATGCTCCACACACAGCCCCACAGCTGCACATTCAGTGAGACCAAGCACTGCCATGCACTGCTCGTGCCCCTTGTGCTCCAGGATCCTCAACAGGGCCCAACATGATGAGCCAAAAGTAGCCTGCTCTGACACAAACCCTCAGGCTTTCCTCACAGTGGCCCAGGTGGGGTCAGTTTGGGCCAGGGACACTTTCTTGTCCTCCTGTCTCTGGCAGTGACAGTCTGCCCAACCATCCTGCTTCATGGTAGGAGCACAGAGACAGGGCAGCCTCCTCCACTGTGGTATCACCAGTTTGGGTGGGTGTGGCATTTGCATTCTCTGAACAGAGAGAGACATCATTCTCTCTCAGGGCTTTTCCTGGAGAAGCACAGAGAGAAGAAGAGAAAACAATTCTTATTTCTACTTGCTGCTCCTGTTTTTTCACATGTGGAATGTGTTAGGAAGATTGTTTACCTGAACTGATTTGTCAGTTGGATTCTGCTGAGGATTGTTTTGCTTCTTGGCCAATTGGCTCAAAGCTGTGTCCTGACTGTCTTAGACAGTCACGAGTTTTTCTTTAGTATCTTTTGTATAGTATACTATAGTACCTCTTTAGTATAGTTATAATACAGTATTAATGTAATATATTATAGTTTTAATAAAGCAGTTGTTCAGCATTCTGGATCAATGGAGTCAGATGCCAATCGTTCCCTGTGCCAGGAGTGCCTCTTTATGCTATAGGTGGGTGCAGGTCAGACTGTGACCAGCTGGCTCCAACGCTGTCAGACAGAACCTTAACCTGAACTGATGACTGCCAAAGTGATCACAAGCAAGACATCAGGCTCAAGGACTGAGCCCTGGCAGCCCCTCAGAGACGCTGCCCAGCGGTTCTGGACAAGGCAGGGCTGGGTTGGGTGCTGCCCCTTCCCTGAAGGCAGGAGAGCTCTCAAAGTGACATGGCTCTGCGTGGCTTTGCAGGCTGTACAAGCCTTTGCACAGGATGTTTGATCTCAGTCTGTGTAAAGAACCAGTTCCACCCAGAGCTGTGCAGGGCCATCCACTCTCAGTGAGCTGAGGCTCTGCAGTGAGAGACAACTTCTGCAGGAGCAGCATTTGAGGACGGAGCAGCTCTCTGCACTGTAAAACACTGCCAGCAATTCCCCAGTGAGATTTATCCTGCCAGGGAAGCTGGCAGCAGACCAGTCCCCTCCATCCCACAAGCTGCACCCCCTGCTTAGTGGGGAGCTTTCCCACACTCCCCAGTCCCAGAACCAAATCACACATTGCTGAGCAGCTACAGAACCCATGTACACACTGGAAAAGCAGTTCAGAACTGGATGTGGCAGCACTTTCACTGTCAGTTTCAGCCTAACACGTGGAAGAGAAAAGGAAATTGTGCATCAAAGCCATTCCTGTGCCCTCAGAGCCCCCTTTCTGGGTGAGCTACCAGAGCCCAGGTGAGAGATGAGACAGGCTGCTTTCCTCTCAACCATTTTAGCAGCTGGGCAAGCTGGAAGTACATTTCTGATGGGGAAAATCTAATGTCACTTCAGGGCAGAAAAGTACAAACAGACAAATTCATAAACTCCTGACCTGCCTGGGCCTGTCTCCATTGAGATTAAATGTTTTTGCTAGTTGGTTCACCGAAAATAAAAAGCAGTATCATGCTTTATCAAAAGCAATGTCCTAGGCTGGCACAGGGCCCTGATCTTGTCAGTTTTGTTGCTCTTCCATAGTTGGCAGACCTTGTGTCCCCAGACAAACCAGACAGTGCCCCCCACCCTCAGAGCTTACAGGGCAGAGACAGGAGCAATGATGCTTCTCCCAAGAACACAGCATCCTGTGTAAACACTCCAGCAGTTTGTTCCAGCTCCTGGCCTTGCCCAGCCTGGAAAGGACAGCTCTTGTCCAAGGCTGTCCTGATCCATCCCAGCTGAGCAAGCAAAGGATGTGCCATCAGAGGTTTCATCTGCTGAGGGCAGACTTGGATTTCTGAGCTTCCCAGGTTTACAAACCCAAGGACCATCACGGGGCTCTGCATTAACTGTCTGCCAGTCACCTGGTGTTAGATATCCATCAGAGGTTTCATCTGCTGAGGGCAGACTTGGATTTCTGAGCTTCCCAGGCTTTATAAACCCAAGGACCACCACGGGGCTCTGCATTAACTGCCTGCCAGTCACCTGGTGTTAGATATCTAAGTGATCTGTTTACAAGCAGAGCTGCCTGCTGAATTAGAAACACTGAGCAGGAAGACTCTCAAACACCAGCCTGCTTCACAGTGTCACCTGTGACCTGCCTCTGCCTCAGCTTTTGTCAGCTGGGATGTGACTAAGTGCTGGGTGAAAATTCCCAGGTGAGGACCCACCTGCAGTGGGGACAGTGCAAAGGAGAGGAATACGTGAGCTGACAGCAGATTGTCACATCCATCAGCCTGAAAATGGTGGGGCACCAGGTGACTCCTTAAGGTCGGGAAGGTATTAACTACAAGTAGAGAGCAGAGTGGTTTGGCTTGAAAAGCACTGCTAAATATCATCTCTTTTCAACCCCCCTGCTATGGATAGGGACACCTCTAACTAGACCAGGCTGCTTCATGACTGATCGAACCTGATCTTGAACACTTCCAGGGATGGTGCAGCCACAGGTTCTTTGGGCAACCACTTCCAGTGCCCCACCATCCTCACAGTTAAGATGTTTTTGTCCTATCACCACGTGTTCTTGTGTCCCTCTCCAGCTCTTTTATAGCCCCTTGAGGTAGCAGAGGTGCTGTAAAGTCTCCTTGGAGCCTTCCTTTCTCCAGGCTAAACAACCCCAATTGTCTCAGCCTGTCCTCATAGCAGAGGTGCCTCAGGCCTCTGAGGACCTTACAGCCCTTCCTCTGGGCTCAGATAATTTTATCCTTGTATTCTTAGGCTCTTCCATGGTTATCCACCACTCCACTGCACTGTTGGTGTCCTAGGCTTAGCAGACACCTGTTGGAGTGGGAAATGACTGTTATGCTCCAGGGCAGGCAAGGTGCAGCAAAGCTGTCCTGTTCCCATGACTCTAGGAAAAATGGGGATGCTTGGTGTGCTGCATGCAGCCATTTCACAGGACTGTGGCCCTTTGGCAGTGCTGCTGAGATAGAAACTGGGGGACTGAGCTACTGCTGTTGCTGGCAAAGAGCAACATATTCAGGCAAACTGCAAGCTGGATTCTGACAGGGGCTTTCTCTTGGAAAAGACTTTTCTTCAAGCATTATATATTGTGATTCATACCCAAACCTGGCTGTGTGTAGGTACCAGGTATCACTTGCTCCTCTGCAGACAAAAAAGCAGAAGCACTCCTGACCCCCCTGGGATACACCACCCCACGGGATGTGCTGGGAAGCAACAGTGAATCCAGATCCCTCTTTTAGGTGCAAGGTTATTCCAAGGTATGTCCACTGCCTCCCATAAAACAGGACAGGTGTCCAGGTTTTAGGGATGCAGGTCCAACAAGCAGTCAACAGCTTTGTGCCCAAGAGGGGGCCAAGACACTCCTACAGAGGGGGAAAAGAAAAAAAAAGAAAAAAGAAAAAAAAAAAAAAAGAAGAAGAAAAAAAAGAAGAAGAAAACCCAAGCAGCTCCACTGTTCCCAGAGGAACACGCAGGGTTTTGTGCTCTGGACGAACGGCCACGCGATGGCACCACAGCGCTGGGCAGGGGACACCGCCACACCCGCGCCGCCACCAAAACCACCTCGCCCAAAAGCAGCCCTTGGGAGCGGCTCTTCCCAAAGTGCCCCCGCAGATACCTCCGGCAGCGGTGGCTGTTGTGGAGGTGGAATAATGAAACCCACAAAAGGGAGCTGGAGGAATTAGGAATTGAAGTAAAAAATAAAAGTTATTACAGTCATTCTGAAACAAAAACCTCACACCTCACCTTTTCTTAAAAAAATGTGTTTCTTCTGTGTGTCTGAGTTTAGAAGGAATAATAATAAAAGAGTAGAGCTAGCCAAAGCAAAGGAGGTGTACTGCAGCAGGGATGGTTAGCCAGCCATAATTGTATACAGAGGCTACAAGTTTATTTTCTCACAAGCAGCACAGAACATTTAATTCTTATTTAGTCCCTCCATCAGTTAAAAAGGTGGTCTTAAATGGACCAGTGTGTCTGGTGTGTCAGACAGTTTTAGGATGCAGGTCAAACCCAGCTGGTGCTTTAGGCAGAACAAGTGCAGGGGGTGTTGCCCATGCTGTTCATGCCTGCAGCATTTGGGGGAGCGAAGGAGGAAACACCTTCCATCCAAGCACAGCTTGGGTCCCACTGGCCAACAGCTCTGGATCAATGCAGATGACCACAAAATTTTAGCACAAGACCAGCTTGTCTTGCCAGCTCTCCTATGTCAGGAAACAGCCAATTAAAAAAATAATTTTAATTGAAAGATGAAAATGAAAAAGAGAGACTATGGACTTCAGTGACACCAAATGATGGGGCAGGCATTAGAGCCAAGCTTACATGCTAGTGAGGGGTTCAATCAACCATTCAGAGAAACCAATTTCTTTTTGTCTTCATTAAATTTTTACCAGGAAGGAATAAGTATATTATAAAACCAAACACATAGGAACCACATTCTAAAGCCAAATAAAGGAATCTCCCTAAGTTCCTCAGGAAAAGGTCACAGCATCCCAGAATGTTTTCAGTTGAAAGGGACTTTGAAGACCATTGTGTTCCAACCCCCCTGCCATGGCAGGGACACCTTCCACTAGACCAGGTTGCTCCAAGCCCCATCCAACCTGGCCTTGAGCAATTCCAGGGATGGTACAGTGCGTCTTGAAACACAGCAGGTTCTGGAAATAGTCACCTCATTTACTTTAGAGCAGTCAGGTTTTTGCCTCATTCTCCCTTTCCTGCTCTCAGGAGAGCCTACACACACACCCACGTGGCAGGGAGAGGAGTGTGGTCTGAGATGTCCCAGCTGTCTAAAGGCACTCGGAACACAGGACAGCATCGGGTTTGTCCAGGTCTGGAAGAGGTCAGTGTTTGGCCCATCATCAGTGTTAAGAGTCAGCACTAGAGCAACACCCTAAACATCAAATCCCCTGCAGCCTTGTACCAGCTATGCCTCTCCAGTGTCCAGTGGCACAGAGATTGCTAAAAACAGCCAGGTCTGGTTCTGCCCAGGCCAGCCTCAGCAGGGAGGTGAACTGGCACATCCCTGTTCATGTGGAGTGTATCAGGGTCAGGGCACCAGGAAATCTCAGAGAGCAAGTCCCCTGTGAAATAACAAATGAAGTGTGCATGTCAGCCTCTCCTAAAGCTTTTGTCCCAAGCATTCCACCAGAGCAGCTGACCTGGAACAGAATTCCCTTCCTGGCTATTTGAAAAGGTCGACTTGACACAGAAAAGAAAAACTTCTGACTATGTCTGGCACGGCCCCAGCACAGGCAAGTGGAACAGAGCCATTTCATACAGCTGCACATACGGAAATTGGGATAAGGCCAGCCATACATCTCCACATAACATTGTAAGACAAACCTTTGTGCTTATCACAGAAGCAGACCCTAGGAACAGTACATGAGCATGAAAACAAAAGAGTAGACAACACCTACCCCACACTAAAAACCACCAATCCCAAAACACACTCCCCTTCTGCGGCACTCAAACTGAGAGAAGCCACCATTGCCCCAATTCAGATAAAGGCAGCGTTGAAGAACAGGGTTTATTTCACACTTCCATGCCCCATCCCCAGAACCTGGGCATGGCAGATGTTCCTCACACCATCAGATCTCAGCACAGGCACACCCACACACTGCAGACACAGCAGGGCTCAGCAGCTTTCAGTGAACCCACACACGGAGCCAAGAGCAGGTATTGCAGTAAATCTACTCACAAATATCTTAAACCAGCACTTGTCAGCTTTGAACTGCTAACTCTGAAATGCACCTACAGAAACAATGCCACAAATCTGAAAGATACACAGAATCAGGCAACCTGGCTGTTTGGTCTCAGGCTGGTGGTACCACTGTCAGTACAATGAATAACTTGGTTATTAAGAAGAGCATCAGTCCACTTCCTTAGAAAATCTAAATTTTTTATTATACATACTGTATTACACTGAAAATACGTACCCAAAGACAGAATATTTTGAATTTACATCTGTACAAAAAAAAACAAACAAAAACCAATAGAAAACATACGGGCTATGCTATAGATGTGACATTTTACAAAATGACAGTTTTTGTTAAAGGCACCAGATGCCCAGAGGGCTCTGGCTTAACATTTTTTAGTCTTTTTTTTTCCAGTCAGAACTTACTATGAAAATGTGATTCACTCTTAAACTGCATGATGTCAAAGTCTCAAGATTCTTTTATCTAGACAAGTGGTCTGCACTTTGATACAACTTAGTGAGAGAAGTGACCAATTCCACATGGAGATATCAAGCAACTACCAAAGGCTCCTCCCCACTGTATCCAGGATCCTATGGTATTGAACTGAAAGATTAAATGGCAAAGCCAGCACTGAAAATCAGGTTAACCCACAAAATACCAGCCCAATACTAGAGTGTTAACTGTACTAAGCCTAGATGGTTTGTATGGAGATAACTACAAAGCATTAGAGTAGCAAAAGAATGAACAGAAAGATGGAATCTGTGATCTCAGCATCCTTCTTGGGCTCCCTTTCTTTGTTACACTCATTTCACTCTTTCTGGTCCTCACAGCACACATGAAAGAAAATGCAGCCTTCAGAAACCTAGCACTTCACTATAGGACAAATTGTTGAAGAACCCTGGGTAAGATGAATGAGCTCTTTCTCCCCTGAAAACAAAGTCTGGACAGGAACAGGGAAATCACAAGCCACTTTCACTGCTTCTTTCTGCAGTATTTCACACTCAAAGAACCTAATTCATATCATGCCTAGGCTTGCACAGACAGGAGCTTCTCTACAAGCAAGGGCAAGAGAGGCTGGGACATCCCCCTTGATGAGGTGCAGCTCAAGCCCAAAACTCTTAAGTTTGGGCTTGCTACTTCCTAAAACTTCATGCTTGGATAAAGGCATAAGGAAAGGAAAAAAGCAAGCTTTAAGAAAACTCTGAATTACTTCTCTGGTCAACACAGTAAATCTGCAAGTCATTCTAGAGTAATGAAATGCTTTTGTTTAACCTTACACCTTTACCTGACAGCACACACTGGGCCTCACTGAATAACTTCACATCCAAGTGACTGAGTATTCAAGACAAAAAATGTCACGTTCCAAGGCCAGATTTTGTTCTGTATGTAACAATTCCAATATATTGGAATTTCAATATTGAAGTTTCCCTTTCTGATTTGTCTGGCATTATTCCTATTCCAGAACACAGATTTGATGACTTAATTCACTGAACCAAAGAACTCCATGTAGTTTTACTTCTCACTGTATCATTTTAACAATGTTCAAGAAACTTTCCCTTCTTTAGGCATTTAAACACTTTATAGATTGACAGATCAAGTTGAAGTAATCCTCTGGTATTGAAGGTCATAGAGTGACTTAAAAAAAATAATTTTGCATTGTTACATTGTCTCATCCTAATGAGTTCACAGAACTAAAAATATACTATAGTTCTACTTAAAATTTCCATTTATTGCCTATGACTGACTTTAGACAAACAGGCCTGGAGACCAACTGCATTATGCAGCAATTATAAACAGCAGCATGGTTAAGCTTCCTGCACACTACTGCACTCAAAGGACTCCACTGCATTCTAGAAGGGCTTCTTGGAGAGCAGAGAGACAGCTATCTCCACCCAAAGCACAGGTCTGAAATGCAGGCTTCTGTGGCCCCAGAGAGTTTAGTGAGGGACCACCATTAATCTCAAGTAAGCCAAAAGAGCCACCACAAGCAGCTCCTGACCACGACTGAACAGCACAGGTCTTGCATGAACAGTTTACAATGACAGTACGTGCCCCTCAAGCCAGCCAGTTTTCTAAATGCTCATTCTTAACAACTGTAGCTGATATTTGCAGCTCATCTAGCAAGCAGGAACAGTTAAGACAGAATTACACACGTGCAGAAAACTGGTCATCACAAGGAAACTTCAAAATTTGAATGCAGACAACAAAAGGAATGTCACTTTTCTTTAAACCTTTCTTCTAAAAGATGAATACTTTCGTATCCTATCATTAGCCCTCACTGTGTAACACTCTAAAACCAAATAAGTTATAACCATAACACATTCTAGTAAACTCCTAAAAACTAAAGCTCACTACTCACCCTCACTTGTCAAGCTGTTTAAAAAATAAAAGTTGGAATCAAAATTGCAATCTACGTTGTTTCTGAAATGGGTAATTCTGGGGAGGACAGCCCCGATGTGACAATTACATGTGAGCAACTTTCACACTACAACATGCACAACACTCTGTAACAGCAGCAGTTACCATCAAATACCCTGCCTGTAACAGGAGCTAGAACATTCTGTGTATTTGCTTAAATAAAGTTAAGAAATCTACACTTTTGGTCACATCTTAAAACACTGCAGAATACAGGGCATCTTTTAAAATGTTATTTATAGTTACCCTGTCCTGTTGGGTAGTTTGATTGAAAAACAAAGATTAAAATGCAATACAAAATTCCCCAATAAAAAAAAAGATTCTAATTAAACATCTAAATGTCTTTATTAGTATACAAGTGTACTATGGGATTTGGTCTGCTTTTTTTCAGAAAAGAGGAACAAAAAAAAAAAAATAGCCTCATTTAGTCCTAAAAGTTCCACTTCAACATGAATCTTTAAGTCAGCCCAAGGTACCTCCTCAACACATCACCACTCTGCTACTCATCTTTGTATTTCTTCCTTCTAAGCAGCATTCCCAGCCAAGCACAGCTCCACACACAAGTACTGGCAGAAACCAGACACTGAATTCAAGACTCCTTCAAATGATGAAGCTAAGTGTCCCAAGAAGGAATCCTGACTAATGTACATAAATCCTCTCAGTAACTGCCAGCTTTGCTTGTAGCATTAAAGCCAGATTACACCAGTGGTATGGACACAGTTGTAAAGATAAAAATGTGCTTCTACTAGCAAGGGACAAGTACAAGGCATATTTATATGCCAGTATGATTTTGTGATCACATTAGCAATTAAACTGATAAAACTACACTGGTAAGAACAGTCATTTAAAATTTTTTGGGTCAGGGTATACAATCAAGCAGCTTTTGACTACTCAACCAAACATACATTAGTGCCTCAAGACAACAAAACTACTTCTACTCAGATGTGTCTCAACCATTTCTGGGGCCATTTTTAAATTAAGCTCCAATTGCTTTTGAGATGCAGTTGTTTCCCTTCCTCCAGGTAAGTTATGCTGTGCAAAGGGTTAGTTATGCAAGAGCCATAGATCAACTTCTGCCCCAAGACTCCTACGGCAAGAAACTATCACTGCCTATGTCCAGGCAGCGCCAAGCCACAGTTACTTTTATCATTTTGATGGCTTTTTTCCTTCAGAAAGTTATGATACTCAGTTTCTGTCTATCCCAAATAACACCAAATAAAGATTAACTCATGCTGGGCGTGTACATTGACAATATGGAGAGTTAACAAGATGTAGGATATGGCGTAATTAAAGTGGTTAAGGCCTATGCTCCCAGAAGGCCCCACGGGAAAGGCACAGCCGCAGGCCGGAGGGGTGGGAGGCAGTCAGGAGTGAGGAGTCATCGAGTGACAGCTGGGAGTGAGAGTGTGATTGGCTGGAGAAACACGCAGTGTAAGAGCAGGAAGCTGATTGCATGGTAGGACACACGGACAGCAGCATGGCAGCTGAGCCAGCCAATGGGCGCCTTCTTTCTGCTCTGTTAGGTCTCAGTGTGGTTCAGTTATGTCAGGTTGAGATTAAAGGTACAAAGGGGACCAGTTTTTACAATAAAGCCATCTCTTTCGGATGCATAAGGAGGTCCGTGTTGCTTTGCTCCCCACTGCTGGCTGGCCCTAACAGGGACCTATAAAGGTGGCTCAGGGTGCGCAGTCCGCTCTGGTACCAGCTCCCACTAGGTCAAGGAACCGGCCAGGCAGGATCCAGAGAGTTCAGGAAGGAACTTGGGCATTTAAAGTGTGTGCACCTCGCCGGAAGGATGGGGAGACCAGTGGGAGAAAGTATGGCAGGTGGAATATGAGGGGGGCAGGATCCAGAGAGTTCAGGAAGCAACTTGGGCATTTAAAGTGTGTGCACCTCCCATACTTTCTCCCTCTCACCAGTGGGAGAAAGTAGGGGAGGTGGAACATCAGGGAAACAAAGCAGGAGTTCAGGTGGCTCCTACATCAGCAATCTATTAATATGGCTGATGTGAAACCAAGCACCCTGCTGGACTGGATGTCAGATCAAGTTAAAGAGTTTCCCTTTAGTGGGCCCCTTTGATCAGAAACCTGGCAAGCAATAGGGCAGAGACTTTTTGATACCACCAGGGACGGCAATGCCGAAGCTTGCGGGCACCTCTCTACACGGGGGCCAGTCGTGGCAGCCTTTAAAGGAAGCCATGCAAATGTCGGCCATTACACGACTTCAGAAGTTAATTCCCCCAAACCCTCAGCGCCACCAAACCATACACGACTCCAAGATGGGCCCAAACCCCGCTGAATTCCTTTATCCCGAGACCAACCCAAGCCCCATGGAACTGCCTTACCCTGATAAAATCCCTGCGTGGCTGGCCCTTTTGGCGCAGAATTCCCACATCACGAGCGGGTGGCAGACTCACTTCCTGCCCAAGAGGGCGATGCAGTAGTCCAGCGTTGGCAACCTTGCTGGGAAGCCACCATGAAGGAGGGCAACTTGGCGGTCATTTCGGCCTGCCCAGTAATACATGCACCAAAACAAAACACAGCGGACCGAGAGCTACACTGTGAAGACCTGAGGGTGCTAGTGAAAGAACAGAGCGTATCCTCCCATCGCGCCCTAAGCTACCTCGAGTCTCTCAGTACTGTGTACATCCTCACACCCCACGACTGAAAAAGCACAAGGAAAATTATTCTAACAGTGATGCAGTTTGCAGTCTGGCTAACTGATTACTGAGAGCTGTGTACAGCCCAGCAGAAGCGCTGCAGGACAGAAATGCACCAGTTGCCATTGCGCAGCTGACTGGAGAGGGCCCCTTTGCACTCCCTGCAGTGCAGGCTACCCACATGATTTATGTGATACCATCACTCACCTAGCCCTGCAGCGACTCCCAGGGATAGGTATCAATTCTAATGTCTTTTGCTAAGATTTTACAGGGTCCAGCAGAGTAACTTGTGCAGTTCCTGGACAGACTGCATGCCACGCTCTCCTGGCAAGTCAGCAATAATGAGGCCAGAGTCACACTGCTGCAGCAGCTCGCATTTACAAATGTGAACAAAGACCAGAAAAGCACTGCTTGCTGTTCATAACCATGTACTTGTGATGTAGCAGATACGGTTAGAGCACACCAAAATGTGGGAACTACTGCTCATAATGCTAACTCTCTGGCAGGGGCTTGAGCTGCGCACTTCCAGGTTTTGGACACATGTGCAGGGGGTCCTGGCCGGGTGGGGGTCAGGGCAGGCCTGGCGGCCGCATTGACACTGCTCACCTTGCTGCAGGTGGCCTAGGGCCAGCCACAGGCACACCAGGGATTGCCAGCCTGTCAAGTACAGCAACGCCATTCACGAAGCGTGGCCCAGCAACAACAGCATGGCCAGCCCAGTGGCTGTCACCACAACACTTGTCTCATACATCCACCCAGAAGCGGCAGTCAGGGCACGGCAGCAGAAGCAGCCAATGGTCCAGGCTGCACTCTTCTGGGGCACAGGGCCACCAGCAGTGAGCAGGTGGCTGCCCTGACAGGGGCACTGCCATGCCACCTTTACAGCGAGCCCCAGCATTGCTGCTGCTAGCCTCCAGGACCTTGCACCTCTGCCTTGCCTCCTCAGAGGAGCAAACCTGCCTGGAGGCTGTAGGTTTCACTGAAACAAAGAGATGTTTCCTTTGATAGTTTTGAATTGGTTTGTTTGTGACAAAAAGAGAAATGGTTCTTTCAAAGGAGTTGTTTATACATGTACATAGTTATAGTTATTTACAA
Organism: Onychostruthus taczanowskii; assembly: GCF_017590055.1. Taxonomy (NCBI): domain Eukaryota; kingdom Metazoa; phylum Chordata; class Aves; order Passeriformes; family Passeridae; genus Onychostruthus; species Onychostruthus taczanowskii. The sequence continues at coordinate 22,260,220 of NW_024499239.1, read as the reverse complement.
GTTATTTATGACAAAGCCGATTGTTCTGTGTGTTATTACTGAAGATTTCTTTTAAGGATATGATAGGAAAGCCTTCCCAGCCTAGGTCTTAGCTCTGGCCAAGCTATGGCCTTGACTGGCAAGGAAAAGTATGCTATCAAAGCCAGGTGTTTCTGTACAAAAAAATGACTCACTGATTTAGCTTTGCAAAAGCTTGACCACATTCCTTTGAGGTAAACATGGAAGCCTTGTCCAGGAAAGGCCTTCCAAGTCCTCAGTGTGAAAAGAAGGCTCCTTGGCAGACCCTGGGTGATAGCAAAGCATATAGGCAGTTGTAAGCTTCACCTTGTTAATTTCATTCAAAATTGAATTACGTTCCTGGTTAAGTGTTACTACTCACAGCAGAGAAGCCTCAGTTACAGTTTTTGAAAAGTTGTAATAGTTATTATTATTGTCACTGTTACTAATGTCTTAGGAATTGCTTAGGTTTTTCCTAGTAGGTCTTCATTGCTTAATAAAAAAGAGGGGGGAGATGTAGGACATGGGATAATGATTATTAAAATGGTTAAGGCTTATGCTCCCCAGAAGGCCCCATGGGAAAGGCACAGCTGCAGGCTGGAGGGGTGGAAATCAGCTGAGGGGTGAGAGGCAGACAGGAGTGAGGAGAGAGTCACTGAGGGTCAGCTGGAAGTGAGAGTATGATTGGCTGGAGAAACGAGGACAGTGTACGAGCAGGAAGTTGACTGGATGATAGGACACGTGGACAGCAGCACTGCAGCTGAGCCAGCCAATGGGTGCCTTCTTTCTGTTCTTTTTGGTTTCAGTTATGTCAGGTTGAGATTAAAAGATATAAAAAGGGGCTGATTTCTACAATAAAATGATCTCCTTTGGATGCATAAGGGGGTCCGTGTCACTTCGTTCCCACTGCTAAAACAAAGCTGCTCAATTTCATCCTATGACCCAAGCATAAATAAGCTAAACATCCAATGGGTACCTTTAGACACGGACATCTACCATCTGCAATGGTTATACTGCAGCTGAAATACAAAATCATCAAGTACCGACCTGTGGTTCTTCAAACATCCATTCTTATGACAGAACTTATGTTGCCAAAGAAAATGTTTTTATAATAAAGATCTGTGCCCTCAGTTAACAGTAAACCGTGTGCAGTAGTCTTCTCTTCTGGTACTTAGCAGTAAACTGCTCCCATCTGTAACCTTTCAGCTGTGATCTCCTTTTTCAGAATCCTGAACAAAAAACACACCAACAATGTCTCCCCCCCTCCCCCAAGATCATCTTTCCCTCTCCCAAGATTAATAAAAAAAAAATTAAGTGAGTTTGACACCATCAAACACTTCTGTGTTCACTGAGCTCGGTTTGGTTGAAGAGCACAGCTTCTACTCTGGAGGGTAATAAGAAATGTACACATGAATGCCATTTTGTACAGTTGACATACTCTATGAGCTGGTTGACTCTAAACTTGATTTGGTCCAATCTGCTGCTGCTGCATCTCTTAGGAAACATTAGTTATAGGTTTGTACTTCTTGAATCTGGTCCATTCACCAGTAGCATAGTTCATTTCAAAGACTGTGTCAACCAACATAGTGGTGCTGCCCGTGCCATCTGCCTTTGGTAAATCTTCTGTATGTTCACTAAGTTTAATTTGGATGATGTCACCTTGCTCTTGGCAAGGATTCTCTGCAGAAACAAGGAGAGAAACAGTTATTTCAACAGTACATTAGTATATACAGCAGTATATTAGACAAGATATGGGGTTCTTATGCTTAAAAAAAACCCCAAAACCATGAAACACAAACAACAACTCTCAAACCCAAAGCTGAGCAAACCACAGACAAAGATTTTCCTCCCTCCATACTCCTGAGACCAAGTTTTAAAAATAACAAAATCAGACCCCAAAAGACAAAGCTCAAGGCTAACATAACTGGAAGAACAATAAAAGAGGGAGTAAAGCCTGCCAGTGTCATTTTTCTCTACCTCAAGAGTCAGAAGAAATTATTATATTTAAATGGAGTTGGTAAACTTGAACTACCAGAGTTACTTTATTTGGGAGACTTTTTGTAGTTAAATGCCTCAAGAATTTTTAGCCATTAAGGAAGCCCAAAAAACTTCACTGAAACTGCTTGTCCCCGACTCAGGTCCATGCCAGTAGAAGTTTAAATGTTACACTTCAAGATCCTGGAACGATGTTCAAGAATATCAGCTGGCAGTTATTTATCCAACCTTCAGAAGGTGCTGACATTATTACTAAAGGAATTCATATTAATATTTACTTCACTATATATGTATATGTGAACCTATATCACACACACTTCCAAAATAATATTTTACCTTATGTTAGAAAAAGCTGTCTGTGTAGGTATTAAAGTACAGCCTCCTAGTAGCTGTACAATTTGAAGTAGCACTGAGTACTGAAAACACCATCATTAGTGCAAAATGCACCAAACTTAAAGCTCAGGGATCACCACAGTAACTCTGCTCTGGTCATTCTCACCAGTGTATTGCATTACTTCAAATGCATGAGCCACACTTAGGCTGCAGGACTCTGGTGTAAGAGCCCCCAAATACCAAATTACAAACCAGAGCTAGTGCAGATGCTGGAGTTCACTTAAGGACTCTTTAAGCCCCTTCTCATCTTACATCCAATAATCTTCTAGGTAAAACAGCTTTGGTCTATCAAGGCCAATATATAAAAGGATCCAGCTATGAGACAGCTTATCTCCCTGTGATTCACAGCACCAGTTGTTATCTAAAGTCTCTGAGATAACAGTTGCCAGATTCTAAAGCAAGGAATTAGCAAAGAGGTTCTGTACTAGCCAACTGGTACATCAACTGGCCACAAAAGAATTTACATTCACTGGTCCTCTAGGAAGAGCAGTAGCACCCAACCACTTTGTTCACAGCTTACCAGCTGCCTTGTTTCTCTTCAACCCTAAGCCCTGATTCTACAGTGAGCTCAGTTATATTGTGGTCAGCAGCTTTTCTGACAGACCAATTGACTTAGTGGAAATGGACCCTAAAGACCCATTTCCAGGTAGTTAGAACTATAATTCATCAAAGTATGTAGAGTCCAGTGTAAAGCAGAGTCCAACACATACAGACAAAGCTGAAGCACACTCATATGCACATTTAAAAATGCTGGGCTGTATTTCAGATTTGTGTGTTCAGAAGCAAGTTAAATTAATATCAATACATGCCTCTGGATCCTGCCATGAATCCAAGTATAAGAGCCTTTTCTGGCCTTGTAACTTTGTTTGCAGTCTTGAACATTTCCTGTGCAGCATACATTTGCTCCCTCTGTAACAAACACAACAAATGTCAATTCAGTTGAGAAAAACTCTGCCAAGAGAGAGCACATTAATATCCACAGATGTGCATAAAAGCAAAAGGTGAAAGTTTGTAGGACCTACAAAAAGTTAACAAAAAAGGCATCCTAACCTAAGGCTTCCCTCTGCAACAGTTACCTAACATGCACAGCAGTGACAATTGAACTCTGGACATTGAAAAATGCATCCCACCTTCAAATAGTTACAGAAACATGTGAGAGGCTTAATGGGCTTAATGCTTATTATCCATTGTGTGCCCTTTTTAGGGAAAAAGGAAAATAATCCAATGCTTTCTCTACAATCTAACAAACCCAGGCTTACAATAATTTCAGAGGATTTCATTTCCTTTAATAAATGCAGTAGAGGTACTGAAGAGAAGAAGTCACCCTTGCTAAAGTTCAGATCTTGCTAGCCAGGCTTACAGATGTGCTTAGCAAAGTCTTCTGATCATTTGCACCTTGAACTGAACTCCAAGCATGTACATAATACATACCAAACCAGGTATATATGCACCAGGAACAGGAAGCTTCAAGATATATCCCCACTCTCAGGCTTTGAAAAATGTGTAATGGGGGGATGAGGTGGATCAGAAATAAAATCTTTTACCTTAAAATAATCTATTTATGTATTTTCTCCTACTACAGCTACATCAGGACAATTTTAAACAATTTATATTATGTGCAATTGGCTGGGCAATTTCTGCTGGAAATATACCTTTCTCCCAAAATTCTTTATAATGAGCAATACATTATTTTACATAACAAACAGCATTAAGTAATGACATCTCACCTCAACATTAACACTGCACAACTAAAAATGTTGTGAGTAACATTAAGACAGCAGTGCTAAGCCACAAAGTATTTATGTAATCTTTGGTTACAAAAAAAGCAGCCTCAACCACTCCATAATCCAAAGGCCAAGAAATGCCAACATATAAATGAGATCCAATCCACATCAAAACCATCAGTCAAAAGGAATCTGTTTTTACTTACTGTGAGAGAGAGGCTTTTCTTGGGTGGTGGCTGTTGCTGAGTTTGGGGGGCCACTTGTGGTGCCTGTGCCGCAGGGGAGATGGCAGGAGGTGTGGTGGGTGTTAGGGGTGAGGTAGGTGTAGCTGCAGGGGGATTAGAGTTGCTGTTGTACATGGGTGTTCTTTGTTTGAACTGTGCAGGAAGAGTTGTAGTAGCATTTGGAGCTGCAGGCTCTTCTGTCTGTCTGTTGGTCTGCAAGGCCTCTCGTGCAGAGCCAGCTGCAAAAACCAGTCAGGATAGTTAAAACATTATTATCCACAAATAGGGATTAGCATCACCAGTGACCTTCAAAGAAAGCTAAAATCTCTGATGATTCCATTTTAGCACCACAATTCAATATGCCATCTAATATCCATATGAAAAAGCTAAGAGCTAATGCTCTTTCCACTCAATTATCTTTAGAAATCATTAGACAGAGTAACTAGCTGTTCCATATGGATACACTATATTTAGCATCAAATTTGATGTTTAATCAATATCCGATTTATTAAACTGGAACTTCAATACTTACTTTTCAGTTTATATAGCTCTAACAGCTGTACTCTGATACTATCAGGATTGTTGCTGTACTATTACAAAAAGTAAAAAATTATTTCATCAGTTTTTACCTAATGTAGCGACAGCTTTCAAAGGAAGTGCCATTAAGATACTGAAAATACAAATATATTTCAACAGATGTCATAATTAAACACAGCCTTCACAAGTCACTCGTTATTTAAATACTAACTGCTAGAAGTTAAAACCCCACGAGGCTTAACTGTTCTTTCTCAAAGCTGATCCATTCACCTGCAATGAGGAAGTTATACTATTCCAAAGCTGGCTACAGTTGGAGGAAACTCACAAAATCACAGCAGCTTGACCATACAAGCTACCATCTGTCCAGCCAGTGGTAATTACCCAGTGGACACTCTAACTACGTTCTTTTGCAGCTCAAGCAGCCTTCACAAACCTCATGAGCTGTAAGCTGACCTGTTTACCCTGTGTTCACAGAAGACTACAGGCAGATACAGATCACAGCTACACTGATGCCATTGAGAGATGATTTTAGGAAATGAGACTTGTACGGTTCTCCACCTTGGCACAAGACACCTTTCAAAGGAAGTGCCATTAAGATACTGAAAATACAAATATATTTTAACAGATGTCATAATTAAACACAGTCTTCACAAGTCACTCGTTATTTAAACACTAACTGCTAGAAGTTAAAACCCCACAAGGCTTAACTGTTCTTTCTCAAAGCTGATCCATTCACCTGCAATGAGGAAGTTATACTATTCCAAAGCTGGCTACAGTTGGAGGAAACTCACAAAATCACAGCAGCTTGACCATACAAGCTACCATCTGTCCAGCCAGTGGTAATTACCCAGTGGACACTCTAACTACGTTCTTTTGCAGCTCAAGCAGCCTTCACAAACCTCATGAGCTGTAAGCTGACCTGTTTACCCTGTGTTCACAGAAGACTACAGGCAGATAGAGATCACAGCTACACTGATGCCATTGAGAGAAGATTTTAGGAAATGACACTTGTATGGTTCTCCACCTTGGCACAGCCATGGCAATGGTTTTAGCAATACTGCTATTTTTCAGTAGATGTGGAACAATTGAGAGGATAAACATTTGCAACTATGAGTTATTCCTTATTCTTGTTCCATTATTGGCTTTGTCTCTTGTCAGAATAACTGACCTTCATAAAGTAATGTCTTAATTATGCAACTTCAGATTATATGAAGCCAAATCTGTGGATCTTCTGTGTGCATCTTATATCAAGAAAACAGTTTTATGTTCCTGGTCCCTAAGAAAAGCTTAATACTCCTAAAGGAAAGAGCACAGAATAGAGAATTTTAAACTAGACTTTTCCTGTTGCTGAACACAATGCCAACACTCTGGAAAATAGTACTACAGCTGCTGACACACTGCTGTGTTCTTGGCTGCATTCCTTCTGGAGATGCCAATTTTCTGCCACAGAAAGATGTGCATAGACCTTCAGAGAGATTCTGAACTGTTTTGAGGCCAAATGAAATGACTGGGTCTTGCATCTATGCAGTTTTCTGTAGTGCCCAAAATGCCACAGCTCCCAAGTAAAAATAATATATCAAACTGAAATGTTGGTTCTCTGTTAACGGGCCGATCTGGCAACGAATCCCAGCCATGCACATCTGTTAGCACAAACTGATGCATTCCTTTAAAGACTTTACACACAGCAGGGAAGGAAAAATAAAATCAAGCTGGTTAAAATAAAACTGTAGGAAAAATGGACTTGTACAAACTATTTTTTACTATTGGCAATTTTCTAGAATTGAAAATAACAGCACTTTTCAAAATAGTAAATCAGCTATTATCTTTGTTATTAAAGTAATGTCTTAATTATGCAACTTCAGATTATATGAAGCCAAATCTGTGGATCTTCTGTGTGCATCTTATATCAAGAAAACAGTTTTATGTTCCTGGTCCCTAAGAAAAGCTTAATACTCCTAAAGGAAAGAGCACAGAATAGAGAATTTTAAACTAGACTTTTCCTGTTGCTGAACACAATGCCAACACTCTGGAAAATAGTACTACAGCTGCTGACACACTGCTGTGTTCTTGGCTGCATTCCTTCTGGAGATGCCAATTTTCTGCCACAGAAAGATGTGCATAGACCTTCAGAGAGATTCTGAACTGTTTTGAGGCCAAATGAAATGACTGGGTCTTGCATCTATGCAGTTTTCTGTAGTGCCCAAAATGCCACAGCTCCCAAGTAAAAATAATATATCAAACTGAAATGTTGGTTCTCTGTTAACGGGCCGATCTGGCAACGAATCCCAGCCATGCACATCTGTTAGCACAAACTGATGCATTCCTTTAAAGACTTTACACACAGCAGGGAAGGAAAAATAAAATCAAGCTGGTTAAAATAAAACTGTAGGAAAAATGGACTTGTACAAACTATTTTTTACTATTGGCAATTTTCTAGAATTGAAAATAACAGCACTTTTCAAAATAATCAGTAAATCAGCTATTATCTTTGTTATACAAAGGTAGAAGAAAAATGGATGGCTTAATCCCAAATTGTGTGAAAGGTAATATGCACTTGCCTCTAGAAATAAAAACTGATTTCTGAAAGCAACTGTTTTGTATGTGCTAGTATGTGTGTGCGTGGAATATATACTTTAGACTTATATTGATTACTCTTTGGGGATTACAAAGGCTGGATTTTTCTGTTACTGTGTAAGAAAAAAAAAATCAGGAAATTGTTTCACTTACTTGACTTACCTAGCAGTCACCCTAAAAATTTAGGGCCAACAATTATTTTCTTTACTTAGGTTAAATGATATGTCTGGATTCCCCAAACTCAAAGGCTAGAGTTTTGCAATGGATTTTATATTGCTAAGGTGGAGTTTCTCTGAAGTTGAGGGACAGCAGGTTTGTAAATAAAAGAGCAGCCAGACAGTAAAACTGTACAGAGTTACAGTTATCAAATCCCAAGAGCAAAGAAGTGTCTGTTACCTGGCTGTGTTTCAGAGCTGGGGATATAGGAGGAAGACGGCACCACACTGGGGGTAGCAGGTAAATAACTTGTAGAAGGTAGTGCAGGCTCATTGTTCAACGAGCCAAGTTTCTACAGGACAGAAAAGAAAGTATTAAAGCCACACTGCAAGTATTCATGGGCTGCTTCTGCATTTCAAATACAACTTCAACATTAGTTTTACTAAGATATTCCTTTTGGGAACTTAACTGCAAACTCCTCTGTTAGGAGTCCTACCTAACAACCTGTTCAACACTGACTTTCTACTTCAAACTTTAGAAATTTGTGCAGATGGCACTTTATGAAGAAGTGCACTCTAGGACTAAGTGATCTGCCAGAGGAAACATGCTCTTCACCACTAGCAAGCAGAACCACGTTCATCCATGGGCATAAGGCCTACTAGGCTATCACCCAGGAGAACACAAAGGCCTCTGGGGCATAGGCAAGCAGAAGGCAGCAGTAACAGCACAGGCAAAAACGCCATTCCCACTGAAACAGGCAGCCAACACCAACATGACTGATGCTGTCCAGCATGATGAGGCTACAGAAAAAGGCTCATTTTGTACTTAATTGTACATGATACTGCATACACAGTGTACAAACAGCAGCATGGTTGATGATTTCACTGCCTGATCCAGCCTTTGAACATAAGGGGGTGAGAGAGGAAAGAAGTTTTGGGGGGAGGAAGTCTAACACGAATCATTTACGGCAGCCCTACTACATAAAACATGGACATTCTGTAAAATGTGGAACTTGCTACAACAAAGATTCTCTTAGCACTCTGCACAAGAGAAGTAATGACCTTCACTCCTGACTGGCTTACCACAATCTGCCTGTATGTTGGCCTTGGCTTGTTACACATGCCCAACAGACAGTTTCTCACTCAAAAGCAAGGGCAGGACACAACATTCTCGTAGAACCTACATCCTGACTGAGGACACAAAGCTGCACCATAGCTTCTAACATGCTGTATCTGAAATAGGAGGAAAAAGGCCTACACATGACAGGTTCTTCTTCTTCCTGACTGAGCAACTTCTAGCAATAGGTTTGCTTTTTCTTTGGTGAAAATATAATGGAATTTTAAAAAAATTATGTAAAAATTTTTACATAAAGAGACATGTTTCAACAAGTGAGTAAAATACCATTACAGTGTTTGAGTGGTTTAGAATAGCACATGTCAAGACTATTTTTCCTTTTTTTTTTTTGACTGGTTGGTTTTTGTTTAACTGATTTTGCTTTGGTTTTACCTGTGTAGATACAAGGCCAGCAGCATAATCTGGGGTAGCATTTTCTACTACTGTTTCTTCTTTGGCTTGCTTTTCCACAACTTCTGTATCTATTGCATAAAAACACAAGTGAGTCCAAACATTTTTTCAGAAATACTGAATATACTTTTTAAACAAAGATATAAAAATTCATTTCTCAAAGTATACTAAAACATGCTTGAAGAGTATTTGCTGAAATAGATACAGTAATCTCCAAACACAGTTTTATAGTGAACCAAATAATGAACCAAACAATAATGTACAGGATACAGTAACTGAGTAATCTGATACTAGAAAGCATGAAAGCCCAAGCAACATTTTAATTGCAATTATGGTTTTCTTCTGAGATAGTATTCTGTTTCTGTAATAAACCCAAAAAAATTGTTTTAGGACAAATATGCTGCATAGTGTATCTTCTTGATATGGTTAAGTAGGGCACAACCATGTCACTTGCCTTAAAAGCAGTGTATCAGATATTATTCACTTGCTAAGATCTCTCAGTCAAAATTTTGAACAGTGCTATAAATTTTTTCAACATTACTTTCATCTAATTTACATGACCAAACAGCCAGTAGAAGTGAGCAGATGAAAATAACTCAGAAAAATTCCAGCACTGAAGCCACTCACACACACCTATGGGCTGCCCAAAGCACAACTGATTAGCTCAATCCTTTCACATGACTGAATTAGATTACCTAGGCCAAGGCAATACGAGTAAGAGCACTGAAACAAATGAAAATCCTCCTTTAAAACCTATTTGGGCTGCTTGGTATCACATCCCTTAATTTTTTAAAGTTTAGCTCAGGCTAAGCTTTAGCAAATTAAGCACAAAATGGTACTACACATTTTGATCCTATCTGCAGGTGTACTGACAGCCTGTGTAATAGAATGCTGTACCAACCTAATGTCTTTCTTCTTCTCTTTGCTTCACGGCCAGCACCTACCATATCCAGCTCAGAGATATCTAGAAGCTAAAAAGAAAGACCACAGAGAACTTAATAACCATTGTTAAATGCATGTAAGTCTATCTCTAAATATCATCCTCAGTTTTTTTTTTCCTTTAATATATTGATTCAAAGCAGCAGCAGAAATTCACTTTAGGTGAGAGAAGAGGCCTGAGCAGAAAAACAAGGAGTGCACCTACCTTTACTCCCCTTTCTTTGCGCAAAGGTGTTCTTGAAGGAGGAATAGGAGTTCTGTTTCCAGAAGGACTAAAAACACTGGGAGCTGAAGTACTCCTGAAGGGAGCTTGTTTTGGTATTCCTTTGAGTGGTGCTTAGGGAAGAGCAAAAAAAGCAACGACTGAAATATGTGTTTAACTGGTTATGGAAAATGCTGTAATGAGTTCTTCAGCTCTTCCCCTTCTTAATGCATATACCACTTGCCCTTTAAATTAAAAAGTTTATAATAAACATTAATATTATAATGTGGAATTTGCTATAACACTACATGTCTCTCAAAGGTCAGATTAGGTTTTACTTTTCAAAAAGGGAATAAGGGCCAAACTCTGACCAATGCCTGCAACCCCATTCTACATGAAGCAATCAAACAGGTGCACTGCTACCAGTCTGCTTTCCTATACACACAGAAGCTTCCCTTGCTTGAAAAAGATAAACTCTGAACATGTAAAACAGTATAGGCCATAAATCTTTTGAATCCAATTATTGACAAAGTTGCTCTTTGATTTTCACAATCAAATCACTTGATAAAACTGTATTTAACCAAAAATCTTAGCCCAGCTTCTGCAGGGCTAAGGGCTCATGATGTGCTGCAAAGGTAAGTCACTGCCTCACACAGGGGTGTGAAAATCTAGAGCTGCTGTTTGCACAAGAGGAGGACCAGCCTGGGTCTATAGAGCAAACAGAACACCTGCTGTCTCAGTACTCAGCAGCATCAGCTACACCTGTAAGCATCTGTTTCCTCCCACCTCTATGATGCTGCCCCTCTACTTCACACTTAATGCTACCACTAAACACAGCAATCTTTTAACTATTAAAAGATATGGGATTCGTATACAGATCTGTCAGGTTTTTGAGCTTCCTGACAATCTCATCATGCTCTGTAAATAGAAGATGAACAGAGAACTTCAGTTTGAGCTTACAGACTCTGTATTCCTCTAAGTGTTACACTGAAAATGTTTTCACCATAGGACAATGCTCTGACCCATGTGAGTACCTTTCAGCAGAGCAAACCTCAGCAGGTCCCCAACTCCTTGTCTAGAGGCCAACTGGCTCTAAAGGCCAGGTTCTAAGAACTGGCTTAGTAATTCAAAAGCAACACAGAATGCCAAGAACTAACAGTCCTTTTCTATAATGGAAAATTTTTAGTTCAAATTACAACTAGACCTTTTGCATTTTGTACTTGAACACAAGGCCAAACTTCAGCCCTCAAAGCCATTTCTTAAACAGCATTGACACAAAGTACTTCATAGTACTTCCAGCCACAACACTAAGAAATCACTCAAAGGTTCACACCTCAGCATCGCTGGTGGCCAGGAACGTTATTCCTGTGCAGTGACTTAAGAGTATGTAACTAATTTTAAACCCTCTTCTCACACCTTATTTGAAAGATTCAAGCAGTTCAGGAACTTCAGCAAACAGCTGAAATGCATTAATACAAAGCTGAAGGATCATTCTACAGGTTTGCATGCAGAACTCACTGCTCAGCCTTGGCTGGAGAGAGCACACCGTCCCCTCTTCTTTCTCCAGACAAAATTATACAAATACAAACTAGTTTCAGTCTAGTTCAGAGCATTTCAAAGAGCACAGCAGACTACTGTGATCCACTCTGCTTTCTTTTGGAGCAACATGGCTTAGTCAGGAGTTATTCCTGGAGTGATGCAAATTAAATTCCTATCAAAGTCTATAGGCATGATCTAGCTGCATACACTTTAGGAGCATGGCAGATATACTTGCTATTTGAAAAACCCCACACACTGTTGTTCTTTCTGACAAGACATGTCAGAAATATTTAAGTATCAAGAGAGAGGGAGGCAGAAAGGGAGAAGTCCTTTGCTTCAAAAAATATTTAAGCTTTTGTGAAAAACAGATGGCAATTCTATTCTTCATCAAGGCTACTTTATCAGGTTTTCTGAGAACTGATGAAAGTGAGCCATACTTGTTGTATCTATCTTCTTGACCAGTCCCCTGCCTTTGGCATGGAAAGGCACTCCTGCAGTCTTCTTGAGCTGCTGCGCAGTTTCTGTTGCTAAAAGGAAAAATGCCTTTAGTTATTACAGAACCTGTGCTGAAAATATATAACACAATGCTTCTTACATATAATGTTATTAAGTAATACATAGAGATAGGAATACCAACAAAGAAGGGATTGTATTTTAATTAGAACACAAGTCATTTATGTGAAGTAAACATAGTATTTGGAGAAAATGTGAAATCAGTATGACTATGCAATGGACAAGGTGGCCTAAGCTAAAATAAATTACCAGAAAAGGCAATTTACTCAGTAGAAATTGAAATAATTTTAAAAGTTATATGACACATTATGAAAAGTTACAAATTTTGTATTTAACCAGACCAATCCAAGTTACATGCAAGAAAGCAGCAAGCTGCTGCAACAGAACAGGAGCTGCAGCAAACTATTTTAAGATCACTTAATTCAACCAGCTACCAATACATACATGTACACATGTGTTGCCTTTTGTTAAGAGAAAACCCTCTTGGTTTTTACACCCTATACAGGCACACTGAGTTAAAGAAAGCATTAATTAGCAGCCCTTGCTCTCTGCTCCAAAAGCACATGGCAAAATAAAACTGTCCTCATTTTACTTTTCCTTCAGGAGCTTTAACCAAAGGTATCCTCAGAGGTGTTCCCAACTGGCTGTTACAGATACCCAGGAGAGGACCTATCTGTGCTTTATGAAGCTACAGCTCTTTGCATGCCTTGAAATGTGAACAGCATTTAAATCAATAGCAGCATTTTAATGCAATCCTGGCTGGAATGACTTGCACCTGCTCTTCCACACATCAGTCCATCCTCATCCAGGAAAGCTCTTGTAACAGAACATTTTAATGTGTATCACAATTCTGGAGAATAAGACTGAATATACTGAAAATAAATTGTCCCTTCACCATTTAATTTGCACACAATATTAATACTATACTTACACTTCTGCAAGAGTTCAGCTCTGAGAGTGGCACTTTTAGGTTTTCTTTTCAGCTGGAAATGTTTCACTGGGGGAGTAAGTGGCCCAGCGAGTGTTGTCAAGGCATTTTTGTTTAAGTATTGGCATTCCAACGGCAACATAGCTGAGGTTTCACATTCACTTACTGCACAAAGAGTTAACACAGTACACAGGGGTATTAGCACCTCCTTGACAGCTAATGACAAAACATTTTTCAACTAGGCTGTACAGGTAGTTTTACATTTTAGATTATTTGTATAAACGCCAGGAGTAATTTAGTTCCAATTATTACACAATATATAACCACTTATTAGTATGTTTTTCCCATTAGCTTCATAAAATCTTCCATTTTAATTATACCTAGTCAAATTATAGGTATCTTAAATATGCTGCTGTTGTCAAAAGAAAAAAAAATTGAATTCTCAGGTTCCTTAAAAATTACACATGAAAAGCAAACTATTGAAAGAAAATCCAAATCACAAATGTGGATAGACAAATGATCATTTGTTTATAGAAAGAAAACAAAGCATTTCCACCTCCAAGTCATTTAATTATTGTTCTGTTGCAATCTCCAGCCCTGAGATTGTGTCTGTCCATGGATGCCCGAGGGCTTTTTCCAGACAATGTGCTAAAATAAACCCACTGGAGTAGGAGTAGTTTTGCACCACCATTTACTGTCTGAAGCAGCAACTGTGCAAGTGCCTGATCCCATATTTTCAGCTGCTGGGCCATCAGCAGCACAACTCTTCCTGAGATCAGCCTCCCTCCAGCACCTATCACCTGCTGTCCAGACACTTCCAGCAGAGGCAGCCCCTGCCCAGGACAGTGGTGGTGCTTCCACACAAGACAGAGACTTGCTGTTGTCTTGGGTACCACAAATGGGAGACAGAGCAACACAGAAAAAAGCCTTTACTGACTAAGCTGCAGCACAGCCTGTGATATTTATGCATCCACACAACTTTTGTGCTGCCCTTCACACTCCGGGCAATAACTGACATTAAATTCTGATGAGATGTGAAAAAATAATTGAAGAAGCTACCATTCCTCAAATACCACAGTTCCCAGTCCAGTAACATTCCAGGTCATGAACTGTGGTAGCTCAGAGACAAGACAGTGCTTGTTCTTGTATCTCTACTTTAAGACAGCAAGGCTGCCTGTGAAATGACAGGTTATTCCCAAAAAAAGGCACCACATTCCTGCAATTTTCACCAACAGAAATGGCTTACCTTTCTCTCTAAGCTCTCCTAAAATATCTTGAACATTGGGATTCTGTTCTTCAAGATCAAGGTTAAGGGAGCCAGTATCTGGAAAGGATTTTAAAATATCAGCTACCATTAAGACCCAGGGGTCTGAATCCAAGGTAGCGAGCTGGATAATTTCAGTCAGTGCCCCTTTCATCTAACAAAAAAAGAAAAAGAAAATCAACCAATTGGAAACAGTTTTAAACAGGTTATAGTTGGATTTATTTTAAACAGATACAAACATGCACAATGTTTTACTACTGGGGGAGGGAAGAGGGAGACTGTTTCCACACAGTTATACATTAACTCTAGAACAAAGCAAAGAATGAACCAAGGCAATTTTTTTAAACTGCTTTCAGCCAATCTAACCCAAGTTTGTTTTGAGCTTTTGGCAGCTCAAAACTTTGTTTAGCACTGGGCATTTTCAAAAGCAGCAGCCAAATTTTTACATTACTGTCTCTCCTTCTGTTTTACATTACTCCCTGTGGACCCACCCCTTCTATTCAGTGATGGGAATATGCAAATCCAATGCAAGTTATTTAGAACAGGCATCTAAATGAAGATGTGCCCCTTGCCAGCCTACAGCATAATTACACAGATTGTATCTGCATCATAATTGTCTTCAAAATATTACTTAAGCTGAGGCCAAAATAACCTAATCAATACTGTATTGTTTGACATAATACATAATTTTATGGGAAGTAAACATAGCCCTCTTAACATGCCACAAGCAACGAGATTTTCTATCTACCCAAAGTTTCTACAGTCAGAAAAAAAGCAATTTTTCTGTTTTGAAAAATGCAAAAAAATAAATGAAATAAATTTTAAGTTTCATTGTAACAGTATTTTTTAAATTACTGACAAACATATCTGTTGGCACTATGACATGAAAATCAAGGTGACTACAGTCAGGGGTTTACTTCGTTCACAAGTATAAATCCCCAAAGACTGAACTTTCTTTTTTTCTAAGTACATTTTCATGTAAGCATGACAGCACTAGCTTCAGTGAACTAAGATGTTTGAGATATTCTGTGTGTCTAACAAGTCACAGAACACGACAGTAAAATCACTTAAAGTAGTTTACCACACTCTATCTGCATTGCATTAGCACTGAAGAATGTACAACCAAGTATAAGGAAATAGATTAATTTTGCTTTTTCACCACCCATTGTGGCACATATAGCTCAGTTACAGTCACCATGTTTCTGAACACAGGAAAACAAGAGACTCATCTTCACCTTCATGCTGTTTCTTTCCCTTTATTTAAAGCAATCTTCTATGAAAAGGTTTAACAAAATAAACTTACTCTACGCATACAACTCTAAATAAAAGAAATAAAAGTTAAATTTCTGCTACCCATTCCTCTCCCATCCACTTTTAAAGCTCAGAGGCAAACAAACATTGACATTTCTCAAGTCCTTTCATCTGCACAATGTTATTGCCCTCTCACTTTGGAAGGGTTTACAAGTCCACTCCAGAGCCAGTGTGTCCTTTACCCCGTGCATGTTTTAGGGCTCACACATTATGTGCTTGTGAAACAAACTGCATCAGTCCCTCTGACCCAAAATCAGCATCCTCTGTAGCTGTAAGCTCAACCAGCTCCTTAGAGTGACTGACTGCAGTCACACAAACACCAGAACCACAAAGAGGGGAGCAGGAAGAAGACACTGCATGGGCCAGTTCCCATCTTAGCAGTGCCACTGATTTGCTTTGGATTAAACTGAGCACACAGCCAGGAGCACACACTGTTTAACGTGCTGTCAAATTTAACCAACTCTTACCCAGTGGAAAGAATCCATTTGTGAGGTTCTAGTCTTTGCTGGTTCTCCACTGTTCATTTATTCCTCAGTAAACAGAACCCCACCAGAACCTCCCCACACTCAGCACCTCTCCATTCTAACCCTAAACTCCTTAGCAAAAGTCACTTCTACAGTGGATGAGGATGACTGTGAACACTATCAAAGCAAAGTCTTTTGTTCTTTTATCGAGCCTAAAGGAATCAAGGTACTGATTTACTCAAAACACATGAAACATATCAGAAGAGCTGATGAATTCATAGCTTTTACATGCTTTTCTGTGGACACCACTAATGCAGGTAAGTGTACAGAATGTCATTTCCTTCATCAAAGCGAAGTCAGAGGAAAATTGTCTCTTGCATCCTCACAATTTACCCTTCATAGCTACTCCACAAAACTCCTATTTGTACCAAAAATTCACAGAGCTACATGCCTATACTATGAATGTTCCTGTAGAACTCTGGTCTGGGCATGTTGCATCCCTTCTGCTCTCAGGCTTAAAGTTCAGGCAGCCTATTTATGCCAAAACCCACTGCTTAACAAGCTTTTGGCTCCTTCAATAAAGGAGCCCAGAAACAATTTGTTTGCCTTGCATGGGGCAAATAACATGATCACAAGGCCTCATGACAGAAAGAACACGGTGAAATAACAGTCACCATCACACACAGGGAAGCAAAGCACACTAACAAGTGCTGGGAGCTAACCAGAGACCTTGCCTGAATATGCCTTTGCATTTAACAAGCCTGGATTCAAGTTTTGACTCAGGTTTGTCTTCAAATGGCAATTTAAATACATGTTCCCACCTCACCGTTCAACTGGCAGCTGAAAAGAAACATTTATGGTTTGAGAATGCATGAAATGCAGCTCATCAGGGAATGCTACATGCAGTTTTCCTGTTACTTTACAGGGCACTGCCATAATCCCTAATTCTTAATTGCCTATGATTGCAACACTGGGTCATTAAGACTCCCATCAGCTCCAAGCAGCATCTTGCTAAGCATGAATGTCAAGATGTGATGTAACATGTTCCAGTGTCTATCATCTAAAACTTAACAATCTTAAGTATTTTTATCAGCTTGCTAGCACACCAGAAAAAGCATAGGCCACAACTAGAAACACCTAGCAAGCAGGGATCAGGCAGGATGGGAAGTGTCTGGGAACACAGGCAGATTAATAATGGCTGTGCACAAAGGACAAACAGGACTGTGGGAAGGTATTTAAAGGGAAGTGTTACAAGTAACACACAAGGTGACAACTCCAAGATGACTATTTGCAAATATTTCACATTTATTTGCTTTGTATTCTGCCTAAATTAATGTGTGTGACAATACTTTCAGACAACTGTATCAACAGTTGGCTAATAAACCAAATGAAGCTTTAATCTTTCTGAGGCCATGGGAAAAAATGGTATTTAATAGGTAGCTGCATTATCATTATAGAATATTTTCATCAAACTAAAAGCATTGGATTGAAAACACAGTATCAATATTTACACCATACAGACCCAGGATGGGTCAATACCACTATTGTATGTGGTTTGCATTTTAATAATGAAAAAGAGCTGAAGTGGCCAAGAGAATGATTGGATTAAAATATACCATTTTACATCACAGAATAATTATGAACTCTAAGTGCAGGCCAGAAAGGTCTGTGTGCCCTCACTACAGAGGGAAATGCAAGTGTCATGTCCCCTCTTGCTCCTTTGCAGCCATACTCCTCAATCCCCACTTCCCTGCAGAGATGGCTCCTGGTGCACACAAGCCAGTACAAAGAAACAGTTTTGATTTCTACTCTAATAAACAGGCAGGTCCCTGCTGGGATAGGGATCCTCCTCTCAAGACAGTTCAGAGAGCACAGAAGCACAGTCCTTGTTCCAGACTTGGTTGTAACATCACAGTCAACCCTGAACAAATAAATACTGGCATAAAAAGAAAGCTTGCACTTGCCATTGTGAATCAGGTTAACAAGAATATAATATGCAAAATAAAGAGAAATAACAGTTCTGCCGAATTCACAACTGAAACTCTGGTCAGCACTACGCTGGCTTTGGGCATCATTTCAAATAAGTGCAATTATCTAGAAAAAAATTAGCAGATGAAAAGCCATAAGATCCAAGAGTTTGCAAGCTCTTCCCAGAGAATTACAGTGGGAAAGGAATTTTTGATAACTGCCTACAAGACACAATTTAAAATGAAAATGAAAGCCAATTATTCTTATTAGTCAGCAGGAACAAACATGCAGTAATGAGGTTCACAGCATGATAAAAAATTAGTTTTATTAGCTGTCCCACAAGAGTATTATGAGAATTAAGTCACTTATATCTATATAGTATTTGGAGTGTTGAATGAAAACATTAGGAAAATTGAAAGACATTACATATGAGAATAAATCCACTTAAGTGAAGCCTTCAAGAGGGCTCACTGAAGATTCACTTGTCTAGACTGATGCTTTCACACAGATTTAGAAAGGACCAGGAGCAATTAAATCCCTTCTAAACCAACTAGCACCAGTTTCCTTGATTCCCACATTGCTTTTTACTCAAATGTCTGCTCCCAAATGGTTTCTGTGTTATTCTAAGCTTTCATGAAAAAGCTACTATACAGAAAACAGAAAAAAATTATTTTGTAGAGAAAATAACTCACTTGACTGTTATCTAGAGAGGGGAGTATCTTTCAACGTGTAACATATCCTGCAGCTGCTACTGAGATTCCCAAAGCTTCACAAAGCTGATGTAATACATTTTCCAATACAATTAAGCTTCCAAATGCCAGCTCGGTGCTTCTCACAATGATCGATACAGACTGGCACATGGCACGGCAAAGACAAATGACTTTCCAAGGAGAATAATTAAGCACTCTCATAGTTAAGTTTAATAATTTTCAGACATGGGGGTGATTTCCAAGTGAGAAATTCACTTCCAGGCAGCTCCAGCTTCCCTGTCCTGGCAGGAAGGCACCATTTCCAGCGCTCCCCGACACACGAGCAAAGGCTGCTGCAGAGATGTGCACAGCCATTCTGCACACACACATGTTCACCTATTTGCTGGATATTGTGTGCAAAGGGCTCTATGCCAATTAAAACACGGAATTTTTGATAGTAAGTTAGGTGACAAATCTGCACAAATAAAACTCTCATAGCAAACTAACCACAAATGATGAGCATCTGATAAGACAACAGCCCTTTCTGTCAGCAGTTTGGTTACATCAGCTATTTTTACCATCTATACAAGGAAGCCTGTAATGATAATAGTAGGCCTAACAGCAATGTAAAGGGTTTCTGCCTCAGGAGTTTTTCTATTTTTAACCTTTTTTTATAAGGCCCTTCTCCCAGTTTAAGGAAAAACAAATCACATGTTCCTGAAATAATTAAAGATGCTAATGGTAGATCTCAATCAAGCATCATCAGTTTACAATAAAAGATTAAGCTGATTGAATTCATGAACTCTACCAAACTGAAAAATCCCACAGCATTTTGTTACAGAAGTAACAAAAGCTTTACATTTGGAACACAGCTGATCACTTTAAGTACACAGCCAAAGGCACACTGACTGGCTTTTCTCTACACACAGTTTATCTGCACAGCTAACACAAGCACAGATCCAGGAAAGCTGCTGGCAGCTCTTCCTCGGGTTTGGTTTAAAACATTCACTCAGTGTACACACTTGAAGCATTTCAACAAATTATTTCAGTTTGTTTGAATGCTTCTCCCTCAAAGAGTTGCCAGGAGTGCTATTTATGAAGGTCCTTAAGCTCTTTGAAGCTCTTTTCAATCTAAAACAACTGATTTTTCTAAACACTGCAATACTAATTTCTTCCAGGCTACTTGGATTTTCACACTAAGGTCACAAGAATTTTGCAAACTCACAATTTCACACGATCTCCCATCCCCCTTTCTGGCCCAGATTATTTTGTTTGTCCAGAACATTTATCACACACACGGATGACAGCTTGTTCACTGGACAGGCACTAAACATGAATATCATGTTTTAAAAATTAGCATACACATGCTGAACTAGATTTTTTTTTTAAGTGACCCCAGTGTAACACAGTGAAGAATCATACAGATGCATATGGCAAGACAAACATGAAATGGCATATGGCAAGACATACAATAAATTATTTCTTAAAGGTGATGCTTGCCCATTTTCAGCCTAGAAGTGCACAAAAGTTGAGCATACAACAATCCAAGTTACATACCACACCCTGCCTGGTATACATGTATATTAGGCTTAAGAAGCAGCTGTCTTAGCCAAGAAAGACTGGTGAAAGCACAGCTGAGGATACTCTACACAGGAAGGTGAAAACTAACTCCACACCACCTCCAGGATTGTTACCAGGAAATGCTACTTTAAATAATGGAAGTAGGAGAGGAATTCCTCCAGTGTGGCTGAAGAAACCTAATATTTCCAGCCATTCCTATTGCCCCAAACATCTCTAGCTGCCTACCGGTAAGAATAAGCCAGGTGCAGATGAGGTATGGTCCAGGGCCAAGTGAAAAAGCCTGCAGAGCCAGCTCAGACTCGAGCCAGCCAGTTTATTAGCTGGGGTAGGACAACAGAGGAAAGCACCAGCTGTTCCCAGAAAGGTAAAGAGGGGCAAACAAAAAGCACGGCAATTTTCCACAATCAAGGCCTGACTTTAGGAGGGTGGGGAAAAGCACTGCTCAGTGCAGACCCCAGATCTTCCACTCCCAAAGTTTCAGCACTTGCTGCTGTCCTCCCTAAAGCCGAGATGCTCGACTTGTGACACCTACACAGCTGCCAGCACTAAGGAAGGAGCGGAGAAGCTGAACACACACACACACGAGCGCCCCTAAACAATCCTGCCTCTCCCCTACCATCGCACAACCACTGCCTCAGAAAAGCCCTCTTCCCTAAAAGGCACCCAAAACACAGCCCTACAATGAGTCCCTGTGGGCCACACAATGGGTTTCACGTCCAAACTGCTTTCAAAAGGCTAGTGCCAACCAGGGAATCCCCGAGGAGCAGGAAGAGGAGGAGCAGCAGCAAAGCTCCCACTCCACTCACTCCCTTATCGCGGGGAATCTCGGCGCTTTTCCTCACACCGAGGACGAGCCGGGAGACCTTCTTCCCTTATTCCTGCCCGTCCAAGGAAGGCTGCGAGGGAGAGGCGGGGAAGGCTGTGGGGACCAGCCCTACCACACGCCCCTGGCCTGAGGGGCTGCGGCCGCTCGGCTTCGCCCCGCGGGCAGCGCGGGGTCCCCCCTCCCCGCAGCCCCCGTGTGGAAAGAAAAGGGCAGGCGGGCGGGGGAGGTGGTGCTGGCACTGCCCCCCTTTCTCCCCTCACGCCATCTCCGACCTCTCCCCCTCACACACACGCGCGCCCCGCTTCGCTGCGACTCCCACCCGGCTCTCACCTCATCCACCGCCCGGCGGGGCAGGTGCAGCATCCCCAGGAGCAGCTTGAGCTTGACGGCCGAGGAAAGGCCGTGGAAACAGAGACGGATGTTGTCGATGACCGAGGCCGTGAGCAGCGAGGCGATGCTCGGCGGCGCCCACAGCTCGTCCGTGGAGCCCAGTTTGTTGTGCAGCCACAGGCCGGTGTCGCTCTCCCGCATCGACGCCATCTTGGGAGCGGAGCGAAAAAAGAGGGGATTCTCGACGGGCATTTTATGAAGGCACCTAAAGGGAGGAAGGGAGGGGGTGAGGACCCCTGCGGGTCGCCGTCTTGTTCGTAAGCCAAAATGGCGGCGCCCAATGAGATTGCTCTTGGGAAGGCGGAGGCTATGCCGTAACCTAAAATGGCGGCGCCCAGGAGGGGAAATGCAATAAGGCGCTTCTCATCTCTCGGCCAAGTGCAAAATGGCGCCCGCCACACCTTTTCGTCCGTACTGCAAGATGGCGGCGCTTCACTGTAGAGGAGCTCCTCTATCAGCCCCTACTCATTGTCCCTCACAGTCCGCCCTGACTCCTCCTGGGCAGAAATGGGAGGAGAGCCGCGAGCGGGCCGCCGAGCCGCGGCAGGGCTGGAGGCAGGGCTTCCTGCCCGACGTGGGTTGGCCCCGGCGCGGCGCTTTCCGGAGCACCACGTCTGCTTCCCTCACAGCCCCCAAGCCCCCTGGGTGGGCCGGCCCGTGTTCCCCGCCAGCGCCGCTCCCTGGCGCTAATGCCCCCTTAAAATGCTTTAAGCCAGGGCCGCGATTCTCTCGGGAGCTGCCAGCCCTGCCCGCCCAGAGCAGCTCGGTGCTGCTCTGACGGGAGCCGAGTGTCTCCTCCATGATTTTTCCCGGAGGTTGGCGTGCTGGCTGCCTCAGCCATGGCGGCGGTGGCCTCGGGGGCCGTGGTGCCGGGGCTAGGCGCGCAGGAACCCGCGGCGCAGGCATTCGTGTTCCCTAGCGATTCGGCTCGTTGTTATTCAAACGTGAAAAAATGAATCAATTGCCTAAATCCCGGAAGATTCAAGGGGTTTTCAAGCGCAGCATAAACGGTTCGTTTTAGCGCGTCTCTGTTTGAAATTGAAGTACAGGAGTTGTAGGAGTGCAGAGTAGATTCTGCTGATCTCTTTCTCCTGCGTTTTTGAATGAAAATTTTTTTTACAACATTCTGCCTTTCAAAGACGTTGTTTGCAACCTGATTTCTCGGTTCAGAGCAGAGCAATTGTTACCGAGGTGCTCTATATTTCCTCAATATAGAATCACAGAATCCTTCAGGCTGGAAAAGATCTCAAAGGTCACAAAGTCCAAACATCAAATCTGCACCGTCTAGGCCACCGCTAAACCCTGCCACCAAATGCCACATCTCCAGGTCTTTTGAACACTTCCCTGGGCAACCTATTCCAATGCTTACTACCCTTTCAGTGAAAAAGTTTTCCTTACTATTAAATCCAAATATGGCATCATGGAATCTTTTATTTTGTTCATGCTACTGATATCCAAAATGCAGAGTGTCTGCAGCTCTTGGGTGCTATGACTTTTGTCAGTGTGGAAGTATTTTGAGGCAAAGAGTTTCTGTGTGAATAAATTATATATTAGTACATTGTGATTTTTTTCCCCCATACCTAATCATGCAATTTTTTGGTGCCATCAAACAATTTGTGCTCAAATCTGATTTAAGACAGACCTTTTGTATGCAGTGAGCTGATATTTTAGAACAGCAAAATCAGAGTTGAGGCAATTTGTGTAGCACATAAATATCCAGAATTTCTGTCTCAGTATGTGAGTTCAGTATGTAGCTGGGGGGGAAATTATAGTCCACAACTAACTATTTATCTGTTAGTTTCTACAAAAAAAAGAATACATTGTAACTAAGACACAGGTAAATTATTAAATTGGAAACAGAATAGGAAATTAACTGAAGCAAAAGGTTTAAAAATAGCTGTAAAGGAATTGCAGTAGTTTAGTCATATAATCCACATGTAATTATCACTAGTAACCTTTGCTCTCCATTAATTATATCCAGCTGTTCAAGGTAGGCACCAGTATTGGTAAGTCTTTGGTACATGCTTATCTATCGGGTAAAATCCATGAGACAGTGTAAAAAAATCTAATTAGACAAGGAAGACTAGTGATGTTCTCACCTTCTAATTTGCAGAAAAGCAACCAACTCCTTTTAAAGCTGTGTTGGGGGGAGGTAAATCAGAACTTTGTAGAGCTGGTTGTCTTCAAGCAGCAGCTGTAACAGAGTTCACCTGGTTCTGTGAGATGGCACAAACTCCACCAGTTCAGGTGGCTGCACTGGCTGTCCTTTGAAAGGATAACTCTGGTTCCCTAAAGTTATTGTGGGATTTGGTGCTGCCTTTCTCAGGAGAGCCACACTGCCGGCTGATGGAAGCTAAGGAAGGTTATTACACACACTCTGTTCTTGTGCTTTCCTTGAGGCATCTGTTTTTGAACACTGTCAGTGTTAAGGCACTGAGCTGCATGGCCGTCTAGTCTGAGCTGCTGTGATCACTTCTGTGCTTTTATCTAAGTGTGACTTGAGAAGGGAGCCTATTCTGTGGTGTGTATCTGGAATGTGAGGATTTGCATAGTCAGTTTGACTGCAGCCCTGTCACCTGCAGATTTGTCCCTCTGGCTCTTCACTGAAGAGGCATCAGATGCTCTGGAGATTAAGACAAAGTGCCAGCCCACTGTAAGAGCTTTTGTCCTGCCAGCTACCTGTACCTTAAATTTCTGTTGGAATAAAGTGCTTTATTATTTTTTTTTTTAAACCTAAATTTTGTTTAGCTTGGGTAGTGATTTTCAGTGTGATATGGCAAATATAAAAAGGCTCGTTCCTCAGGGATTTCTGGAGCTGGAAAGGGCATACTTGATTTCTCTGGAATGCTTTATATCCCTCAAGATGTTGCATTGCACAGATAACTGTCTGCAGATGGTTTTTTTTTTTTTTTTCCTGTAAGTTGCAGGTCCCTATTTCAAAGGAGGTGATGTTGAATATGAAACAGTTGAGAAGAGTTGGAGCATGCTACAAACTTGATCAGGGGGACACCGTGGATTCACCCACCCAGTCGTGAGAGTATTGAAATAAGAGCCAGACATAGGCAAGGGTTCATTTCTTTGAATCTGCTTCATAATTGTTTTAAGAAAGGTGCAGCTTTTTCCCACACCAAAACCAGTGCTCCATGACTTTCCCAACCTGCAGTTTTAGCTTGTTACCTGTTGAAATATTATCTGTCTAGTGCTGCACTACCCAGAGCAGGGTGCTGGGTCACCTGCCAGATTCAGGATAATTGTTTGTACCCGGCAGGATGTTCAGGGGCAGAGCCTGGAGTTATCCTGGTTCAAGGAAAAAGCAGCACAGCATCTGGTACCCTCCTAGGCAGAGGTTTCAGTTTGGTGTTGGCACTGATCTCTCAGTGAACAAGAAGCTGCTTTACTGTTTTTAAGGAAGTGCTGAGCCATGTGCAGCAAACACAGCGTTGGCACGAGCAGTGGCACTAAGTTCCCACTGGCACTTCGTCCTGCAATGGCAAGCATGGCAGTGTCTGAGCCAGCAGGGCTTTGGGCTGTGGTCCATGCCATGCTCACAGGAAGGCAGACAGAGCAGTAGATCGTGTATTATCACATAATTTATCCTCCTGCTCCCCCAGCATTGCCATCAGGACTGAATAACAGCTTTTCTGTGAACTTTCGTGTTTGTATTTTGAGTTCTAAATACCACATCTTTTCCATAGGCTTTTAAAGTGCAGTTTCCTAGGTTTTCAATGCAGAAAAAGAAGATAAATTTTATCCTTTGATATCAGGCTGGCATGTAAGTTTTCTGTGGGGTTAAGCATTTAGAGGTGTCAGAGGCATTAATGGGACAACTGGTAGTACTACAATTCTAATATCCTTGATGGTAACTGACCCACTTTCTCAGTGGGTCTAAGGTAACAGTTAATTGTCATTAAGTACTGGTTGATTTTATAAAATGGTATTTAATGTCAGTTTGAAGACCTGTAAATACATTATACATTTTTATGGTAATTCAGTTTGTAAATGTTGCTTGTTATGTGTTAATGCAATTGTGTGGGTGCATCATTTTGTGTGGGAGTTTTATTTGACCCATTTTAAGACTGCTGTAGCAATGTGATCTGAAAGGACACATGGGCTGAGAATTTACTCAAATAAAACCAGATTATCTGACTTCCTCAAGTCTAAGGCACAGCTTTCTTGTGGGAGCCACCTGTGTCATCTGTGACACAGCCATCTCCCTTCCCTGGCAGGCAAAGCCTCTGGCAGAAATAAAGATAAATAAAGATAAAAGCTATGAAGAATGTGCTGGTATGTCTTGTCCTGTGAACTGGCATGGCATGATGGGCAGTAATTTTTTCAGTGGTGCTCCATCCAGCTGCCTGTGCCCAGGATTATGCTTACATTGCTGTCATACCCTCTTGCAACTTCAGTCACATGATTTTGTGATTATTTTCCCTCTCAAATAAACTTCAAAGTGATGTAGTGACTTAAGACCTATGATGAAAATGGCCCAAGAAGAGGAAGAGGTTGAATTCAAGACAGTAATTTCCCTTCTATCTTGCTCTAGAGCAGTTTAACTTGATACACTCCCGCTGTGGGCTCTGATGTGTGGCTGATGGGGCCTGAACACTGAGGGCCAGCAGAGATGAAACAATTTCATTGAGGTCTCTGTAGGGCAGCACACCTACCTGAGAGGTCCCATCCTTGAGGGAACATCTGTCTGTTTGGAAACAGATCTGTTTGGTTCCCTTTGCCACCTCTTCCATTGTCTTCCTTTTACTCTTTATTTTAGTAAGACTTTTAATAGATTAATGTAACAAAAGGAAGAATTAAAATTGTTATTTAAAACATGAAACTACAAATGCAGAGCTCAATTAACTTCTCAATTACTTCTAATAAATAAGAACACTATCCCTATGAGCAGTCCAAATACCATTAATCAGACCTAACAATGTGAGAAATTAAAAACCATTAGAGGTTTTGAAAAACCCTAGAACCTAAAACACAAAATATTGCATACAAATAAATTTGTTGTTTTAAAGTCATATATTTGCCCATGCACTCTGCTTCAAACTGTCTCTGCATATGATGATATGGCCAAGTGGTAGAAAGGCCTTGCACTGGATCATCTGTTACTTGGCATCTTGTGGCATACAGTGTATAAAACATCCTGTTGTTATTTTGCTGGAGGCATAATGCTTTCAGCAGCTGTCACAATGGAATTGTGCTGTGAAATGAGGGGTATTAAAGGTTGTGACATCAGGGCACGTTGAGACAATGCTGTGATCTCCACAAGGAAGTCATGAAGTTTTCAAGGAAGAATGCTTCCCTCTTCATAACCCCCAGCACTTTGTTTGCCAACACCTATAAGTTTCTTTCCTTTTTTTCTCTCCCTCTTTATTATGTTTCAGAAACTATTCTTCATCTTATTTAATTTTTTGTCACTCTTCATGCATGTGGAATTCAGGAATGTAGGACTGGATGAGATGTCCTACATGACCACTTGCTGTCATGTGCCATGCTATTACATCAGTCTTTTTATAAGCTATTAAACTCCATGTTGCAACTGTTGACTGTTTTATCCTGCTGCTGAAGGCAGAAGAGTATTCCAGAAACTCACTGCTCTGGCAAGGATTGCTACCTTCTAATTTCCCAGCTAGACTACACCCATTTTTATGAACAGCTTCTTCTCTTCTTTCTTTGCAAAGTGAATGAACTTTGAAGTAAAATAGAATTTTTCAGCCTCTGTAACAATTTTTTTGCTCCTCATTTCTCTGTTTTAATTATATTTAATAATTTCCTTGCCACACCTCTTGATGGAGTCCAGGGTGCAGTTTGCATTATTTGCAGTGAGAATGCACTGTTGGCCTAAATGGGCTTGAGCTCAGCCCAACAATGGCCTGATTCCTTGGTCCTTCTGCTGGGCTGATGCTCAGCCAGTTTCCCACCTGTCCTCATGCCTGGGGTTTTCCATCAAGCCTGAGGTGTCTCTTGGTCTAGTCCTCAAATTTATCAAGATCTCTCTGGATTAAGTTCTGCCAGTCCTCATGCCAGTGCTCATGTCAGCACTCCTTAATTTGGCATCCATAAATGTGTTCAGGGTGCACTCTGTGTCATCATCTGACACACACTGTTCTTCACTCGCTGCATGTTAGCCATTCCTGAGCCTGGCCACCCAGCCAGTTTTCAAACCATCTGATAGACTGGCTGCCCAGGCCTTGCTTTCTCAAAAAAACCCCATTTTTTGGTGTCATTGTATAAATTAAAGTAGAATATAACTGAGTTTTTTTTTGTTGTTGTTGTTTCTTTGTTTGTTGGGGGGTTTTGTCCTTTTTTGTTTGTTTGTTTGGTTTTGTTTTCATTCTTTTTTTGTCATAGATCCCACACTGAGCACTTGTTGAGAGTTTAAAAGCCCAGGGATCACAGAAAGGACATATTAAAATAATCTGGATAGGAATTACAGTACCTGGCATTGTGTTACATGTGCCCTTTTCCACTGTTTGAGATGCTCTGTGTGTGATACAGCTGGATGTTCAGGTGGGATTTGGGAGATGTAGGTATCTGGGCCTGAAACTCTATGAGTCAGTGGAGAACTTGGATTTCACAGCCCATCTCTGCCTGCTCTGAATCCTGGCCAACACAAGATAGAAATACTCAAATTTAGAAGTTGATAACTCTCACAGACAAAATTTCCTGCTTTTAGTGGTAGCTCCTGACCCAGTGAGCTTTCCAGAGTTACTGCTGATGTATTTCTTACTCTTATAATTAAAAGAGAGATTCCTTAAGGCAGTATTCACTTGAGTTCTAAGCTGAAAGTCAAAGAATTCTCTCTCTCTCTCTCTCACACACACACAAAATTTGATGCAAATCATTAATAAAAAAATTATAAAAAATCACCTAGCTCTCCAGCTTGTCTGACTAAACCATAAATGCCAGTTAGTGCCTGACAGTTAAGATCTCTGGTGTTAGTTCAGAATCTGCTATGAGAAATGGAGTGTTTTTTTGAAAAACACAGATTACAGTAGGGAAAAAAAATGCAGACATGTCCAAATACCATGACAAGATAAATATATATGAGGAAT
The DNA here is from genome assembly GCF_017590055.1 of Onychostruthus taczanowskii. NCBI lineage: Eukaryota > Metazoa > Chordata > Aves > Passeriformes > Passeridae > Onychostruthus > Onychostruthus taczanowskii. The sequence goes on along the minus strand of NW_024499239.1, from coordinate 22,231,424 downwards.
CTGGCTGAAATCAAAACATCTGTCATCATTTAAGGGATACTATGAGCTTGAACTATAGTGCCTTAAAGATGAAAAAATAAACTGAAAGCTTTTCCAAGTTTTTATGCCAGCAAATTCTCTCCACCTATTTTTCCTTTTGAATTAACACTTAAAAGTGTTTTATTTTTGCTCTTTTCACTGCTATGAGAACAATCCAAATAAGAAGGGGAGGATTACTAACTTACTCCACAACTTCAGATCTAAATAGAGAACAATGCAAATTATTATAAACCTTTTAATATTTTCTCACTTGTAAGTTATCTTAAGCTTTACTGGCTTTATTGTACAAGTGTTTCTTGCAAATGCTTTACTTTTAAAGTAATACTTCTGTAATCTGTAGGAAAGGTCAGGCTTATGGCAAAACATAATTATATTTTATCAGATATAATTGGAAAAATAAACAATCTTGCAGGCTTACACTCCTTGTATTTAGTCTGATTTAATCTAATAAAACATATTACCTCTCCTTCCAAACTTTCTTTTCCAGCACAGATTTTCTCAGCATGGCTGGATTTCCTCCAGAACTGAAATAATAAATTAAAAAGTTGCAGCTTTTGCAGGCAGATTTAGAATACTTGTATGTGATTGTTCAGGAATTATTGAGACATTGCTACTCTCGGAACAAACTGATATTGCATATCCATTATAGAACCAGTAAATTAACTCAGATTAGTATGATGTGCTGAGAATTTTCTTTCTTTCAAAAAAAGTTATTATTATGATTTCAGCAAGACTTTTGTTGTATTCTAGTAACTGAGGTGATATCCTGATGAACACATTTACAGGGAGCTTCTGATGCATAAATTTGGTTTACAAGTACTATTGGTATCCTTTGGTATGGTTCTGCTTGCCAGTGGATTGTATTGGCTCAACCCCTGCTAAAAAGGATTCTCACCATTTTATGAGATTTGTGCATGTGTTACCCCGTTTAACAGAGGCAGCAAAGGACTAGGGTAGATGAAATTCTATGCTTAGGGCCAGGAAAGAAAACTAGATGAGGCAGGTCTTTAATTCAATCCACCAGCACCTCACTGGTGGTTTTTACTGGACATTTTTCTCCTTGAAGAATCACAGAATGATGGAATGGTTTGGGTTGGAAGAGATATTCCAGATCATCTTGTTCCAACCCACTGCCATGGGCAGCCTTCCACTAGACCAGGGTTCTCGAGCCCCACCCAGCCTGGCCTTGAATACTGCCAGGGACAAACATCCCCAAATTCCCTGGAAAACTCTCCCAGTGCCTCATCACCCTCTGAAATTTAACTCTTCTGAAAGAGAGAGATAAACTGGGTAAACCAACAAGGAGAAAGCTGGAGATAAAAATGATGTTGCACTCTTCCCAATTTACAGTTGTGTTAATGAGGAGGATGTTTAAATCCAGCTTAGTGCGTTAATCCATTTTTTAGAGCTGGGTGATGTGAAGTAGCTTGTAGGAAAATGTACTGGAATGGATTGAATTGACACTTACACAGAAGAGTCAAGATCTGCAGCTCTTAATGCCCTTTTCAAAGGCAACATCATGGACTTAGCTTTTCCAGCTGATGGGGGTGGGAGTGAAAAGAGCAAAAGAGGAAAAAGAAAATGAGAAAAAATAAAATCCTTAATAATAATTTTTAAAAAATCAGTAAATGTTTTGGAAAAAGTAACGATATAAATTTTTCATATTATTTCTTAAAGTTATCCTCAGATCCTACTTAGGAAACCATCATTAGGAGGTCAGGCATAGTAGGGAGGCACTAAACAGGGAGCAATCTCACAAACAGACTCACTGGCACTGAGCTGGGTGACAAAAATAACATAAAAGCTTTAAAGGCTGCAAAGTCAAACATTCTGCAGTTAAAAAATGCCAGAATTTGTGTTGTTTTCAGAACTTGGATTTGCCTTCTGTTATATTTGATTGCAAGGCAGTCATTAATGACAGGAGCTCATTAGTGGCCAGAGAGGACAGTAGTCACTTAATGAGCCATCTTCAATATTTTTTTCTCTTTTTGATGCTTGATATGGGTCTCCATGCCTTACTACTTGTTGTTCAAATTCTGCTGTGAAGGCAGAGTTACCAGTTTGTTATGCATTTTTCAGTGATATACAATAGGGTAGAAGCTGAGAGCTTCACAAACAGAATTCAGTGTATTTTGATAACATCCTCATGAATTAAGGAGAAAATAGCATTACAGCTAATTACATTACATTGCAGCTACATTTTTAGCCATAAAAGCACAAGATTAGAATTTAGGCTTTCAGCAAAATCCCGTACCCAGTTCATGTCCAGCCATGAAAAATGGGTTTTTAAGTGGCTAATTCAGTAGTCTGTGAGAAGGATAAAAATAGAATCCAGTCCTTCTGAGCTGCATACAAATGCCTTAGCTTGGAACCACTTTTTTTCCCTCCTGCAATCATAGTGTTCACTGTCTGCAACATTCTCTGGACAAGATCTGATTCATCACACAATCCTGACTCATCTCCATACCATGGTCCATTCTGTTCACTGAGTTGCTATATACAGCTCTATGCCAACAAGCATGATGGAAAAGTGGTAGAGGGAGAAAAAAGAAAAAAAAAAAAAAAGAGAGAAAAAGAGAGAAAAAACATTCCTGCAAATATTTCTAGCAGGCCCAATGGTCCTGGTATTCCTCTGCCTCTACACTGATGTGGCTTCAGTGTGTGCCTGTGCATGTGTAGGTTAAATGTATAAAAACCCCTTTATTTGAAAGATGGGTTGAAAACGGCTCATGAGGTGTGTGGAAGACAAGTGCTGAGATGGAGAGGAGGAATTCTGGTTGCCAAGAGGCTTAGGGGAATTCGCTGGTAGGAAAAGGAGGCCTCATTTAGCTCTGGAAGGATGTGCCTTGCTGTTTCCCACCACTGACCCAGATGGTTAATGTGATCCTGATCTGTGAAAGATAACAGGATGCCCCTCACGCAGAGAGATTAAGCACTGCTATTCATTGCACCACTTCCCTTAAGAGCAAGATAAAATCAGTTCTCATCCTTTTTCTGATGTGTGATGGAGCTAAACCCCCTGAAGAAGTGATAACACGTAGGGGAGGGATTGTTTTGCCTTTAAATTCCTATCAGAAGCCTTCTGGTGCGTCTGCTTCAGCTTTTTGGTCTCTGTATGTGAGTGTCTGGAAGCTGTTGAGTGCCTTTGCAAGTGATAACACGTAGGGGAGGGATTGTTTTGCCTTTAAATTCCTATCAACAGCCAACAGAAGGTGGGTCTGCTTCAGCTTTTTGGTCTCTGTGTGTGAGTGTTTGGAAGCTGTTGAGTGCCTTTGCTGTCTGTGGGACTGTCTGTGGGTGATGAGTGCAAAAACAAGATAATTCCTAGTGGTTTTCTCATGTCTGTAGTCCTCTGGGTACTCTTCCAAATGGCAGGAGAGCCCGGAACTCCTCAAGATGAGCCTGGAACTCCTGAAGGTGCAGCAGAACAGTGGGATGTGTGTGCAGCAGACAGGCTAGGGTGTCACCATTAGTGCATTACACTCTGCTGGGACAGGGACATGTTGCATGAGCAGCCGTGTGTGAAGTGTAACAGCGGCCTGAGGTGGCAGCAGGGCCAGGTTGGGCTCTGCTGCACAGCTCTGCTCTGCATGAGTGCCTGCAGCTGCTCCAGGTGGGCATTGCAGGCCTGCCAACACAGCTTTGGGAGTGGAGAGAGAATTCCTGTTCCTTCTGCAGTACAGGCAGACAGGATCCCCCTTCACATTACCCTTATGGCAGGAGAAGAGATTGAGAGCTCAGTGCCAGCATTGAGAAAGAAGTGTTTGGTGTCTTTTTGTGCATGAGGATGCAGCATGCTCAGTGCATCTGTACATGCAGTAAATGTAAAGAGCCCCTGGCTCACAGGAGCAGAAAGTCCTAGAACATTTGTGGACTTGAACTCACAAGTTCCCATAAGTTTTTACAGAACATTTTTAAACTGAGGCTGTCACAGGCTCATCACTTGGCCCAAATTTGTACAGTGACTCATAGGAGCAGTGAGAAGCACAATCCTGATACAGAGTTTCCCTGGTAAAGTTTGAGGCTCTGCAGCAATCTAGGAGGTGCAAAAACATTTTAACAGAGCAGCCTTGCATTCCTTTTATTAAGATGGCCATTCTGCAATCTTTTATTCTCATAAATAGCTGAACCAATCTTTTAATAAACAAGCAAACAAAATACCCTCAGGTCCTCAGCAGTTGGCCAGCACAGAAAATCTCATTCAAACAGTTAAGGCTGAATTTGTAAAGTACTGATGACAAACCTAGTAATGAAAGTGTCAGAAGTCATGACGTGCAGTCACTTACTTTTACAAGCTACTAATTCATGAAATCTTGTACCTTCTGTTTCTTGCAGCTATGTTCCTCAAATCAGTTTAGTGATGCAAAGGGTTAGTTTTAGGTGAGAGAACTCAAGACTTTATGTTTCAAATTAGATAAATTATTAATTATTGCTTGATAATTATTAATTAGTTTGAGCAAGACTGAAAAAATATGAAACAGATGAGCTAAGCTTATAGCAACAGTTTAGAACATGAAGGGATGCATCTTGCAGCATCTGGCCTTTCAGGCTGTTTTATTACAGATAAGCATAGATGTCTTAATTTCCACTTGAGAGATCTGCCCAGATCATACCTGTTCTCATTTCTGTAACCAAAAGGTGGCAGCATATTGTCTCCTTTCCCTCTCCATCCATACCAGCTCTAAGCTCCTGAATAACCTTACTTGCTCAGTTTGTCGGAATGCCAGGAAGTCCAGAACAATCATGCTGACTCAGGAACACTGATGAGATCTTATGTAAAATCAACTCTTTATCACCTTTAAATAGAAGCAGGAATAGATCAAGGTCTGGTGATTTTATCCCATTGTTTCAATGACAGCCTGATTGACTTTTGGAAATGAGAAAAAGGGTTAAATTTCAGCTCAGTGGTGTAACTTCAGAAGGAACATCTACCTATAGAGCTTAACACTTTTGTTAACATTAATGATTGTTAAAAAGCATGAGGCAGATAGTGTTGGTATGTGCCAGATACTTTTGCTGTGTCAGACTTTAACTCAGTTTTGTTCCTACTTAGGCACTTCCTGCTTTGGTAAATACACAGAAGGCCAGTGGGCATCCAAAGGGGAGCAAAGGTGAGCAAATACTTCATGTAGTGCAATTACCAAGGTGAAAAGTACATGAATGTACCTGTTGAGTTTTGCTGCATGAAGGCATCAGTTCAGAGGCTTCTGGAAAGATGCCCAGGGACACCCATTTCCCATTTGGCTGGTAAAGTGATCTGGAGGTGGAGAAAAGCATTCTGAAACACAAGCTGCTCTCAGATCCACAGGGGTGCTGTGTACTTGGCACAATGCCCCAAGTGCTCAGGAAACACAGCTGCTACAGAGCACTGCTGTGTGTGTCCTCAACATCTCAAACATCCACCTGCATGTCAAACTCATTCCTGCTCTCTGCACTGGTTTCCCATGCTCAGACTCCAGGTCTCAGTCATTATTTCCCTGCTGCTCTTGCCTGGCCTGAGAACTGTGGGCGAGACTCTCTGGGGTGTTGGGTGGAGTTAACAGTGCTTTTTATCACCAGGGTAAAAAAAGCCCTTCAGCTTGAGAGGATTTAGAACTTCTGTTAGCCCCAGCTGAAGAACAGGTGTGCAGGAAGGATAAGAAAATTTTTGGTAATTACAGAAAACTTTAAGGTCACTTTCAATCTCCAACTCTGTAGATGCCTATAAAAGAAAATCCCATGAGTACAAGCCTCAGCAGCCATTCAGTCTGAGGCCAGAAGCTTTTTTTTTTTGAAGTTATATGAGTCACTTAGTTCACCAGGTTGCTGCAGCTGGCAAGTGTGGCTTGTGGCAAGCAGCAATCCCACGTGGCACTGTTCCTCCTGTCCTTGCTGTCCATGACTAGAGATCAGAGCTGGATGGGGCTTTGAGGAGAATGATGTGGGAGCTGGTGCTCACAAGCAAGATGCAGATGCAGAGGGGGTTGCTGAGGTGGCTGAGAACAAGGGCTCCTTTGTCTCAGTCATAACTGCCAGGGTAGAAGCATTTTGGGGAGTAGCTCACAGGCTGAGGACACAACTCTTGCAGAAGTTAAGGGTCATTCCTCCAAATGGAAGATGGTTTTTGCCCTGATATCTCTGACACAGAAACATCATTCATTTAACTAAGAAAGCTCTCCAAATGTCACATTCTCTGTCCTAAGAGTGGAGGAGGAATAACAATGCTTATATGAAAATTTTATGTGATGTTAGCCCAGCACATGAATGCAAAGTACTAAAATAAACTTAGCAATGTGGCCACGTAAAAGCACATATGGAGGAGGATTTCCAGGCAGTAGTCTGGCTCTGTCATGAGTAGAGATGTCTGTAAGGGAGGCTGGTGGATTTTGGTGTGGTTGTTGTTCCAGGTGCTCCTCAGCAGCACAGCACTGGCTGGGTGGTTTGATGTGCAGTAATTCTTGTGGTTGGCTGCTGTGTGACAGCTGCTCCTGGCTGGACAGTGCCTGGAACTTGCTCTTCCTATTTAATCTATCCTCAGTTCAGCCACCTTTCCACAATGTCAGCATTGGCTCTGGAAAGAGATGATAACCAACAAAAAGTGGCACATATTGTCCCTGCCCACGGCAGGGAGGTTGGAACTAAATCATCTCTGAGGTCCCTCCAGCCCAGCCCATTCTGTGATTCTGTGGTGAGCCCCAGCCACTGCAAGTCCACTCAGAGGAGGGATGCCTCCCACCAGTCACACTTGGTTTTATATCTACCATCAGAGAGACAGAAAAAGGATACTGTCATTAATATTCTTGTATGAACTTAGGAATGCACAGGTGGGAAAATCATCTGTGAATTGTCTTATATTTTACATGCTGTCAGCCAGGTGATATGTTAATAAAATTCATCCATGCCAATATGAGCAGATTTCAAAGCTGCTTGTCCATTGCTCCCTTCATTTCCCACCTCTTGTTGAACAGCTGGTCTCTAGAAACAGAGGAATTATTTCTGTTTGGAGGTTTCAAAACCAGCTTGAAAGATAAAGAACAGAAAGCACCTCATTGTGTTCTCTCTTTCCCTTGTTAGCACAGCTGGAAAATTGTCTGTATGACTGTAAATCTCAGTCCTTTTTAGACCTGGAATAGACATTCAGCACAGGTTCTGTTTTGAATGGGAATCTATTTTCCTCTATCCTTTATTTTAAAAACATCTGTAGTTCACAGCTATGATCAAAACTGAAAAGTCTGCATGTCAAATGGAAATGTCAACATAGTATGGTGTGACATGAACAGTGTCCAAACATTTTCTTATGGCTTTTATTTTTGCTGGTGCAATAAAGGTATCTTTTAACATTTGTCTGTCTCAGAAGATGTGGTCTTAAAATGATATTTTCTTTATTCTGGAAAGTTACCATTTCTGCAACCTTTATACCCTTCTCCTTTTCTCCAGTGACATTTGCAATTTAACACTGGTTAGAAGAGCCATAATTCATGGGTTGAGAAACATCCCCTACCACAATACCCCAGCCTCCTTTTCACCTAGATAGAAAATGCTAGCAAAAAAAAGTGCAGTCTCCATCAAATTTAAACAGCTGATCTCAAGACAAAAGGTGATTCATGGCATAATCAATCTTCAAAGGCCATTCTTATGGAAAAGGTGACAGTTTAATCCTCTGGTAATTTCACTGTTTGGAAAGTGGCAATTTTCAACTCCATCTTGGAAGAAATTAATTGCCAGTTAGGGCATTCTATGGCATGAAGATGGGATGTCTAAGTACAGTATGTGCCTCTGCTCTCCAATATACTTTTACACTTATATCTAGACCTGGTCTATAAAAATTCACTTGTTTTGGTAGTTGCTATTAGTTAATGAGAAGCAGCAGGCTTTTTGAATAATCTAATGACTCCTGACTGTGCTTAATTACAGCCTTTAAAAAACATACATCTGACATTTTCTCTAATAAATAAAATAGTTGACTAAGTAGAAACGGTCCAACTAATAAAATAATTGATAGCAAAACAGCAAATATTTTCTTTTCTCTCAGAATTTTAAGATTCCAGAATATGCACATGCTTTAATTTTTTGTTTGTTTGTTTTTGGTTTTTTACCAGACCTGGTAAAAAAACCTGGAGCAGAAAAGCAGCTTGGGAGGTCTAAGTGAGGGGAATGAGGAGAATAATGAGGAGAAGCATTCCTGAGGTTCAGGATAAGGAGTGCAATACTGCTGGTCTGGAACCAAATAATTGTTCTCTCCTCAGATAGGAAACCTGCCTGGAGCCAGGCAATCCTGCCTCCCAAGGAAGCCAGGTGCCACTGCTGGTTGGCTGATGGGAGCTTCTTTGCCTCTCTGGAAGGCAGCAGCTCTTGCTGAGCTCAGAACTCAGTTTAAGCCAGGAGCTGACAGCCTCACAAGTGCCTCTGCGAGGGGCTGTGGCTGCTGGCTCTGCTGCAGCCCAGCAGCACTGTAGGCTGCCATGGGTGTCCCACACCACCAATCTGTCTTCTAAACCACGCATAAAGCCCCTCCAGTAGCATCAGTGCAACAGGGCAGTGAATCAAATTGTGCACATCAAGGGAAAAATGTTAAATACTTCTAGCTTTAAAACTGCCAAACAGATGTTCTTTGGTTTTGACTCAAAACCATTCAAGTTTAAATACAAAAGCAGCTGAGCCAAGTGGGAGCATTTCAGGCTCAAAAAAACCCACTGGAACTGACAAGGAATGGTAGGCTTGTTTTGTTCTCACACCAGCACATAAATTCTGTTTCAAGAGCTTTCTCTGAATTAATTTCTGTTCCAGAACAGTGTATGAAAAAAATAGCAACTGGGGAGGTTAAGTGAGGATCACAATAAAAGTTGTATTCAGCTTTAACAGCCCAGGATGCTGCAGCCACCTTTGTCTGCCTGTATAGTGCATGCTTTTTAAAACACTCTAGAAAGACTTGGTACCTCTTTGTCAAAAGGATACTTCATCTAATGTTACTAGAAAAACTTTCTTTGCCTCAACTATATTGTAAACATGACACAAATCCATGAGAATTTTTTCTTTTTTTATTGTGAGAAACTATTTATTTCGAATTGCTTATTAAAAAAATCTCCTCATATGACAGCTCCATTCCCTGATGTGAACCCATTGCCCCACAGTGATTCAGGGTCAGTGATTCTGGTGAGGTGGCTGCCCATGTTAGCAACATCAGCCTATCACAAGGGCACTGTTAGCACACACACTGCAGGAATTTATGCTGTGAAAAATTGAGTCTTTTGACTCTCACATAATCTCCTTTTTCTTCCTCCTGATGCAATTTCCAGAACATAGTGGGAAATGAAGTTAAAGATACCTGTTTTTTGAGGAGAGGACGCTGCTCTCAGGGATAAAAATGCAGATGCTGGCCCAGAGAAAATTCCTTGGCAAAAGAAAAATATTTATGCAACCAAGAGTTCTCCCTTGTTCTTTCCATTTTTGGGATGTAGAAATGAGAAGTAGCTTGTGCATTATCACAAATTCAAACAGCACCTAAAATGATGTGGGAGGGTGCTGTGGGGTGCTCACATTCCTGGGGACAGGATGGTCTTCCCTATTGCAGACTCCTCACCCAGAAGAAATGAAGAGAAATAGCCAGGTGGTTACTGCCTTGTCTTTCCCACATCCCTAAAATTAAGTGGAAAGTTGTAGAAAAGGCAAGATGGGATTGAGTATGAAAAAGATGGAGAACCTCTAGAGAGGGCCTTTCCAGCACTTGTACAGCCTCCTGTTCACCTTGGAGCCAGCTGTTATTTTTTGGGAGATGGATTGGGCAGCTTCTTCTCTCAGCCCTCCCCTGCCTATGGCATTCTTCTTTTAAAAATGCATGTTTGTGTCTTGCTGTACGCAAATAGCTGATCCACACTGACTCAGCACTGGCCCAGCACCCACACTGAATTACTGACTGATCTCAGGGAACCTGTGCCACTCACCAGCTCAGTATTTTGAGAAGTTCCCAGGTGTGTTTGGAGTCCTCAGGGTGGTTGTGTGACTTTTGAGAACAGGAGTCTGCCTTTGTTCTACACTCAGTCTGTTTGCAGTCTGTTTGGCTGTGGCTGTGTTAGGAGCAGGAGGCAGCTGAGCTGGTGATGCTGGTTCTGGCAGGTGGGACAAGGGAGGGGTCATTCAGTGACACTCCAGTGCCCTTTACAATGCACTCTGTGGTCCACTGTGCCAGACTTAAGGGGATAAAGGGCTAATGTGCTTCTTCCAGCCATCTTTCTACAGAGCAGCAGCATTTTGGCAGAGGGATAAGGCAGGAGAGATGCGCACAAGCAACTATTTCTTTGGAGGGCTGATAAAACACACTCAGAGAGCTGAGTGCCCAAACATGGGTCAGTGTTCAAACACTGCAGCTGAGCATTGGGAAATAACAGAGGCTGAGAGACAAAAGATGTCAAACGGGGACAAAGAACTAAAAGCTAGAGAGAATGAGTAATTACAGCAGAAGTTATCTAAGAGACAAGAGCAGTATATGAAAGGACCAGAGTGAAAGAAAAGAAAAGACAGTGCTTTCCTTTTCTCTCAACAGCCACACTGTCCTGTGCACATCTCTGAGCACCTGGTAAAATATCTTCTGTGAGTGCTCTTCCTCCTCACCTTGAAAATTTGGCTGCACTGTAAATAACCCATTCCTGATTTTAAGCATAAGCACTGTTTCAAACTATTAAAATTGTATAAGCTCCTGTCCAACTCCCACGCAGGCAATGCTAAATTTTGGAAGAGGTGTTTGGCTGCTTTGGCAGGCAGATTCACCTATCAGACAGAGCTGCTTACAGTGTCCTGACAGCTCTGGGCTCCACCACAGCAGTGAAAAATCACCTTTGTCTTGATTTACCGAGGTCTAAATTTCTAAAACCAGCAATCCACAGAAATCATGGTAATGGGACACTACAAAGTGAGCAAGACTTTGTAGTTCATGGGATCACAGAATCAAGGGGTTGAAAGGTACCTTTAAAGGGCAAACCCCCTGCAGTGAGCAGGGACATTTCCTCTAGATCAGTCTGCTCAGAGCTCTGTCCAACCTGACCTTGAATGTTTCCAGGGATGAGGCATCTACCACCTCCCTGGGTAACTTTTTCCAGTGTTTCACCATCCACACAGAATTTTTTCTTCCTTATATCTAAGTGAAATCTACCCTTTTTTAGTTTTAAACCATTACCCCTTGTCCTATCACAACAGGCTTGCTAAAAATGTTGTCCCCCTCTTTCTTGTAAACTTCCTTCAAGTACTGAAATACCATCTGTTTTAGAGTTTTTTAATACACCTCTCACCATGGCATATTTGTTTGTTTCCCTTCTGCATCCTCAACTCCTTAAGATATACTTCTTTTTTTTTTTTTTTTTTTTTTTTTTTTTTTTTTTTTTTTTTTTTTTTTCCCCATGGTAGGGACTTCTGTTGTTTTTTAAGTGGGCAGATGTGAAGATGAGAAATTCAAGAGAAAAAGAAACATTTCAGTGGAAAATTTCAGCATTTCAGCCTCCCAGGAGGTTGCCAAGTATTGAAAGGCTTTTATTGAGAGGAAGATTTTGCAGCATTTTCTAATTCTGGTCAGACTCTGCATTCACCATATTTCTCCTGAAGCTACTCGTGCAGACAAATGTCCTGAACAAGATTGATTTGTCCTCAGCTCTCTTAAAGTACATTTTGCATAATCTCAGAGCTGCAGGATTGTGTTCTGTAAGATGAGTTTGATACTGCTGGGGCACGAGATATTTAAGTGCCAGTCTTTCTGCATACACTCATGTGGGTTACAACCACCTGCAGTGAAACCCAACATTAACAAAACCCAGAGCATGAGTGTGGAAGAAAGCTGAGATGCTTCCCTGCATGACAGGAATGAAAGGACACATTGCTTAGGAACTGAGACTGGAGGTCAGAGCACAGGAGGGCATCAGCTGCAGGCCATTTGGACAGCATTGGGAGCACTAACGCAGGTTGACAATAGTTGCTACTACAAACTGTAGCTTAGTAAATAAGACTGACATAGGATTCTTCATAATCTCAATGTAATCTGTTGGTTTGAGGGTTGCAGACCTACATTTTTTTGCCAACAGTTAGAATTTCTCCCAAAATTGCCCTAAGCAAGGACAGAAACTAAGTTCTCCAAGGAGCTTGTAACTCATCCTGCCCTGGTGGTCACTGTGTGTGGCATTCACATTTTCTGAAAAATCCCTTTTGCTCAGGATTTTCTCCTGGGAAGCTGAGAAAAAGGAAAACAATTCTTATCTCATTTGCTTCTCCTGTGTTTTGCTCCTTTGGAATGTGTTAGGAGATTGTTCATCCACAGGTGATTGTTTCATTGGATTTTGGTGTGAGTCTTTTTCACTCTTTGGCCAGTCAGTGCCAAGCTGTGTCCAGACTCTGGAAAGAGTCATGAGTTTTCATTATTATCTTTTTAGCATTGACTAAGTATCCTTTCTGTATTCTTTAGTATAGTATAGTATTCTTTAATATAATGTAGTATAATAAAATAATAAATTAGCCTTCTGAGAACATGGAGTCAGATTCATCATTCCTCCCTGCCACGAGGATCCCTGCAAATACAGCAACTGTGTATCCCTCCAGAATGACAGCCAGATGAGTTTGAGGATTTGGGGATTGTAATCTGTTATTGGGTGTGTTTTAGAACTTGATCCCTGCCTAGATCAAATTCTGGACTTCCTAAGGATGGGAATCTGTCCCAGCTCTGATCACTGGTTCTTGACTCAGTTACTTAGACTCCAACTAGCCATGCTCTCAGCAATGGTGGTTCTGGCCTGTTTTCCTGGATTTCAGCCAAGATTATGGCTACTATAGTGATACTTATGAAATTTTAATTGCCTATTTGCCTTTAGACTCAATCTAAAAACATCCCAGGATTACAAATGAGGAATTAATTTACAAAGTATTTTAAAGGCAGACATGAGTAAGCTTTTAGCTGGAAACAGTGCAGTCACAGCTAGTGCAACATCAGGATAGTACTGCACCATCTAGCTTGCAATTTGTAGCACTGTCATTCTGGAAAGGAGAAAAAAATGCATAAAGGAGAAACAACATCTATCAGCTTGCAAATACCTTGTAAACGTGAATTCAAATTAGAGATGCAGTTTTCAAACACAAATGTGTGAACGTACATCCATCTTTAAGGTATTAAATCATAGAGATTATAATGTCAGAATTATCAATTCTCAATGAGATCCAAGTATTGATGTCATAAAAATCATCCTGAATTAGTCTCCTGCCTGCAAAGAGCTGATTCATAAAGCAGAGAATGGATCTGGAGGCCTCTGAATGTGGGTCTTCTGATTTCTGTAGTTTGAGAGCCCTGATGCAGACTTTGGATAATAAACACCTTTTTTGAAAGAAAAATAGTTAATCAACAAAATTCCAATTTTAGCAATCTCACTTTCTTTAGTTTCCTCAATTGGTCTTTCTCCAAACAGCCTTTGCAAGGAAACTGGCACTGTTTGTCAGCTGAGAGATCTCTACAGTGTTAGAAGAGGCCCCTGGACTCTGAAGTTTGGTTCCAGACTGGAAAATTTGGGAAATAAGAGATTTGTTCCCCTCTAGTTCAAAGCCCATTCAAGTGCCTGCATATTTAATTGCTGCAGAGTACTCAAGACATCCCTGTGGAATTTCCAAACAAGTTAAAGTTGCAACTCTTATGTACCCTGAAATATCTCCTGCACAGCTTTATTCCCCAGAGATGTGCGTGCAGGAGGGTGCACAGGGAGAGTGCAAGCCAAGGATGTCAAGTTAATGATAACCCTTCCTGAGTATTGCCATGGGATTTTTAGATGCTTCTCAGCTCCCAGGGAGATGTAGGAAGATAAGACCCCAATTTAGCAGCTCATCCAAAAAGCAGTAAGTGGTTCTGACAGTGCAGGTCTCCCTAAGATCTGTGTGGAAAAGTCAGACTTGGATGTGAGCCCAGCCTTAAGGCTGTGCTGAAACTCAAGATTTTGGATCCTAGAATGACTTCAGGCGATCCATACTCTGACAGATAGGGACTGTGGGATTTGGATTCAGTGACAAGGAAATTGTTCCTAAAATTACTGGTGAGGAAAATGGAAGGAGGAACAATTGCAATTATTTGCTGCTACCAAGACAGGCGAGACCTGTTCAGGGAACAAAGGCAGCCTTTGCTGCTTAATTTGGTCACTCTGACACATCCCAAGAGCTTTACATTGGAAGGAAAAGAATCAGAGGCTTGCTCTGTGAATAGCTCATATATCAGAGTGTGGGAGAATGGGACCAGCTTTAGGTAGTTTGACTTTATACATCACATGATATGCCTGGAGCCCTCTATCAACACTCCAGCCTTGTGTGCTGCACCAAGAGGAGCAAACACAGCCCCTGCCTCGAGATCTCACAGCCCAGGGTCACAGGGGTGACAGGGGTGACAGCCAGAGGTGTGGGCAGGGACATACTGGTATGGCAAGCACGTTTGCATGGCATCCACAGCCCCAGACAGATTCATCCCCTGGCTCTCCTTCCTGGGATTCGTGGCAGAGGTAAAGCATAAAAGTGTGGTTGATAGAAGACGAGATGGTACCTTGTGGGGAGATTTTTGCCATGATTTAGGGGGCAGGCTATGAGAAAACATAAAAGTGTCTCCAGGAGAAATGACAGAATCTGTTTTCTTTAGTGAAGGAGAAAGTTTTCTGTAGTGACAGGATATTAGATTTAAGAGCCAAGGAGAGACCAAGCAGTAAAGAGGCTTAGAAGTAAAGGCTCGAGCTTTTCTTCCAATCCCACAGAAATATTTATAGTATCAAGACATGTGCTATCAAGATGAAAAAATGAAATCTCAGTAACAGTACTTTGATGGTTTTTAGCTGGTGGGGATCTTGAAAAAAAAAATCCATTGTGTTTGACTTCATTATAGAAAAGAAGCTATAAATTCTCTCTGCTTTCCTCATGAATGATCCCCAAGGGCAGCTGGGGAGTCAAGTTGTTCCAGCTTTCACACAAATGTCACTTTTCACACTCAGCCCATGGTGCCTCATGAGCACCACTGCAACTTTGGACACAGTGCAATCACCACTGGGGGTGCTGTGCAGGGGCTGTATAGCTCCAGTCCTGGTCTGTACTTCCAGTTTTCAGGTGTCCTTGAGCTAGCATCTCTGTGACCTGTGCCTTGTGCATGAGGGATATAAGAGAAGGAAAGTTTTTGTTGAGTTTATAATGTTCTGTTGTGGTTGTGCCTCAATAACTTTAACATGAGAGCTGTTCCTACTCTGCAATTCCACGAACAGACTATGCAATGTATTTTTATTGTGTTAAACTTCGTTTTAAAAAACAAATAATTCTGAATCAGAAAGCCAGAAATTATCAAAATTTGAAAACTGTCAAAATAATATTTTTCAAAACATTTTCCAAATAAAATTTCAAAACTTTCAATAATTCAAAATTTTTCAGTGTGTCCTGGCAGCCAGGAAAGCCAGTCATGTCCTGGGGGATCAGGCCCAGCATCTCCAGCCAAGACAAGGGAGGGGATTGTCCTGCTCTGCTCTGGGGTGGCCTCACCTCAAGTGCTGGGGGCAACTTTAGGTGCCACAATGTAAGAAAAACATTGAATTATTAGAGAGTGTCCAAAGGAAGGCATGAGGATGGTGAGGGTCTGGAGGGGCCATACAGGGAGCAGGTGAGGTCACTTGGTCTGTTCATCCTGGAGGAGAGGAGACTGAGGGGAGACCTCAGTGCAGATACAACTTCCCCGAGAGGGGAAGAGGAGGGACAGACACTGATCTCTGCTCTGTGGTGACAGTGACAGGACCCAGGGAATGGCCTGAAACTGAGTCAGGAGAGGTTTAGGTTGAACATTAGGAAAAGGTTTTTCACCCAGAGAGTGGTTGTGCACTGAACAGGCTCTGTATGGAAGTGGTCACCAGCCTGACAGAATTCAAGTAGTGTTTGGACAATGCTCTCAGACACACAGGGTGTGACTCTTGGGGATGGTGCTGTGCAGAGCCAGGAGTTTGACTTTGATGATCGTTGTGGGTCTCTTTCAACTCAGGACATTCTATGAAAAATGTACTGAAATGGAATGTCTGCCTCCTATATGGAAGATCTCCTCCTTGGTGAAGTGATATTTTCCACTTGAGAAAAATTTTAGCTTCAGTGAAGAGAAAAACTGCTGCTTAACAGAGTGCAGAGTGGAGAGAAGTGAATATAGAGGAAATGTGTTTAAAACACTGAAATGGAAGTTGTTCCTTGAAGGATAAATCGGTCTAAGACAAGGCTAAAGAAGAGACATTGCAATATTTGGTATGGGATGCTAAGAGCAAGCAATTTAGCATCTTTCTGCCATTTCTGAATGGCAGAAACAGATTTTCAAAAGTGTATTTAGTGGAGTTGGAAGCATGGGTCTAGAAGAGTGAATCAGTGATAACACCCAAGAGGCAGAAACAGATTTTCAAAAGTGTATTTAGTGGAGTTGGAAGCCCATTGCATGAGTCTAAAATAGTGAATCAATGATAACACCCAAGGTACCAGGACTGGCTGCTTGGTGCTACTGTTGTGATAGAGAAAGCACAGGATTCAGGAGAACAGATTTACTGGGAATGATTAGACTAAGAAAAGGCACATATAGAGAGGGGGGCAGGTGGTGTGTGAGTGTGTGTCTATATGAATATCTATGTTATTTATCAGGAAGACAGGCCAAGGTGTGAGATTAGAGAGCAGAGAATGATCATGAATAAAGTTTTGCATTTGTAATTTATGTACAGGCAGGTACTAAATCAGACCAAAAGGTTATCTCTGCAATGCTAAATCTTGTTTTCCCAAAAGAACAGTCTCTAAAAAGTATTTCCCATGATTTCTGTTTTTGTGATGTATAAGGATGGCAGTGCTATAATTAATCCCCTCTTGACTCTGCTCATGGATGTTGTAACTTCATAGAGCACATTGTTACACACTGAACAAGCTGAGATTTTAGCTTCTTACTTACTTACCAGAATTAATGGGAGCAAATCATTCCTCTTGGGCTGTACAGGAGAGACAGGTTATATAGAGCAAGTTGAAAAGAAAAATGTTAGCCACCAATTCAGTCATAATTCTGAGAAGGAGTTTCTGCTCATAAAAAAAGGTTGTGTGCCTGACCTTCCTGGGCACAGAATGCCCCCAGCTTTCACCATGAAATCTTTGATGATTGAGTGTCCTCTGAACCAGCTAAAGCAAACACAGTACACAGTCCCTTTGAAGGTCTGTGCACACTCCTCAGTGCTGTGCCTGCCCTCAGCTGGGCTTATTCTCTCTGAAAGAAGCACTGCTAGTGTCTAATTTGTGATGGGAAATGTGTTTTTTGGGGGTGATATAATCCCTGAACTTAGCTTTGATTTGACAAAATCACTTTTATCATCTTCATTCCACTTTATCATTGCCTGCAGAACAAGTGCAGTCAGTGTTGTCCTGGAGTGCAGCTCACAGGGCACTGAAAGGGGGATGGAAGTGCAGGCTGGAAAAAGGGGTTCTGAGTTTGGGCTCAAGCTCCCACTCAGAGTTTTGGTGGCTGCAGCTGCTCCTGGCAGCCCTGGGTCTGGAATCACCTGGGAAAGCAGAGGCAATGCCCCCTATAAGTCAGAACCATTCAAATGGCAGGCAGTGCACTGAGCAATTCCTGACAGCAATCCCTGCTCTGCCCTCATCTCCCAGAAAGCAGCTGTAGTTTGTCATGGTGATTTTCAAGCTCTGGGGAAGCAAGTTGCTTGAACCAGGTGCCCCATCCAGCTGCTCAGACCTCAGGAAAACCACTTCAGCAGACTTAAGAAAGATTAATCAAATGGCCTGGCTTTAAAAACCTTACCTAGAGCGGGTGACTTATTGCTGGATCTTGCATGTCAGAGCAGAAACATCCTTCCCCAGACCTGAGCTACACAGCCTGTGCCTCTTTAAATCTGCGCTGTGTGCTGCAGAGCTCTGCATTGTTGCCATGGCAGAAATCTCCCCATAGTAATAACCTCTTTCAGAGAAGGTTAAAAAGAGACAGTGCACATGCTCAGAAATGCTGCACTTGTTCTCTTAGCAGTTTGCAGCGGCCATTTCAAAGAAACCATCACAAAGACAAGAGAAAGATCAGGTACTGATATTTTTTCCTTTGTTAAAGGGGGTGACTTTTCTCTTTCATAGAAGTCCATGCACAGATCTGTCTCTGTTCCCAGCTGCACTGCAGAGAGAGACCACCCTTGAAGCCTGTCATGATTATTCCTTGCAAATTCCCATGCAAGAACTAAGAGGCAGGAGTTAGGTGTGATTTAAGATGATTGCTGCACTAGAGGAGCAGTTGTTTTGCAGTGGGGCTCACCTACAAAGCTGAGCTGACTCTGGGGTGGGTGATGGGTAAGGTACCCCAAAAAAAGTTTAACAGTGTGTCTGTTTTGTTTTGTTGAACCTATGTAGTACTTCATCAGGTGCTTCCAAAAGAGGCTGGTGTTGTCCTGATTTACTGTTACTTGGAGACACTCTGCTGCATCTTATTGCAAAGATCTTATTTGATTGTACTTATTTTGACTGCAGATCACCATTAATTAAAAGAGAAAACCCAAGCCACTTGTAGTGATTTTATCCCTTTATTTTAGGGATTGTAGAGATTTTAAAGAAAAAAAAAAAAAGGATCACATCAGATCTAAATAGTGGGTGGGACAGGAAACCCAATATGAGGGTATAGAAATTATATTACCCTATCTTTTAGTTGCCATGGGCTCAAGTATATCTGTGACTCTACTTGTACATCTTTACCTCTTGCTTCTGAACCATTCCCTGCTCCTGTGTTTAGGCTCAGGTGCACAGGGAGGGGATGTGAATAATGCTGTTCCTTCCCTGGGTGAATTGCTGGTTTGCACGTGCTGCAAGTGTTCGTGCAGAGTTTGCAGCTTCACTTTAGCTGTGTCTGAAAAGGTGGATTGCACATATTGAAGAGCAGTGTTGTTCTGTTCTGTGTTTGTGGCAAAATGGGGAAAACCCTTCCCTTTCCTGCCTCCCTCTACTGCCTTTCTAAATGTGAAATACAATCTGTTCTGGGGAGTGCTGTACTCTTGCATTCAGTACATGCAGATCTAATGCTCTTATGCAACATCTTTTGCTCAGTAAGCACCAACTTGAAAATCAGAGAGAGGCAGGATGTTGTCCTGCTTTCCCACAGTTAGCTGAATGGATTTTTTAATGAGGATTTTATTGTACTGCCATAACTTAGCCTTATTTTAGTCTGTCTTTCTTCCATTTTGATGCATAGGAATGAAAGGTAAACTTGGCTAAAGACCTCCCCAGCAGTGTGCCAGAGTCCTTGAGGCTTAGATTGGGGTTTCTAACCAGCAGTTGCAACTTGAGCCAGTCCCTTTTGCTCTGAACAGTTTACCTGTTGTGTCAAGAAAATACTTAATTTGAAACTTAAAAAAACTTGCCTCTGTGTGAAGGAAAACTGTTGCTGGACCAGGTTGTACCAAGATTTGGGCATGGTGTGGCCTGGATGTGGTGTTCAGGAACAAATGGATGGCTGCAAATAATGACCTGAAGCCCAGATTAGGAGGGGAAACAGAAGGTCAAAGCCTTTTGATACATTTACCATTAGAAATTCTACCTATCAATTTGTGGAGGTTTAACAAAAGTCTTTTCCTTCAAATGCTTTCATAAAGGCATTTTTATAATCAGTGTGTTGTGTAATGTTAGTGGTTACCTTTAGTTATTTTACTTTTGAAAAGATGATGCAGTAAAGCAAGCCAAAGGCCAAAGACCTTGTTTCCAGGTTCTCTCTGTAATTCCTGAAGTTTTGATCTCAAAATATAACAGTGAACGAGCTCTCCAAATTCATGTCTGTGACTGTGTAGTTAGAAAAGTCACAGACCAGGTAGAGCTGCTGGCAACCTGGCCTTCAAATGAAACCAAGGACACTCTAGGGAATTCTTATCTTGGGTAGGGATGTTCTCTCCCAGCTGAGTTTTATGTACACTCTGGAAAGGTACAGAGAACTCTTTTCCATGCTCTAGATCTTCTGGTGTTTTGTTTTCTTTCAGAAGAAGACTGACAGTGCTTTAGCCATCAGGGACATTAACTTCTTCGTGACAAAAGCCTTGTGTGTAGCGTTCCTCACTAACTTGTTTATGTCTCTTGACAAGCAGAGAAGCACCCATTCCCAAGATGCTGGAACCCTGCCTTCTGAGGAGAGCTGTCCTTACAGTTCCTTTAGTTTTTGTGGTTGCACTTCTTGTCATGGATCCTGTCAGAGCTGAGCAAGAAGCAGGAACAGCCATACCAGCTGAAAGTAAGTGCCACCTGCAGTCCTCTCCTACAGCCTCATGTTGCAGGACGCTGAAGTTTGCCCAACTAATTCAAACTATTTTGGATATATCTTGCCTACGTTGTTTTAAAACCACAGCCTGATCATCCACCAGTGCTGTTTTGCTCCTGCATCCAAAGCTCCTCACTCTCTTATCTTTGTCTCTTGCTTTTTGCTGAAATCTGCCAATGTTCTGCACCTTTTCTTTTGTCCATTGTGTTAGCCCTTTCTATGCCAGCAATCACCATGTTTGCTTCTCAGAGGCATTACTGAGACTTGTTCTTTTTCAACTGACATTGTCTGTTCATTATATTTTGTTCTTGAGAATGTTTGCTGTTTTAAAGTAATGAATTTTTATTAAAAAAAAAATCACAATGAAGATGCCAAGAAAGCATTTTGTCAACACCTAGTTTTGGGGCCTTCAGCCACCTAATTCTCATTTGCAGATCTGTGTTGAGTTTATTTTACTTTATAAGCATAATGACAGGTTCTTCCATCAAGTTGTTGATGTGAAAAACTGCTGTCCTCTCCTTTTGTCCAGTAAATACAGTAGCAGTGAAGTTGGGTGATGATACAACAATGATGGAGCAGGTCTCTAATACTGTTTAATGTGGGAGTTTTATATATAGATTTTTTTTTATTAGCCAGTTAAATAATTTGGCAGGCTCCCTTTGTCCAGCAGGCAGAATTCCTGATTGCTGTTAGCACTCAGATTGTGAGCAGGAAGCTCATTGTCCAGCGTGTCAGAGGCATGTGCAGTCCAACATCCAGTGTTTCCAAAATGGGCTTGCAGACAGGACACAGACACAGCAGCATTTCCCAGCATGAGCCTGGAGTTCATCCTTTCATTCACAGCAGACCCCAAAGAGCAAACTAAATGAGAATTTCTCTCTTGTGCAGTATTTCTGGTGAGGTTGGCAGCCAGGCACAGGCAAATGAGAGCAGGTGAGCCTGATGAGTTCAGGGTGTTTGGTCCTGTCTGAATTTGTCTCAGTACTGCTGTCTGTGAGGACACACGTCTGTGTTATGTGGTGACCAAGGCAAAGCAAGCCTTGTGGCCTTCAGACTGAGTGTTTCAATCTGGGAACACTCCCTTAAACACTCCAATAAATCCAGATTGCAGCAGTTCTGCTTACCAGCAATGCCTGCTGATAACAGGGCATTTGTTTGGGCAAAGCTGTGGCATATTCAAAGTTAGAAGCCAAAGTGGTCTGCCTTTATGATATTGTAGTCAATTTTATTTTATTAATTTGCTTTTTAGACCTCACATTTGTTAGACTAGGGGACAAGTTTTTTCTAGGGAACAGGTTCATGTTTTCAGACAGAATTTCTGAAAAATCTGAATATAAGGTTGAAAATGTACCTAGGGTTAGTGAAGCAAAATGAAAAGTTCAAGTTAAGGGTTCAAAGTTTCCATACAATGAGCTGTGGAAGGAAATGTGGAATAGCAATGTAGCAGGAAGAAAAATATTAATGTAAATTTGAAGTAATTCTTTTATAATTGAGAGACTGGGCGAACCATCACAGTGAACCAATTAAAATTACCTGGGTTGTTCAGGAGTACCAGCATCAGTGCTTACCCTATGGGCTCTTTTCTGTAGCTCTTCCTGATACTCAAAATCACTGTTTACTCCTTCTGGTTAATTCTTCATGCCATACAGTCATGATTCTCTACTGAATGCTCTCCTAGGCCGCCCCTGTGTTGATTGCCATGCCTTTGAGTTCATGCAGAGAGCTCTGCAGGATTTGAAGAAGACAGCATACAATCTAGACACAAGGGTAAGGAAACATTAAATGTCTTTTTTCTTCCCCCCCACCAATATAAAAGAAAATTCTGTGTATAAAAGTAGGTAAGGTGGATGGATTTTGCACACTCTGTGAACTGTGCTGCCCTGTGTTCTAAGGTGAGGTTGGTTAATTACCTTTCACCTCTCTGTGCAATAATCTGTGGAATTCTTCTGCTTTGGGGTATCAATACCCCAAAGTATTGATATTGATACATCAATATATCAATTGATATATCAATATATATCAATACCCCAAAGTATTGATATACAATAGAAAGTATAGGGAAGTGTGAACTGACTACCCTTCTCTTGCCAAATTAGAGCCATTAGTGCTGCATTTCTCACTCCAAATGCTGAGCACACACCTTTGTTTTTATGTCAGGGGGAGTAAGGTGAGAGTATATTTTATATTTATAACCCAAAAGGAAAGAGCCAACTCAAACAAAAAGCTTACTAAAATAAAATACCCCCTTGTACATGCTTTTATCCCTGGGGAGAAGCTAAGGGAGGAAACATGATCCATAGGGAGTTTTGACATTTCTCTGATTTCATAATGATGAAAAATACCACAAAGTAGAACAGCATAGGGAATGAAACTCATCTGGCTTGCAGTCAACGTGCAGAACCTGCCAGGGCTGGTACCTCCCTTCTGTGGGGATGTTGAATCTGTCCCTTGCTGCAGCAGCCTGCAGTCTGTGCCTACCTGTGTCCCAGCTGCTGTCAGATGGTGGTGTCCCAGGAGGGTGGCTTTGTCCCCACCTCCTGTGTACCCTTAGCTGAAGTGCTGGAGATACACTCCTGCACAGATTGTTCAACAGAAGGCACTGAAACTTCTCTGCTTTTCTGATTTATGGTCAAGGTTGTTCACAGGTCAAAGCCTGTGAACTGTTGTCTTTGAGGAATGGTTTAAGCAGTGTCCTTGATGTTTAGGTGAAAATACAAGTGCATGAATGAAGATGCCTTGAATTGTGACATACTACAAAAAAATAAACAAACATTCCAGCAGAACCAGATTGGTATGTAGCACATTTACAGCTAAACAAAATCTGTTCAATAATTACAGGTCAAATATATTTTGGGCTTCATGAAGAAATCTTGCTAATGAATCTGCTGAGCACTTTATGCAGCCCAAACAAGCCCAATGTTCAGATTGTGCTGTGAAGTGGTTTTAGCACGCCTCTTCCTACTACAAACCTTTGAACTTTTCATCAGAATTTCTACATCTTGATGCAAAATCTCTTAAAGTTTTCTCTGGGTATCTGACTATGGTGGTGACCTTTATTAAACCTTCAGCTTGCAGACCATGAGAAAAACTATAAAACACAGATATCCAAAGCAGAAGTAGCATTAAGAACCCCAAAGATAGCAACTGTGTTTTAATAGAGTTTAAAAAATAAAAATTAAAGACAGCCAAAGAGATAATGTGAGGATAGAAAAAAAGTCAGCTGAGATGAATGCCCTGTTATTGGCTTTCACACTTGTAGATTTGAAAATTAAAGACAGCCAAAGAGATAATGTGAGGATAGAAAAAAGTCAGCCGAGATGAATGCCCTATTATTGGCTTTCACACTTGTAGATTTTTCAGCAAGCCTGAAAATGTGATATATTCCCATGAAAACAAACCTATCACTGCCTTATCACTTTAAAATCTAAATAATTAAATTAATATTGAAATCCTTCAGTTCCCCATGACTAGAACAGGCCTATTCCAGTTATTCAGCTAGGAATTCTGCCTACATCCTCAAAAGACATGGAAATATTTAATAGCTGAGGTCTTCTTGGAACTGTCTTCTAGGGTATTTTAATTATTACTTTTATTATTCAGCTGTGTCACAATTTAATGCAAACTAAGGGCTTTAGGACCACTGCTTTCAGCCACATATATTTCACATTTGACTATTTTAGTCTGTTTTGCTGCTTTGTGGGGTAAATATTCCTGTCCCTGAAAATACAATTCCCTTTGTTAATATTCCCACTGGAGACATTAATTTCCTTGAAAAACTCTCCTTTGTTTGCAGGCAAGATTGTTAGATGATGACTAAGCAGCTCCTAACTGTGTTGGAGGGGGAGGGATTCCCAAAAGCTTGGAGAGGAAATTCTCATTTAATTCCTCCTGCATATCTTACCCTGCAGTTCTGTACAGGGGAAGCCTGTGTATAATGTTATTGCACAAGAATATTGCTCAAGAGCTTTCACACTTCATTTGGCCCTGGGCTGGTCTACATGGTGTCTCAAAGCAAACTGACTCCAGCAGAGGTCACAGACCCTTTCATGAAGCCACAGACTGGATCTCCTTTCTTTTCCAATACCAAAAGGTTTTTGTCACCTTCCCTGGTGTGATGGTCCCTCACTAATTGTCAGGCTGGCTGCGTCAGAAGGGTCACAGACCTCTTCTGACAGGCTGATTTCTACACATACCACATCTGTTTGCCACTCTCTGTCCTGTTTTTTTGTTGCTGCTGGTCCCTCAGAGCAGGCTGGAGTAGTTGTTTTGGCAGTGAGAATTAACTCTGGGCAGTATTTTCTGGGAATATCTGTGGTTCACCACTCAGCCAAAGTGCCACATGTGATCATGAACTGGGGAGAGGAGCCTTGTGCTGCTGGGAGAGAGCTGCTCCCAGCACAGCCACTGCTCTTTATTGCTTTGTAAACTCACTGTGGTTGTTTAGAATGTTTAAAGCACAGTAAGCTAGATGTGTCCCTGAAAATAAAAAGAAAGGCTTGAAAATGTTATTAAAGATATATAAGATGGTAAGCAGCCTTGGGGCTCAGCTGCAAAAATGTTGGCATGCTGTCAACCTCCCTTATTCAAAGCATGGCAAATGATGTCAGGTGGTGAGAAGGTGGTGATTGAGTGTCTTTTCAATGATTAGCAAAGTCTGATCAGATCCTTTCAGCTTTGTAGGGCAGCTGAAACAATCAAAAGTGGTACCTGATTTAATATAAAACCACAGGGTTGTGGGTTTTTCCTGAGATTTATCATCTGGGGAAAAAACAAAAAGCTTGAGCAGCAGATGGCTTTTCCTGCACTAAGAAGGCAAGTGCAGAGCAGGATGCTTCAGCCCAGCTCTGCTCTAGGTGCCTTTAGCTGAGGAGGGTCAATGGATAACACAGCTTTTAAAACACGGCCTTTTCTCACATGGCAGCTCTATCTCATACAGAAAGGGCAGGTCAAGGATGGGTTTGTTTGGCATTTAGAGCTGGTAGTGTTCATAATGCCTTTTTTTCTGTGCCTAGCTATGGTAGCTGGTTACACCAGTAGGGATTTGTGGTATTTATGAGGTGCCCCGACCTCATACCACTACTTCCAAATTGGAGAATAAAAATAAAATGGACTTTTCTTTGGGAGCTCATTAGTTTTACAATGCTGACTTTTGTTTTTTGACGATGTTCTTCCTCCCTCTTACAGACAGAAACTCTGCTGCTTCAGGTGGAAAAGAGAAATCTGTGTGACTGCATAGCTGCTAATCTACTGAACTGAATCCTGGAGACCCCTGAGGAGACTCACCTGTCCAGCAGTTTTTAAAATGCAGCTGTATAAAATACAGCTTTATGGAGTTCATGTGGCAAGCATGTATGTCCCAATGTACTGATGAAACTGGGGCCTGTGTCTGATGTATTTGTCTGTTTTGTATCTTTTTTTAAAAGTACCCTCTTTTCACATCTGCTGGATTGCCAGTAAGGGCTCAATTCAGTAAATCTGTTACTTGATATTCGGGTGGGGGGAAAATGTACCTGCTTTGATTTTTAAATCAGAATTTGCCAAGTGTAACCCGCCCCCCCCCAAGATAATTTTGGAGAACAGTGCCCTAGAGACACGTGCAGCTGTTTTTTTGTCTTTAATATGAACATATGTCTGTGGCAACTTACCCAGTTACATTGAGACATGACACTGTAGTCTCTGTAGGCTTTGCCTGTGTATTAAAGATGATGAAGTCCTTTCTGTTTGTTTGTGCTGTGCCCACCTCCAGGCACGTTGTAGTTCTGTCAGTTGTAGTGGGGTGTGTGTCACGAGGAGCTACACATCTGCTGTTCTTGGACCAAATAAGTTTATATCTCAGTGCTGGGTCTTCTGTTTTCCTGCAGAAGAGTGTTTCCTTTAATTAAAATGTTTGGTTTCTTCCCCTCCTTCCCTGGACACCCCATTCTTAACCTAGTGAATTTCTGAGTAGCTTTATTTTAGCAGGTCAAATGGACAGAGTGAAAAGGAGAATCAGGGTATGACAGGGCAGCCTGGCCAGTTCCAGCTGTGCCAAATGCTGCCACCTGCAACTGCTCAGCATCACACTGAAGGACAGCTCCGTGCAGTGCCAAGAAGTTTCTTCATGAGACTGTGCCTTATTTTGCTTCAAGTGAAACACAGGGATTAGATCACACATATTTGGGCCATCCTGTGATGGACTGAGCTCCAAATGTTTTGGTTTTCCCTTGTAGCTGCCTTTGAAAACGGCTTCTTCTGTTTCAGGCATGAAGAAAGACCTTTGTACCTGAAAGCTGAGACTGTTTCATCCTCACCTCTTCCCCTTTATTGTAAAATACTGTGTCCACTCACAAGTCTGAAATAGGCTGAGCACTGTGAGGAGGTGCTTGGAGTTTGTCTGATGTGCTTTGGAGCTGTCTCCAATGATTCCAACATTGATACCTGGCCTGGGAAGGTGATGGGACATCTGAAGGTAAAAATCTCTTCAGCTGAATTTGGAAGAAAGTTCCTGCCTGTGGCTGTGCTTGTGTAAATAAATTGGTGTGACTTAGCTGGAAGTTTATGAGAGAGAAAACACAACTGCTGCTCTGCCACTGCAGCTGTAGGTATGGTAACAGTGGGGGAGCACCACAGGGACCTGAGTGGCTTCCCAAACCTGTCCAGAGCTGGGAAAACCAATCCCTGCACACTGTGAAGCACAGCATGCCCTTCTGTGTCACCAGGACACAGGCCAGCACAGAACCCAGTGTGTGAAGTGTTATTTTTCCAAATCCCCTCTAGGAGCAGCTGTGCTGTGTTTTTCACTAAGTCCATTCACACAGCATGGGAGCACTGGCACTGCTCTTTTCAGGCTGCTTGGCAAAGCCTCACCTGCAGCTCCCTTCCCAGAGAGTGGGAAGGGGCAGCAGTCCTTATCCATGGCAGAGCACTCTCAGGATTTCTGGGAGCAAAGCCTCCTTTGGAGGACTTCAGCTGGTCCTGGCTGCAGCACAATGGCTGCTCAGAGCTCCTTGGCTTTTGCTGCACTTGGCTTGTCCCCATCTTGTTCTCCCTTGCCTTTGTTCCCCTGCTTTGCTCTGGACTTGTCTTCTCTCTCCTCTCCCTTTCAACCTCCATTCTCTCTTCCATTCTGGCACTGCCCTCGCTCTAATCCCAGGGATTTCTCAGGGCTCTCCAGGCCCCTCAGTCTGGTGACTCTGTAGTCTCTGCAGGTGGAGACTGATACTCCCCAGGTCAGCAGCTCCTTTAGTCCAGCTGGCAGCACTGCCAGAGCAATGAGTGACACCAATTTACCATGGAGCCAGTGACTGTGGTGTGAGCAACATCACCATCCCTGGGACAGGGAAGACATTGTGTGGAAGGACCCCTTTTTGCCTAAAAATGAACATTCCTGTTGCAGAATTTGGAGGAAGTCCCAGAACAGCTCAGTTTCAGATGAATTATTCTGCATTATTCTGTGGACTCTGTCCCCCAGGCTGGTGTAATCTCACTGGCTTGTTACAGGTGTGGACAAGAACCCAGCCATGTCTGCCAGATGGAAACACCAATAGATCTTCATGAATTTTTCCCTTGGTAATTGCACAGACACTGGTTTGAAAAGAAATCCTGACCATTTGGAATTCCTTCAGCTGTTTTGCTACACCTCTACTTTATTATTCACTTTGTTGGAACTGGGGAAGTGAAACACAGGACAGAATTGGGCTGTTGACCCAGCCAGGAGAGGGCTAGATGGGGAAAGGGGAATAACTCTCATTTTCTTTCTCAGAATCTGAAAAATTTAAGATTCCTTTCAGTCTGCAGAAGCTCCAATGCAAGCAGGATTTTCCTAGTGGAGATTTTTGCATGCACTTTTAAAGTTCACCTTACCTATTCTCTTTTCATTCAATTACTGTTCTGTGATAATTCTTGTTCAAAACCACCCAAATGACAGGAGAGCAGCAAATATGCCACCACTTCTGAAAAAAACATTGGCAGGGAGGTGTGAGAATTGCACCCAGCAACTAGAATATCGGTTCTGGGCAAGTGAAAAGAAACTTCTGAAGAATTTCAATATGTAAAATCATATTTTGTATGACAGAATGGCAAGACTCAAGACCATTTGCATAGTGAACAAGAATACAGCAGAACCATATAAAGTGCTGACAAAGGAGCTAGGACAAACAGAAGCAGTGTGCAGACTGGGAACCTTCAGTCTAGTCAAGAGATGGCTGAAGAGGGTGACAGGAGTTTATGAAACCATAAGTGGCCAGAGAATGGCTGTTTGCTGTCCCTTTGCAAACAGGCAGGGGGATGCACTGGACAAAACCTGCTGGAGGCAGGGGCAGAGCAAACATGAGGATGATGCTCTTGACCTGCTGTGTGTTCCTGCTGCTGGAAATCTGCTGCTGTGCCTCCTACAAGATGTGCATTTTTTTATCCTCAAAATCCAAAAGGTTCCTGTTAAATCCAAACTGTTACCCACAAATATAATGGGATCATCAGAACACTCATGCATCCTTCTCACTCTCCACCTTGTCCTGTTTTGTTCCCTGTTCTACATTGCATGGTGCCTCTTGCTTTGTGACTGTGCTGAAAGCTGTCTGGGCCAGAGAAATTATGTCAATTGCACTGCCAGGGGTCATCACACCTTTAGGTATTGTCAACTAATTAAATAAAAAACACAATGTAAAATATTTTGGCCTGTTTCTCCAGTTTCAAGCATAGTATTAATTTCTATGGGTTTGCAGTGTAATCTCCATGTGGATATTCCTTAACCTTCCAACTCCATCTTGCTGCTCCAGCTGTGGCTTTGTAGAGTTGGGAAGTGGCAGAGATTATATTTTCAAGATCTCTAAAAACTAGAAGCTTAAAAAGTGACTTAAAGCATAAGAAGAAGAGTTCCAGGCATGGATACCATAATAAAAGAAATGCAAATATCTGCAGATATTCTATTTTTTCATTGATCTGCCTACACTTTTCCTTCCTCACAGTCAGGGCTGTCATCATTTGATTCCTGCTCTGAACCATGAACTTTCTGAAAGCCTGCTAAGACATCAGCTTGTCTCCATTAGCCTTGAGCACCTTTTGCTGTTTAAATCACAGTGAGTGACACTGCACTTTTTTGCAAAATTTAAGTGACAAAACCTTAGATTGTTCTCTTTGTCAAGAGAGTCTGAAAATGGGGCAGGACTGGCAACCCTCCCGTTCTTCTTCACCTCTTCACTTTTATTTGAGAGTCCAAATCAGCTGGAAAGACTGCTGACTGATGATGCAAGTTAGACCCTTCCACAGAGGAAGTAGGATGCAGATTTCAAGGGAGAGCAATGTTCAGTTTCTTGTTTAGGTGTGGAGGGATCTGAATATTCTCTGTGTGCATTAATAGCTGCACTTAATGTTCATCCTCAGGCAAACAGAATGGTAGCTTCAGCCCCAAGCTACGTCTCATTGTTAGGTGTTTTCTAAGAATTGATGCTTTTCTTTTAAAACTTTCTTTTTACCCAATTATTTTATTTTATTCCTAAAGTCCATGAAGTATTTGGCTATACAAAAGCAATGCAGGCAGAAAATGTGGGCAACACAGAGACAAATGAAGGAGTCCCATCACTGGGATTTTTGTGCAGTTAAGAACCCATGTGAATTGTTAGAGAAAGAGAAAAACACAGCTTCTATCTAGCTTTAAGTGCTAAAAGTGTTTATAACATTACATTTTGATGTGTATAAGGATATTAATCTATGGGAGTTTTCCACAAAATAGAAAGTGTAGGAGCTTTTCTTTATAAGAGAGTTTCATCTTGTTCAAATTAATGGACAGATCTGCTAACAGAAAGTAGCTTTTAATACTAAATCTGCACTAACTTTTGTTAAGTTAATTTAGTCAACCAAGATTAACAAATTCTGTTTTGTGTGGCTTCTGCACTGAACCATATGAAACAGCATCTTCCTTTGCATTAATTCCATCAGGCTTTAAAGTCCACAGGTTTAGCGAGGTTGCATTTATTAATCTTTTGACTGCAGCCTATCAAGATGACCATGCAGTTTCACCTGGCAACTTTTCAGTTTAATATGGGGTCTGGGGAGAGCCACAAACTTCAGGACAAAGCCCAGAGTTACCAATGTTTGTGACTGCCTAAAGTCCAGGCTTTCATGGAGGCCACCTGCCTTGCTAAAACTTGTCTCAAAGTTCTGGGCATTGTGGGCTATTTTATTTCCTCGGTTAAAGAGCAGAACTTCATCCCTGCACCAAATTTGTTACACAAGGCTTCTTGCCTAAGCAGCTCTTGCATTCATCCTGGACTGTAACACAGCATCCAGCCTGTGAACTGTGTCTGGTTTCAGCCAGCAGCACTAAATATAACTAATGCACAACTCCACAATCTGGGCTTGCCCCGAAGCAGGACCTGAACAATGTTTAAATGCCTTTTGACAGCTGGTATGATGCACATTTGTTTTATGTACAGTTTTACACATGGAAGGTTGAACCACGTCCTAGGAAGTCAATAGCTTTCCTAAACAATAAAGAGCTCTCCCCACCTGCCATTTCTGTAAGCACAGGCTGTGCAGAGAACTGCCTGTCTTTAGTCACTCTGGTTTTGGTAGCCATGGAATAATCTGCCCAAATCCCAGCACTTAAAATATCAACCAACAGTTCCTTCCCAAACACATAAATTCAAGAAAGGATTTTTACACACAAGTAAAACAAGTAAATAATGACATGCCTATGTCTTCCTAGACAGGGATAAGATTGGCAGTAGCAAGGCAAATAGCTCAGCTTCCTCCCCAGTGGTATTCAGAGCACACAACCCTTGCCTATGCTGTAAATTGACCCCATGTCCAGCACACTGATGCCTGCTGGATTTCCAGTAGTCCCATGCAAACCTCATAAATAAACTAGAAAAACTGGTATTTTACCAGTGGTTCTTACTTTTTCTTGGAATCAAAAGTCTGAACTGACCTTCATGTCACAACAGCTTGACACAGCCCCTCCTGCATAGCTGAAAGTGTTCTAAGCTTTTGAAAGTGTTTAAAGATGCTTGTCACTCTTGGCTTCAGTGGATTTTTGGAGAACTGATCGAGCTTGGGTGCTGTGGTGAAAGAGGCCTCTTGGAGTCAGTTTGCTCCTATGTTGCACACTAAATGATCTTAGTGCTAAATTTCCATCATGCTCCCCATTTGCAGCCACATCCCTGTTTGGCAGTGTCATGTGGACTTTGTTGGGACAGCTTCAGTGTCTCAAAGCCTCACAGTCAGACCAAGGTTCAGCTTGTGGTCAGACTCTTGAAGGGTTTTCCAGGAAGCTCTAAGATAGGGAACTTGTCAAGCAATGATGCCAAGAAGAAATTAATCATTTCATGAGGGAGATTTTTCCCCTTGCCAAACCTCTGACTTTGTGTTTAAAGAAAATCCTGAGCCATCAAGCAAAGGTGAATCATTATCTCATAGCATGAGGGACAAGGGGATTTTATTT
Organism: Onychostruthus taczanowskii; assembly: GCF_017590055.1. Lineage (NCBI taxonomy): Eukaryota > Metazoa > Chordata > Aves > Passeriformes > Passeridae > Onychostruthus > Onychostruthus taczanowskii. Next base: position 22,199,712 of record NW_024499239.1, on the reverse strand, counting down.
TCAGTCCTTCTCAGGATTGAGATGGCTGTCATAAAAAAAGGGAATAGAATTTATTTTGTTTATGGGCTAAAATGTCAAATAGTGCACCAGCCTCTCAGCTCTCAATTCATTGGCAAGGTTGTGGTTTACTTGTTTAAAGGCAGATGAAGGAACTGTGGGCCCTGCCAGCTGCCCTGCAGCCAAATGTCTCCGAATTGCCTTATCAGTGACCCACCCCAGAATGGGAATGTTCTGACATCATGCTTGTTTAAATGAGAATAAACATTTCCTTTGCCCTGATAACTGAGGGAGGAGAAATAATTAGTCTGAATTTCAGATGCTGCACAAGGGCAATTAATTTCTTCCAGGGATATCTGTGTTTGTGCTGGAATTATAACACAGAGAGCTGGAGTGACTGCCCGGGGAACAAAATTATTCTTAATCACAGAATTAGGAGAGAAGGGACAGGGAAAGGTATCAATAAGAAATTGCTCAGTTCTTCCCTTGTCTTTATGCAGGGCCACTATCCCAATGCCATTCCCAAATGATGTCTAATTTGTACCTGCAGGGTTAAATATTTCCCTGCAGGAAATCCATCCCAGAGCCATCCTCATTATTATGAAGTTTTCCAGAGGCTTTGGTTGTGCCTCCTGGCTGCCATTTAAATGTGGTTATTTCTGCTGCTGGTGGTGTCTCTGACAGTTCCTAGTACTGCAGTGACCAAACCAGACACAGCACTGCAGCTCAGGCCTTGTGCTGAAGTCAGCCTCAGCTCTTGCACTTCTTTTTTGTATGTCCCAGTATAATTGTATTCTTGGGGGAACAACAGAATATTGTAAACCAATTTCAGCTTGTGACTTCCTAGCTTCACCGTAGAAGTGCCACTTAATGGGCCATTCCCCATTCCATATATGAGCTGTTGATTAATCCTGTTGAAGTGTAGCACCTTGCTCTCATTTTTATAAAAGTTCATTTGGTTTTTAGACCCTTTTTTCTAGCTTGTCTGCCTGGTTTAGAATTCTAGCCCTCTCCACCAGCATTGCTTGTAACCTCCAGGCTGATGTTGCATCTTAAAAACCACTTTGCTTATTCATTATCCAGTTATCTAATGAAATGCTGAATAACCCCTGAACTGAGTCTTTGCAGTCCTGATGTGATGCATCTTTCCAAGGGGACAGTGACCCACTGCCAACTCCCAGCAGTGACCCAGCCAGTTTTGCTGGCCTCAGAGGTTTCCTTAGGTTGTTTCTGACAGTGCTGTGTGACACAGCCCTGGAATTGATTAAATTTGGCTTTCCTTATCTGCAAGGCCTGTTACCCTGTCACAGAAGGATACCAAACTAGTTTGACTTGATTCTTGACAAATAGCTCTTATTTGCAATTCCAGTTCTTGTTTTTCAAACACAAAATGTTGGTGGGATTATTGCTTGAAAAACATTCTCAGGGATGGATGGTAAATTGCCTTGTGTGTCTTTTTCCAGTTCTCTGTCTCATTTAACAGCACCACTGCACTTGCCCTTTTCCAAGACTGGCACAAGTCACATCTTCCCTGAGCTCTCAGCAGTAATTGCCCATGGTGGTTGTTCTAGGTTCTTCTTTCAGTCTCCTGTGGTGGGTCTAGTGATAGCCCTGAGTCAAAAGAGAGCTCCAGGCAGATCAAAACATAGAAAAGGGACTATCACAAACCTACAAGTATCAGTAACCAAAGTAAATTTCTGCTAAGTGTCTTCACCTAAAACATGTTCACTGGTATTAGTTGTGTGAGCCGTCTGCTCACTAGCTCGCCTTGTTTTCATTGGTGGATAAAAGAGATGCTTAGTTCTGTACCACTTTTCAAGGCATCAACTTGATTAACTTTCCCCTTCTGCTGAACAAAGAATAAACCCTTCTTTTGGGTTTTGTCTTCCTTATTTTACTCCCTTTGTGTTTAAAGGATGCTTTCTTGCTGTTCTTCATGTTTCATACTGCTTTTGTCTGGTTTTTTGTCTTGGCCTCTCTGGGCTTATGTCTGGGGTTATTCTCCTGCCCTTCTGTCCTTCAGGTAATGGTGACCAGACACAGATTCTTCTGTGCCTGTGGCTTTTTCTTCTGTTTGAGTCCAACAAAGGGCTGATGACCATGTGAGTGGGCAATGATGTAACACTTTGTATTAGCTGGGATTAACTGCCCTGTTTGCCATGTGTGCCCATGACTGTAATAATGGAGTTAGTTCTGAGACCAGAACCTTTGCCTGCATCTTCCTTTTATGCACACATATTCAACTCAGGCCTTTAATGTAAGTCATTTTAACTGGATATATAAATTTTCTTCCCCCACTTCAAAGATGTAACTTTCAATAGCTGTAACACTTAGGAATCAATAAGAAGTTTTCCAAGGAAGCCACCAGATGTCTATCCTCACTATTCATCTTCCCCTTAAATGCCTGATCATTCTGATTGCTTTGGAGGAAATTATTTTTCTCTTTTAGCAAAAAATTATAAGGTGTGTATTCTCTGTAGGAAAACGAAAATTAAGTAAAAATATTTCTGACAGCCCTCTGGGATTCACAATGCTATTTTTCAGACACTAAACAGACTTCTGTGAATCTCTTGGAATTTTCTTGTCTCCCAAAGTTAATTTAGTACTGGTATTCCTTAGCTATGGTGACACCCAATAGTAATGTAGTAGCCAAGCAAGTCATGCAAATGTTTTCACGTGTCTCTCCTCTTCAGCTTTGTTGGAGGTGAGAAAATAGCACAGATTTCTGGAACTTTTCCATGCAGACTGGCTCCTGTTCTCTGTGAATTGAGAACCATATCTTGGACCACATGGTTAGCAGGAGGAGTTGGAAACTTTTTTCAAGTTTCTTAAAGACCCTGGCATTTGACACAAAAACTGGCCAGACTCTGTAAATGTAATGTCTGGTTGGTTTATGTTGGCACTGAAAAGACAGTGGAAAAAAACCACCATAATTTTAAGCTTAGTAGTATAAGCAACACTGAAATAACATCTTGTACCCCTTTAGGTGGTGGATACAGAATGTCCTACTGCAGATATCACAGTAGTTAGAATTTGAGAAAAGGTTACACTGATACCTTGAAAAAATATTAGAACAAATAGTTCTTTCTACCTCATCAAAGGTTATTGCACCTGTAGGTAATTCCTTCCTGTCCCTTTCTTGAAATCCATGTATGAAAAGTGGGTTATAGCTATGGGACTATAATGAGAGTATGGGCAAGAAACTCATATGCCAGGGTGAATGGAAGTGTGAGGATTTTGGATTTTGTGCCAGAATTCCCATTTGATGTTATTTAAAACTGAAGATCATGGCTAGACAGTGTGACCAGCCCATGATGAGTGTACAGTCAAGCTCTATAATGTTTGTTTCTATCCTGGCTCTTGTGGAGCTGCTCCTTTAACAAGACTGGGAGGGCTGGGATGAGACAAACAATGTAAAACTGATCCATCTCATACAACCTCACTTCAGGCATCCAGCATCTGAGCTTGGATTAGGAGTCTTAGCTTCTCATAAAGCCAGTGGAGACATTTTGGTGCATATGTGTACACAGTCTCACCCACATCCCAGTGGATGAGACCTTCTGCTGGACCTTCCACACAAGGGAATTTGAGTTTCAGTTGCACTGTGGGCTAAAAATTTGGCAGTGTGTCATTCTTGTAGGAATTGCTTCCATAACTCTGGGCTGCCCCCTTGCAAGAGAGGCATGTCCACTTTGCCAAAAGGTCCTGTGAGAGGACTTTTAAACTACCCTGATCCAAAAGCACAAGCATTGAAGGGAGGGCTGTAAGAGGTAATTATGAAGAAGCCACAGGAACTAGTGAAATAGCAGCAGAGGACAGTGCTGGTGGGAGTTGCTGGGGCTGAGAAAGCCAAGGATAAACTAAGTCTATGTCTGGGAAGACTGATACCTCCACAGCCTGGCAGGGTGGTTATTCTGTACAGGCCAGGAAGGCTGGAGCCTCTCCTTGGTGAGAGGAGATGGAGTGTCCTTCTGTGAGAACAACAAAGCCATTAATTGAATAGTTATGTTGCAAAATGAGCCTTTAATCACGCTCTGGGGCAAGCAGGTAGGTGTTGGAGCATTTCTTTCTCTTTTCCAAAAGTATCACCTCCCCTGAATGCTTGGTTTCAGACAGGTGCTTACACAGATTCCCTGTCCAGGAAACTTCCTGCTTTAACTTTGTCAGGGGACAAGAAATAAATAAATAAGCAAATAAATAAATAAGGGCTAATCCCAGACCAAAAGTTGTGTTTGAAGAGAACATCCTTAAACTTTTGCAGTGAGTAGGTTTTGGCTGGGCTCTTATCATGGTTACCCTAAGGTGATGCTGTGCAGGATCTGTTTTTGTGGTTGGTCCATGTGCCAGGGATGCTCTTGTCCACAAGGCCTCATTTTCAGTGTAGTTAAACAAAGGCCATAATGGATTCTTCCCCAAAGTACAGAGTACCATCAGCAGGCCCTGCAACTTCATTTAGCCAAGCAAACTTCTGAGTTTTCCTCTCATTTGATGCCTAGCAGAATGAAATCTCACTTAAAGTGAGTTACAGCTAAAGCAGGGGATGGGAGCTGTGTATTTCAGCACAGTCCCTTCGGGAATAACAGCAACAAACACAAAAATTGCCCAAGACTCTCTTATGTGGGTGGCAGCAGCCAGTGTCTGCCAGGGAGAGGGCATGGCCTTTGGGAGCAGAGGAGGAGTGCAGCAGTGACCACCCATCACATTGTGGTCCCTTTAAATCTTCTTCTCCACTTGGCAGCTCCAATTTTTCAGTGTTGCTATAGCAAATCTCCATGGCAATGACCCTAATCAGGGAAGGGGGGATGCTGAAGGGGCGCATGCTCGGAGTGGCTGCTGGAGCCTTGCCTCTCTCTCCAGTTGCTCCAAGGGTCTGGCACACAGGAGAGGAGAAGGATCAGGTACTGGGCAAGCTGGTCCTTGGGGTGCACCTCGGGCCCACGGCGTGACTGGCAGCAGCGCGTGCGAGTGGGGTTGTGCGTGCACGGGGTCTGGGCTCATCACATCTCACCCACTTCTTTGTGAGGAGCGTGCAGGGAGCAAACTGCTGCTTTTTCACTGCTTCTCCTCGTTGCAGGCAGGGAAGACAGCTTGAATTATTGACGAGAGCAATGGCGCTGCCGGCCGTGAGGAGCGAGGCGCGGGTGGGAATGCTGCTGCTGTCGGTGCTCAGCCTGCTCAGCGCCAGGCTCGTGGGCGCTGGCCAGGACTCCGGGAGTGCCATCCCTGCAGAAAGTAGGTACCTGCTGCACCCTGCCCTGCCTGCCTTCCTCCACTGCCCCCAGCAGCCACAGGGGCTCCCTGCTCCAGGGAAGCCTGGTGTTGTCCGATTAATGATGAGTTTGTGCCATGCCAGCAAAGCACGTGAAAACAGCGGTCACGGAAACAGCATGCAAGCAAAGGATTAGTAGTTATTTAGGAAAAAAATGCTAATTGCATACTCTTAATTTTCAGTTGAGCTTGTGCTCAAGCTCTTTGTTTGTAGGTCTTTTAGATCTGCTTCTTGAGAGTTTCATTTCGCTAGATTTAATTGATATACACGGATTTGCCACAATACCTATGATGTCCTTACTTGTCTGAGTATTGTAAGAAGAAAATTTGTGTGTATTTCTGCTGGGGCATTACATCTTGCTTATTTTAGTATTTGGTTGGAACAATAGGTCAAGTTCAACTATCTTGTAGCTACTACAAATCAACACAGGGGATGTTTACCCAAACTGTGCATTTGGAAAGCAAATATAAATTTCTGAAATCTCGCAAACCTAAAAAATTAATCAATATGACAGACTGGCTTGAGAACATCACAGAGCTGGGAGCTCTTGAATTTGGATCACAGCTCTATATGAGTTTCCTCTGTCGTTTTGAGTAAGTCTATAAACTTTCTCAGCTCCAAAAGGAGGCAATAGTTCAAAGCTACAGGGGATGGAGTCAATGTTCTCGGGGTGTTTTGGTGACAGCAAGTGGGAAATAGCCACTCATTAGAAACATAAAATGTCCTCTGGGAAAAAAAACAACAAAGAAAGATAATTGCATAAAAACAAATCTCTAGTTCTTAGTCATGCTTACTTTGTATCACAGATATCTTTTTATATGACTATCAAAATATTTAATACAAGGTCTGATTTTGTTACTGCATTTTATTAGCAATTAATTCCATTAGATGGAACTTAGATGTTGAATTTCTTTAAAAAAACAACAAAGAAAGATAATTGCATAAAAACAAATCTCTAGTTCTTAGTCATGCTTACTTTGTATCACAGATATCTTTTTATATGACTATCAAAATATTTAATACAAGGTCTGATTTTGTCACTGCATTTTATTAGCAATTAATTCTGTTAGATGGAACTTAGGTGTTGAATTTCTTTCTTTTTCCATTATCTTTTTTTTTTTTTTTTTTTTTTTTTAGGGCTAAGTTTCGGTCTGTTCTAAACCAGATCTCACTGCTATTTTGTGTGTCTGTTTCCTAGGAATTCATTAATTCTAATAAGTTTTGTGATGAGCAGTCCATTTTATCTCCTCAAAGAGAAAGTCAGGCTTGGAAAATAAATTGTACATACTTTTTGCATGTCTGTGTTAGCAGAGGCAAGTCAACACATTTGGGAAAACGAGTTTCTTGTTCTACTTATGTAGTGAAAACTCCCATTTGAACTGCAAAACAAAACTCTTGGCCAGGGTTTCTGACCCAAGTCTCACAGAATTATAAAACCATAGAAAGGTGGGAAGGGCCCTTTAGAGCTCATCTAGTCCAGCCCCCTGCCATGGGCAGGGACATCTTTAACTTGATCAGGTTGCTCAGAGCTGAGTTCAACCTGACCTTGAACAATTCCTGGGACAGGACATCTACAACCTCTCTGGGCAACCCATGCCAGCGCCTCACACTGTCACAGTAAAAGCTTCTTCCTTAACTAGTTAAATTTCACCCTCTTTTATTTCCTTGACCTATCACAACAGGCCCCACGAAAATGTCTGTCCCATCCTTCTTACAGTGTCAGGGAGTCTTTTACCATCTTATTACCATCCTCTAGCCAGGATGGCTAGAGTCCCTTGAACAGCCTCCACAGTCCCTTGTGGAGTCCCTTGAACAGCCTTTGAGGAAGATTCCTTGTCTTGTCTTACTCCTGGATGTAAGAGTGTGGAATGAAGGGCAGGTCAGTGTTTCTGTGGCAATGTTACCCAGAGAGACACAGCCCCATCCCAAGGAGCAGAGGCTGTGAGCACTGCTACAAAAGCATAATGCTATTTCTGTCTGAGAATAGGCCAGGAGCAAGGCTGCCAGCCGATCAGTGAATTGTAAATTGTTTTGGGCTGCTGCAGGGACAGAGTTTTAAAGCCACAAGGAACTCCTGATGGTCCTTGTCAGCCACTTGTTGGGAGAGTGCTGCATAGCTGTTAAGTGCTCCAGACACTTTCCTTGGCCTGTCAGGGCTCTTCCTGATGGTTAACCTGTGAAACTCTTCCCTTAGGACATGGTGGATGCTAAAGGTTTGCGTGAGATTGCAGAACCAATTGGTTAAATTCAAGGGAAAAAAATCCTAGAAAGGGCTGTTAGACACAGTGGCATTTCTTCTGGCTCAGGGGCTGCCTTAGCATATTCCTGAGACCTGGGAGCGTCTTTGGGGGTGCATCCCTCCAGACTTGCCCTGTTCTCATGCTATTCCAAGGCACCCGTTGCTGTCCATGAAGGTGTAACAGTGCCCAGGGATGCACCCTGGCATGGGGACATGACTGTGCCAGTACCCTGCCAGGACTGAGCCTGGCACACTGGTGTCCATGAGAAGAGGCCATTTCTCTGTCTGAAAGATAGAGCTGACTGTTCCAGAGTGGAGCTATCCCATGCTCTCAAGGCTTGGGAATGCTCCCAGACTATCAATATTCCTCAAGCAATGCAGATTGTGGGAGACTGGGCACTGGGTAGGGCACTCATTTTGGTGTGATCTAGTACAGACACTCCTGGATCCTTTCCCTCTTGATACTCCACTGGCTACATCTCAACAGGAGCTGATCCCCGTGGGCACTGACCCTTTCAGAGGGCATGGCCTCTGCAGCACACACTTTCCCTATTGCTGCATTTATGGCCTTACTGTCAGCCCAGACAAACTGCTGGGTGTGAGATCCTGGATGGCCCAGAGGGGTCTCCAGTGCATGTTCTTAACAGGGTGGACATGGGCCATATTTAGTGTCCTTCTGCAGGGCAGAGCAGTGTGGGTCTCTGTCACCCTGTTCTTCTAAGTTCTTCTAAGTTCTTCTAAGCCTTCTGATGTTTACATTCTTGCAATGAACTTTCTCACACACTTTATTTAAATAATTGTTTTACATTCTTTTCTGGAGGAGGAGAAATTTGATGGACTATTGGTTTGTCCAGTGTCATTGGAGAGATGGCACTGTCATCCTCCAATCCACTGTCACTTTTGAAAATCTATAAATGTTAGAGTCAGAAGTTAATCATCCTTCTTTTTACCTTAGAGATTCCAGTGTCTGCATAATTTTACTTTGTGTCCTATAGTGACAGTGCTCGATGCTTTTCTCTGTTCCCAGGTGTGTGACGTGACACTGGCAGCACACCCTTAGCAGGAACATTCCTGCATGGACCCCACAGTCTGTCTCCCACCTGGTGGGAGGAATGTGTCCCTCCTGCAGCATCATGAGCAGGACAGGGGCAGCAGTGCTCCGTACAAGTGTGGGAGGTGCAGGAGTCACAGGAGAGGAGCATGAGAGTGAGTCACAGATCTCTTCAGCAGTGCAGAGAGATCCTGTCCTGTGTGAGACACTGAGTTCTGGCTCGGGGCACCATCCCCTGCTCTCTGCCAGTCACACAGCCAGGCACAGCTCTTTATGCATAATTCTAATTAGCAATGATTAATTGTGTCCTTATACTTTATTTACAGCACTTAGCATATGCAAAAAGCTGTTCAAGTTTGAAGTGGTGCTACTAATACTTACAGATTTTTTTCTTTAAAGTTCTCTGCAAACTGCTAGAAAAAAAAAAATAAGTAATTTCCCCAACCTCCCACTGCATTTATAGCCCAGATCACCCACTGTGAAAGCTAAAATATGGAATCTGAAGACCAGAAGCTGGTCAGTCTGTTTTCATTAGCCAAGGTGCATGAAATACAAAGAATAAACACCAAGTGTATGCAAGGGAAAGTAAATTATACTTACAAACTGCTTTCAGTCCCAGGTCTTCACCAAGAAGAAGCCAAGAAATATATTTTTTTCCTTCCCCCACTTCTCCCAAAACACACAAAGACACATACAGTCTTCGTGCTGACAGGATCCATTTAAAGAGTTATAGCTGGCTCTTGATAATTCTCATTATGTTAATCCACAGACCTGTTAAGTCTCCCTATGAATGATAGTCTGTTTCCAGCTGTCAGCAAGGAATTAATGGCACTCTGCTATACTTTGCTATGATGTGACTTAAGATTTGGTTTCATGACTGCTTTAAGCTGATGTAAGCCTTGCTGCCTCTGCCCTTCTCCTCTCCATAACCCAGTCTCCTCTCCTTGCACTGTTTCTTCTCCTGGCCCCAGAACTTGGGCATTCAGGATCTGCTCTGGGGGCAGAAAGGTCAGTGCTCCAGCTGATGGAGGAGCTGCATTGTCCCTTCTCCTGTGAGCAGGTGGAAGTGTGAGATGCCATAGCCAAGGACAGAAAGCACAGTGGGATTGCTTCTATTGGCAACAGCACATACTTAGATTTTTTTTTGGTAAAACAGATGCTTAGACATATTTCTGCTGGGGAAATATCCATGACACCTTGCTGAAAATATTATGGGCATGAAGAGAGGTCAAATCCACAGAGATAGGTCAGCTTAGCAGATCAGCTCTTCATTCTGGAAAGCAGACCAAGGCAGAGAGTGATGGAGAACATCAAAGTCATAAGTGGGACAAAGTTGGTGATTATTTAATAACTGTCTCTTCCACTGCAAAAATTAGAGGCAGGAAATGAAAGCGGCAGATGTCAACTTCAGAGCAGACAGGAATGGTATTTTGTTCACTCAGTGAATAGCTGGGCTGTGGAATTCATTGCCACAGGATGTTGCAGATGACAAAAGTTTATGTGGATTCAGGAAGCAACAGTGCAAATTAATGTGAGAAAAATTCATGGAGGGTTTATCAGATGTAGAAACACCAGCCAGACACAGGATATCCTCCAGCCTCCTGGTAGGCTGGAAGAACATTGCTAGACACTTACTCTTGTATCTTCCTTGAGTATCTGCCATCGGCTACTGGCTCCCAGCAGGCAGGGATGCTGGCCTGACCCAAAGACAGCAGTGCCTGGAGAAAACAGCCCAAAAACGACATTAAAGAGTGAATGTCCTGTTCTGTGGTGAAAGTGGCTGCATGTGCTTTCTGACTTTGGGGGGCAGTGCTGTGTTAGGAGCTTTGCAGATGCTGATTCAGGACACCCAGAGCTGCACAGGCAGGTGTCCTCTGTGCCACCACCCTTTTCCTACAGAAAATGCTTTGATACCAGGGCAGCTGCTTTCCCAGGACTGGCAGAAGTGAAATAACCACTTGACATGGTTGTGCCATTCCACTAGTGCCTCTCTGTCCACAAAGGAGCACTTGGCTGTCATAAATACCAGTGAGTGATCCCATCACAGCTTTCACAAAGCCCTGGGAAGACTTCCAGTGTGACAAGCAGAGACAGATTATAGAATGTATGGCTCTCCTCAAAAGTGCTTTCTCCCTACTGCAAAAGCAGGAGACATTAATTTATCACCTGATTTTTCTTTTTTTCCTCCTTCAGGTTTTGCTTTTGAGAACACTTTGGTGCTTGTCAGCACTTCAGGGCACGCAGCACCTCCCCGAGGTGGAGCCAGGGCAAGGTGTTTCTGAGCAGCCCAGAGCGAGGGGAGGGAGCAGGGCATGACACCGAGAGAATGATGGATTTGCTGACAGCAGTCTGAGCATGCAGGTTCTCTCTAAGGGCTCTGTTTCATGCTCTGAAGTGGAAACAACTAAATTACTTGCAATACTGAAAGCAGAAGGAGGTTGAGTATCTTTAAAGTGTGCTCAATCCTGTCACTACTTCTGTGCCTGGAGAGGCAGAGTCTTTGTGAGCAATGCTGTTCTGACAGAGGTGGGGACTTTGCATCTCCTCACAGCTTGGGAATTAAATCCCTAGCACGATCCCCAGGTCTCCCTGAGATGCCACTTGCACTGAGGGGAGATGTAGAAGGACAGGTGGGAGAGAAACTCCTCCTGAGTAGATCAAAACCCCTCAGAGGCTTGCTGAGGACTGGAAAGCACTCTGGCTGCTGCCTTCCTCCAGGCACAAGTCAGAAGGCAGTGCTGGCAGCAGGGTGCCAGGCACAGATGGGTGCTGCAGGGCTGCTCAGCAGGTCCCTGGCTCCAGAGAGCTCCCCAGCCATCTCAGCAGCAGCTTTGCACCCTCTTTGCTTTGGTAGAGCAACACAGGTGGCTGCATGAGGACAAGGATTTCGGCACTCCCCCCACCATGGGAGCTCTGTGATCAGTATAAAATGTCATCGTTTCCCCATTCCCGCTGCATCTCCTCCAGTGTCTGCAATTTCTTCTTCTGAAAACTCACACATCACTAACTTCAAACAGTCAGAGATTGGTGCAGGGTGAATCCTGGCAGAGCAGAAATGCCCAGGTTCAGAAGTGAGCCATTTTAGCTGTCAAGTCCCCTCCTCCTCCACTCTCTGCCTTTTCCCTGCCCTGCCCCTCTGTGCACACACACTGGCAGCAGCTGCAGAGCCAGTGGGATGCTTTGGATTCCTGGCAGAGAAAAAATACAGCAGCAGGTGAAAGGAACCAAATACAGATCTGGCATTGTCCCTCGCCAAGCTGCTCTGTAAGAGCTCCTGTAAAAACAGACCTGCCTGTCTGGTTCCTGAACCACTGCAAACTGCTGTTTTCGGTGTATCTGTTGAGAATTAACCCGTATCTGAGAAGGGGTAAGGATTTCAGTTCGAAGGGGAGCGGCTGGGGGCTGAAGCAGCAGGCAGAGTCAAGTCTGGGCCGTGTTCAGAAAAGCCCACCCAGCAAAGTACTCTGTGGTTCTTGCCGATCCTCTCACACTCGCACAAAGACAGACACAGGCAGGCCTGACTTTGCACGCACACAGGTGTGGGTGCCTGGTAGGAGCTGGAGTTTCTCCTGGCAAGTATTCCTCCTCTGTACTGCCAAATTCCGGCTTTCCTGCTGTGACAGCGATGTCCCCTCCTGCCTCTCTCCGCAGGCCGTCCCTGCGTTGACTGCCACGCGTTCGAGTTCATGCAGAGGGCCTTGCAGGACCTGAAGCAGACGGCGTTCGGCCTGGACGCGCGGGTAGGTGTCCTGCAGGAATGCTTTCCCTCAGCCTCCGTCTCCCGGCCGCCAGGTCTGCCCGTCTGGCTACAGCAGACATGACATCTCTGCTGACTCACTCCCATCCCCGCAAATAGGTTTCTAGCAAGCACAGATCGTTTTTCACAGGCTGCAGAGGTTCAGTAATGATCATCTAGTCTGACTTCTTGCATAACAGCCTAAGGAATTACCTCAGACAGTCCCTGCACCAAAGGGAGAGGGAAAGAAGATGTACAAAGGAGAGGGAAACAAGACAGATGATTTACTCTCTGCCTCACACCATTGCTTCTAAGCTGTGGACTGAAGCACACACACACACACACACACCCTTTGCTCATGGATTGATGCTTTGTGGAAAAGGAGAAGCACATTTTTTCATGCATTTATCACAGCACACAGGGGATTCTGCCACTTCACATGGCAGTCCCCAGAGGTCTCAGTGAGCAAAATGAGGGTGTGTTAAATGTCCTGATTTTAGTAATTCATATATGTGTGGGTTTGTAAATATGTGCAAACTGGCTGGGGTAGGATTTCCACAGTGGTTCTGCTGCTGAAGTTTGCAAGAGGCAGGAGGTCTCTCTCCTCTAATAAATCCCTCTGTGCATGTCTTGCCCTACCTCTCCTTCCTTTGAGCAGGGCCATCCCTCTTGGCAGGTGAGAAGGTTCCTTGCTCCTCTGCAGTCACACTGAGCTCAAATTGTCATTCCCAGCAAAGCCAATCAAAGAGACATAAGACAATTATGTGTCTCAAACAATAAGGCATTTTTATAGCTTTGCCTTTGGTTTCTTGTGACCTTGGGCAGCTGTGTCAGGCCCTACACAGTAAAGTTGGAGTGACTTCAGCTTTCTTGAGCTATCAGTAGCAAACTGATTAGGACAAAGTTCTGAGTGTGGGTTACATTCCAAAAGTTTCCCATGCACTTGAGTAATAATAAATAACTCTTAAGTGGTAAAGTGTCAGTAGAGGGGCTTTACCTCCAGCAGCTGTGCTGGGCTCTTCTGGTGCATAGCAGAGTTCCACTTGTTTGGATTAGGGTCAGCTGAAATGTTTTGTACTTACACATGACATGTAAAGACCAGGTGCAATTGCAGCTGTGCTGGTTCTTATGCTATCAACTTTACTGGAAAGTTAAAGATTTTTTTGAATGCAATGGAGACAGCACAATTCCTTAATCCCACACACAGAGGTTTTCAGATGTGTCTGTGATGTCTGTTCTATCGGGAGGGTGGACTGAGGGTGCAGCCCACCAGAGAGCAGTGCTGCCTTGGGGGAGCTGAGGCAGAATATAAGGGGAGGAGCTGGTGCCAGGGTGCCACAAGATGAATTTCTGTGAGGACCTGGACAGGCCTGACATGCCAAGGCATGACTGAGACAGGTCCCAGTGTTACAGAGCAAGGGGCATAGGAGCTGTGCATCACAAAACCAAACAGAACCAGTTGTTTGTAAGATCACCCACCCTTAGACAACTGAGCTTAACACTACTGGTAAATAAAGGCTGTATTACTGTACACATTTCCCAGTCTTTGGATTGATACTCCAAAGGGCTTTCTCTCAGAGATGCTTTGGTTAAACACAAATTATTGAGAGATACAGATATACTAAAGTGAAATACAGCAACCAAGGCCCTACAAAGGCCCCCTGTGGCCTTCTCTACTCTGACAGGTAGAGCTTCCATATCCTTACACCACTGCTGATGCTTGGCTTATGCTGACCAGCTATAATTTCTCAAATTTGACACACAAATAACTTCACTGAATAACTCCTAAGTCTTGGAAATTGTTGCTACAAGGGTAAGCCCCATGCAGGATTGCTCCTGCATATCAGGGAGTTTCTAAGCCAATGCCATCAAGGCCAAAATTAATTTTTGTAATTGATACCTCTCTTTCACAGTCTTTCAGTTTGCAACTGAGTGCTCCCAGAGCTGCTCTTCCTGCCCATAAATAGTCCTGAGTGACGCCCAGGCAGAGTTTGTGGTAGCAGTGACAGCTTGTTGGCATTACTGTGAAATCCAATAAGCCTGTTTGATGTTAAGATGATTCTATGATTTCTCCTGGGCTCCCAACAATGGGAGCATTCACTCATCCAAGATTTCATTGTGCAAGCAGGGAGCAGCGTTGAACAGTGCCTGCTGTTGCACTAAGCTGATAAGTGAAAGCAGGCAAGGAATGTGAACAAACCCTCTTTAATGCAAAGGTGGAAGTCAAAAGTTTGAGTTGAGGAGGATATAGGGCTGGGGAGGAGAGGGAAAGCTGTTCTGAAACAGCCTGTCTTGCACAAGCTTGGAATCTGAGAAGAAGAAGTGAATAACAGAGAGTGGGCACTGCTGGGGGACAGAGGCACTGCTGCCCAGACCAGGCAGGAGGGGACAGGACCCACATAGAGTGCCCAGCTTCTCCTTTGGAAAGTGCCTTGGTTAATTAGCCCTTTGTTGTGTCTGCTGTGACAGGAGGTATCAGGACAGAGGAACACCAGCAGGCTGAAGACCTTGTTGTTTCACAGAGCTTTGAGATAATTTCTTAACATGTGGGTTTCAACCTCTAGTGGGTTTTTGCAGTGTAGATGGGAAACTCATCCACAGTGAATTTAAGCCCACTAAATAAATTTTTTCTCCCCCCAAGAAACTCTTCAAAGCCAGTCTGCAAACTGCTTGAGGGACCACAGACCACAGGGTGAAAACCACAAGATATGCTCAGGAAGAAGTTTCTCTTCAGTCACAATTGCACTTGCTGATGTGAATTCCTTGCACCAACAATCTCCAGTCTCATGAGAAATTGGCTTCTGAAATGATGGTGCCGTGCAAAAGATTCAGCCTTTTTTTCTCCAAAAGTGTGACAAGAATCCACAAAATATTTAAGTTATTTGATCACAATTAAATAAATGATACTTGAATATCCTTAAAGATCTAAAATTATTTTTCCCCCTGTATACAGAGAAAAAAAAGCTTGGAAATGCTTTTCCACTAAAGAACTCTAAATACAACAGCAAGTAATTTTAAATTATGTATATTGGGAATAGTTTTTAAGCTTTTGCTCGAGTACTGATAATAAAGCAACTGTCAGTAATTTAACTCAGATTGAAATAGGAACCACACACTCAGACCTAGATCTGCCTTGGAAGATTATGAGTTTCAGACAACAGGGTTAGACTGACAGCTGGATTCAACTCAGAGTTGTTCTAGAGAAACAGCAGTGTAACTGAGAGCACAGCTGGCTCCTCAGCACTTGCTGTCTGGTACAATTAAATTATACAGGACTGAAGGCATCATCAACAGGAAGCCATCAATCACCCGGAGGAATTAAGAGCAGTGCAGTTGAAAGCGGAATTTGTCGCAGCGCTTATAAAGGACACTTTAATAATTTTGACTGCCTACTCCCTAGAAGTTAACTGTGAAAATTAAAATATTCAAACATAAAAATGCTCTCCCTGAGCACTCATCTCAGTTCTGAATATACTCATTTCACTTTTTCTGGATGAAAACCAGCACTAAGAACTATGATTTTTCACTCAGCAGAGCACCTTGGTTACAGCTGTGCAGAGGGATTAGATCTAATCAGTTATATACTCTTTTAAAGCAATATATTCAGTTCTTTGATTAATGGATTTTTGTTTGGGTTTTTTTTTTTTTTTCAGACAGAAACCCTCCTCCTGAGAGCAGAAAAGAGAGGCCTGTGTGATTGCTTTCATGCAATACACTGAAATGAGCACTGGGATTTGGCCAATGGACATATATTCATTTTTAAAATGCTGTTCAGTAAATTACAGGAAGATACAGAGTGCAAGTTGTGCCCCACCATAAGGAAAAGCATTTTTATCAAAACAGGTACAGCTCAGATTATTTTTGCTTTGTTGTGGTTTGTCATAAGTCTATGTGATATTGCATCTGCTGAAATGTCAAGAGAAGAAACAGTGCCAAAGTCTTGCTTATGGATTTTATGCAAGGACAGAATCCTGCTTTTTTGGTATTTCAAGCCAAAAATTGACCTTGGACTACCAGGCCAACCTCTTGGTTTATGTGAATTGCCATAGAGCTGTGAAAGTCAGTGTAGTCAAATTTTTTAATGTATTTATAGAAGAATAACATGAAAAGGAAACTACTTTGCCATGATGCATAGATAAACATTTACAAACAAGCAGACTTGGCATTATCTAGAAATTAATAGTTATCAATGACTACTTGGCAGTCCAAGGAAGAGATTTGTTCCCCAGTTGTATCAATAGTCCAGTGCACAGCAAACACAGTAATCTGTCTGACAATTTTGATTTCTTCAGAGCCACACAGTAGCTGTGATCTTTTTGGAGAGATTTATTAAGTATCTAATGTGATCAGTAACATTTGTAATCACACGAATACTGCCTGGCAGTTGAACTGATTGAGTCTGCCAAAATCTTCTGGAGAAGTGTCTTTCATTAAGCAAATCACATGCTGGATTGAACCACTCAAAGTGGCCTCTACAGAGAGTTTTGGCAGAGAGTCTACACAATGCCTGTCTGCCCACTCCTCTCTTGTAAACTGTATTTTGGGATAATAATACTTAATAAATACTTAAATTCTACCAAAATGGTCCTTAGCTCTTGCATGGACTCTGCACTCTGAACTCTCTCTGGGTGGGTTACAGTGCTGATGTTATTTGTATTTCTGCTGCAGAGACAAGAGAGAACAAACCAATGTAAGTAGTGTAGTCGTAGTAGTAGACAATAAGATTGTGCCTTGTTACTCTTTAAAACAGAATAACAAATCCTTTCTCTTTTTGGTGTTTTATATTTTTTGGGGTTTTTTTTTTTTTGGTTTTGTTTTTTTTTTTTTTTTTCTTTTTTTTTTGCATTTTTTCTTTATTTTGGGAAGCAGAACAGAAAATGGCCCCAGTGGAAAGTTCCTGTTGATAACAATACATTTTTCATTGGGCTTAAAATATCATCCCCGAAGTAGAGATTTTTGTATCAGCTCAAGTATCTATATACTCAAAAATTAGGCTCCAAATTTTTTATACAAACAAGAATATTGGAACAGGATCAACAAAAAAGTCACTTTCAAAGTAATTTTACTAATTCTTTTCAATACGTCTGTCTTTCCACAAGAGGCTGGTGTTTTTGATATTTTGCTCTCAGCCTGCTCAGTAAGTTAGGAGGGAAGCTACCTGTATGTTTCCAAACTGCTTCTTTCCCATTTTGTCTACAACATCAAACACAGGGAAATAGGGAACTTTGACCCACTGCCTAGTTATTATTTCATGTGCAGTCCTACTCAGTAACACAAAGGAGCATGCTGCCATATATTCTGCCGAATTTGTTAGAAAGGCGTGTGGTTCTCAGCAAGGAAAACCTTCCTTGCACCTGCATTTCAAATGAGAAGTCTGTTTTGTCCTCTGTAGTATTCCAGCAAACCCCTTTAGAGGTCCTTGGGACCTGTTTTGTGTACAAGAGAAGCAGCATGACACAGCAGCAGCTCCCTTCTGGTAGCATCACGCTGCACTGTGGCACCGTCAATAGAGCAGCAGAAGTTTTCCTCATAGACCAAATTTTATTGTACAAAGAAAACAGTAGGATTAACACAGCTTCCTTGAAGAATACCAGCCTTTGGCTTCTTTACTCCCACTTATATCTGGACCAAAGTAATGCACAGCTTTTGAGCCAGCTTTTTGCAGGAGATGGAGCCCCAGCACTGAACATGTGAATTTTCCAGCACAGTTCCCCTTTTCAGGGGGCAGCATGTCTATGGTTTGGTATTGATATTGTGCATGCTTATTCTGCTGGTACCCTAAAGAATATTGCAAAGTCCTGTTACAGGAATTGGGGTTTTTTGTTCATGTTTTCATTTCAGAAAAATGGTTGCTCACAGTTGAGTTTTGATATATGCAGCTTGTTATAATAGAAAGGTGGAATGAATGACAAGTGGGTGTTGTCTGACTCCCAAAGGGATCAGAGTGACACTGCAACTTTATGGTTGCAACAGAGTGATTGTTCTGTACTTCTCTTTGTCTATAATACAACACAATAAAAGGGCAAGATGCATTATAGTATTTGTGTGCTTTGTTTCTGATTTGACAAATTGATGGTGCTTATACATTAATTAATGTCTGTTCTTTAGTTAGGCAGAAAATACACAGAGAAAAGATGCTATTTTTAATACAAAAATAAGAAGACCTTGCATTTGGGCTAAATGTGTTAATATATTCTAATTTGCTGAAGTGGAAAATCCAACTCACTCATTTGAAATAAAGGTACAGCAATGATTTTGTGAGTTTCTTTAAGGACCCCTTACTCTATACTTGGTAGTTTTGATAAAGTTCCTTATAATTGCAGGATGGCATGAAGAAAACTTGGAGCTAGATAGTTTGAATTTATTTTTGCTCAGGAAGTTAATTTAAATTCAGAACCCCTTGAGTCCCCACTTACTAGAAGAAACCCTGTATTTTGCAGAAGGATTTAATTGCAGGAGTGTTTAAAGCAGAAAGTTTTTTCTCCCACCCAACACTTCTTTTGCTGCAGAGCTGAGGCAGTTCTCGTGACCTTTTGTCGCCAAGCTGTGTCTTCTCTTCTCTTCTCTTGGTGCAGTGCTGCTGCTGCTATCCCTGGGCACGTGGTGTTTGTACACAGGGTAGAATGCAGGTGGTAGCCTGTGAAATTCACAGCCAAGTCCTCCCTGGAAGAGAAATGGCATAATCATGTTAGTGTGGTGCTGTCTCTGGGCAGGCAAGGTGACAGAAATCCTGGTAATGATCTCCAGAGCTTCTCATACCTGACCTTTGCCTTCTTTGGGTGTAATTCTGTGTGTGTTCTAAGTCAGTAGTTTTGGACTGAGTCTCAGATCAGCTCTACGAAGACATGTCTGGATTTCATTCTGGAAATGGAAACACAGTTTACCTTGCTTGTAATGTAGAATCCTGTTAGGTAACATCAAAGCTCAGTAGTATTATTGCTAGCTGAATCTAGCTGGTGAGTGGACTCTCTGGAATACTCTGAAAATCCTGTGGAATACCCTCTCCAGATGGAAACCTCATATTTAGAAACCAGTTATGTCTCTGTACCCAGAACTGTCTGTCAGTAAATCCTGGGGTAATCTGAGCATCTGACACACATTCCCCATTTTCAGAGAAATAAATTGTGGAAGTAGTTCCTTTAAGAGTGACCATGTGGTTTCTGTGGCCTCCTCTGCACCTGGCCCAGGCTGGAAGGCAAAGACAAGAGCTCCTCCTGTAGCAGTGGCACCCATGGTGTGCACACAGATCTCACCCTGATGAGACAAAGCACTTGCTGAGCTGAAGCAGGCTAACAGGAATCCCAGCTCAGTTCAGTGTTTAGTTCAAAGGTAATTTAAAAGCAGAAAGGCTCTGAGGCTGTTGTGCCTTTTGTGAGGCAGAGAAGCATAAAGGATGTTTTCCCTTTGGAACTGGTGCAAGGCAGGAAATTTGCCCTTGCCCTTCTTGGCCTGCAGATAGACCCCCTTACCTAAAGCAATGTTCTGCTCAGTCCTTCCCTGGCCAAGACTCAGGGCATGAGAGAAGAGGGGAGCAAGTGTGGAGGGGAAAAGAGCCTGCCCTTTGCAGCCTGGCTGAGTTCCTAGCAAATCAGGGCTCCTGACAGAGAAACCAGAGCTGCAGCCTCCCAGGGATTTACGTGCTGAGCATGGTAAGCAGGGGCTGAGGGCAGCGCTGCAAAGTGTCACAGTGGTGTTGGAGCCAGGGTTTAAAAAAGGGGAGCCCAGAGATGTTGTGTGCTTTGGGGCAAAACAAGGGATCATTCCTCACACTCTCATCAAGCATGTGAAATTTCCAAACTTTCCAGAACCTGCTTTTGAGAGCTGTGCAATGAAATGCAGATGGAAGAGGTGGTTGCAAATAACCCCTGTGCTCCTCAGCTGAAGCTGTGCAGAAGATGGGAAGTCTCAGGGAGGCTGTGTGCTCTGCTTGTTCCCAAGGGAGATATGGAAGAGACGGAAGCATCTTTTGCAAACTGGTTCTTGCTGATTTAAAGATTAAGGGGAAATGAATTTGCATGTGCTTTTACCATCTAAGGAGAAAGGCAACACTCACTTAAAGAGTGTTCTTTGCAGTAAACATTAAACAGAGGTGGGAACTAATATCAATGGCAAATATATATGTGTGTGTGTGTGTGTGTGTGTGTGTAATATGTTTAAATATTTAGCCTCTTTTTTGCTGTATTAAATATTTTGAATAAATAATTCCTGGCTGCAGTGGATGAAGCAGATGGGTCTGCTAAACTTCTGAAAAGTCACCATGATTTTCCAATGTCTGATTCTGTTTCTGCTTTGAACTGGCCTTGAGGTTCTGCTCAGAACATGCACCTCCACATAGGCAGAGGATGGAATTAATTTTACCTCATATGCTCATGATAATTTGTTGACTGCTGAAGAAGGATCCCCCAACAGAGGGACCTTTGGTCCAATGGGTACAAGCTTCTGTGCTCTTGTTGTGTTTTCTATGTATGTGGCTAGAAACAAGTTGAAGTTATTAACTGGCTGAATTCCAAAGGGGAGCAATGAAAAACACCAGGAGGTTCTTAAACAAATCACTTAATCATTCCCATGATTCTTGAGGAGACTGAAGCACATGGTAGACTTTGCAGGAGTCCTCAAACCTGTCATTCCCCCCATCCCAAACCTTGCCTCAAACCTGTCATTCCCTGAGCTAGGTGGCAAAGGGGAGACAGCTGGATCCTTGAGTTATGTCATTCCAGCTGGCCATTGAGCTCAAAGGTGTTGGAAAGAAAAAGCAAAAGGCCCAGTGGCAGCACAGAGCAGCCACCCATGATGAAGATTTATACACTGAGGAACTCCAGGTATCTGCTTGCCCAGTCTGTGTCCCTAGCAGATAAAAAAGATTTCACACTGATGGTGTTCTAAATGGCCATTATTAAATCTCTATGTCACTGCACCCATCATTATCTTTCCTGTGCTCCTTTCAGAAGGCTCTCCAGTAAAGGATGGAACATTTGTTCAGCCTGGCTTGTCTCAATGAGAAGGCTCTCCAGTAAAGGATGGAACATTTGTTCAGCCTGGCTTGTCTCAGTGCCTTCTTTGGACTCTGTATCATGGTTCTGCTCATGCTGAAATCATCAGAGCTGTTCTCTCAACACTGTGGCCTGAAGTCTACCCTTATATGCCCACATGGGAATCTCCACAATCTCACTGAAAACCACAGGCCTGTTTCACAGAACAAAGTGTTTTACTGCTTTTTGGATCTCCTACTGTTCCCTTACAGTGCTGTAAAAGGTTTTACTGGACAGAGCAAAGCTCCTGTGCCCCACCCCTAGAAATACAAAGCAGGGGTCTGAGGGCTAAAGGAATTTGATCCTATAAATTGTATTTCTCAAGCTGATCATGACCTCAAAGTTAAATATTATCCATAGTTCAAGCACTGACCATGTGAAATAGCAAACAGAAGCCCAGACTTGTTATAGTGGTGCAGAAGGTATTTCATCACTTGAAAGCATTAAGATACTAAAGATAGATGGTGCCTGCAGCACAGATTCCTGAATATATCTGTTTTTTCTAACTGTTGGAACACCAACCTGCTTTTACCCGTTTGTACATTATAGATGGGGACAGAATGACACATCTCAAGGGGACAGATTCTCTTTACATCAGATTTCATTCCATATAAATAAATGAAGAAGGAGAGGTAAAACTATGGATCTACAATTCTTTTTTCCACAGAAACACAATAATGATAACAAGTCCATCTTCCCTGATGCTTAATTCATTTTCTTTTTAATTGCTTAAGAAAGTGTGCCTGTACCTCATTACTCAAGGTGTGTGTGGGAGGTGAATGTATAGCAGACTGTAAAGCATGTAAAGCTCATCAGTAGCAGTTTAGTACAAGCCTGAAGAGGAATTTGGAAGGCAGGAATTTTTGAGCTGTGATATAGCTTTGCCACTTGAGTGCTTTCAGGTGCTGCCCATATTTCTTTTGTCATCTCTGGCCTCCAAATTCATCAAAGGAGAAATATTCTTTCCCTAAGAAGAATGAAAGCCAGTGTACCTCAATTGTGGATGTATTAAAGACAACCATTATTGTGTATGAAAATAGAAAATTCTTCAATTTGCAATTGTTTTAAGGTGAAATCAGTAGACATCATAACTCTGTCTGATGTCTGGCATTAAAGATGAAAATAAATTATTGTCTGTCTAACTATTGGCTGTTTAGCTAACACTTGGGTAATATATACAAGCAATAAAGAGATAAGTGTTATACATTTAAGCTATTTATCATATTACTGATTTTTCTACTTGGAAACTAATTAAAAACTTTTTTTCAATTTCTGGTCCACATTTCTAATGCCTCTTCCTGAGCTGTGCTTTTTATATTTCCTTCCCCCAAACAATCACATCACTAAGTTTCAATACCAAGATGTGCAAGAGAAAGGAAATACCAAGGTTATTTTGTGAGCATTTACAAAGGAGGACAAAGGAGAAGGTTATAAATTTCTGTTCAGAGGCAAGATGTGATGTGCAAGGCCCATCATAACCTGACCTCCTCTCTCTACATAGACTGCTGTATATTGCCTGCAAAAGAAAAGTAGTCCATACCAAATAATGCATTGAATAATTGTGATTTTGAATCTGTGAAGCAATTCTGAAGAATGGATAGTAAGGGCTGCAGAATACTTCATTATTGTGCCAAAAAAAAACCCCACACAACAAAAGACAAGGAGAAGTGGCAAAATTTAAAACCTTCTTCACTGCAAATAATAATCTCTTTCCCATACATACAGTTATACAACAGAAGCAAAAAACTTTATTGTGATGTAGTTTGAGTTGGATCTGGATGTAAATGAATTCATTGGATTTAATAAGTGTTGGACCTTGGTTAGTTCTCTAACAGCAAGTGCAAAGATGCAACACTTGAGGGAAAAAGAGCCCAAAGAAAGTCACAGCAAAAATTTGGGAAGACAAATATGATAAACTTGGGAAAATGCATTTAACCACTTTCCATTTGACATGAGGTCTGATTTACACCATGTCCATTTAAAACTTTAATTGCACATGGCATGTGAGCAAGTGTTTTGTACTGTCTCCTCAAGATCAATGTTGTGAGCAGGAAGAAGCTTTGGACTAAGTTTATTAGAGAAGCTCTCCTGTTGAGTCACAAGGTACAGAAAGGACTCCCTGTCCTTCTAAACTCCTTCTCAGAGAGGAGTATGGATGTGGCTGGGTCCAGTCCCAGTCCCAGATTTAGTCAAAGCATTTTATTGATGCAATTGAATCTTTGTATAACTTTGTTCTGTGGGATTAAGGACAGCAACCTGATATACGTATATTAATAGGAGTAATTATTTATTTTATTGATGATTCTTATGATAGTCATTATCATTAGATAATTTTAATGCCCTAATCAGAATTATTTACTGTACAGTATAGACAATTAGAGTTAATAGCATAGTACATTAATTTCTGAAGCAATATTGTAGCAATGATATTAAAGACAGTAAAATAATTATTAAGTAGAGACTGGATGTTACTCTCCCATACCAACAACTGTGGGCAAGTCTCTTTCACTTGGCCTTGAGGAGCATCCCCATTCATGGGAGAATCTCACAAATGCTCTTAGAAAAGGTCTGTTAGAATTCCTTGCCATTAAATGTGGGATTTTATAATATAAAATTATTGACTCTCAGTCAGATGTTTGTGTTCCAGCTGTGTCAGCTCAGCAGCCTTTAACTCAGCAGCTTTAGCTAAACTATCAGTACTATCACTCGTTGGTTCCTGTATCAGTAATTTGCCTGCTACATCCTCACTGATGCCAGTTTCTGTCAGGAAACCTTGTTCTCCTCATCCTCAGAATGTTTAACTTTGGGATTGATGAGTCAGGCTGGTCTCAGAGTTCTTCAACACCCAAAAGCAGTTCAGTGTCCCTTCATTCTCTATCCACCACTGGTAGCTTCTGCAAACAGGGTAAAGTTCCAGCTCTTTCAACCCCATGTAGTCAAAGCAACCTGCTATAATCAGTGTCATTTAGACCCACAGTTTATTCATCTGAGGTCACCTGATGGCTCATGTACATCAGGACAGGAACTTTATAATCAAATTCAGTCTGAGTCAGCCAGGGTGAGGTTTTCTGTCTGTGACTGGCACACAGTTGATCGTTTGGATGCCCATATATTCCTGCCACTCACTGACAGCCTGGAGAAAGCATCCAGGTCCTTCTGCCTGGGTCACTGACTGGCTGTGTGGGGAACAGTCCTCCTGGCAGTGTCCTCCTGGCACATGGAGCCTGGGAGGCTGAGCCATTTCCCTGGAATTGTCACTTCCCTGGGTGTTCAGCAAGCAGTGCCTGGGCACTAGGACTGCCCTTGGGCCCATCCTCCCTGAAGAGAAGGGTACAGAAATACCCCTGCCTTTCTGTGAGCCAAGTGTTAATGGGGAAAAAGTTTCATATTCTGTAGGAACGGAGACCCCAAATTTAGTTTTGCCTGAGGCATTTGGCCCCTTAGGGTGTTCCTCTACCCTGACCTGGCTCCCAGCAGCTTTTAATAAAACCTCAGCCTTGTACTTTCTGACATTCATTGCTCAAAGCCACCCCTTCACCTTGAGACATCCATACTGCAGGATTTAGGATGATCCCAGCATAATCCTGGTGTATTGTTTGTTTGCAAGGAAGGAGCAGATCTAAAATGCAGTTTGCTACTGTGCTACCTCAATACCACCACTGTGATGAAATTACATGGGAACCACAATGTGAGAGCCTCATGGTCAGCCACAGAATCTTCCAGGCTATTTGGGCTGACAAATCCAGCAGTCCAGAAGAAGAAATCATGGGATTTAAACAAAAAGCATAAAATGAAATTAATACATCCAAATTGGTTCTCTTAATTTTATGCCAATTTTCATGCTTCAAGTCATGCTAGCTGGAAATTACAGCAGGAAATCGTGCAGAAATTGTATTAAATCTGAAAATCTGATAACTCCAGAGAGCTGAGGTTTTTAATGAGTTGCCTTTCATTGTTTCAGTAGATAAAACATGAAGAGCCCTACTGCAAATACCCCAGCAGCCTGCAGTCAAAGGACTCCACCAACTTCCTCAGAGTTCAGCTACTGATTAATTTACTGTGGTGAATCAAAGGTTGCTTCTACATCATGCCTTTCATTACATTTTGATGTAGATTTGGGTGAGTTTGATGTGCCTCATTAGGCAAATCAGATACTGGGCTCACACACACAGATGGCTTCTCAAACGCTTCCCGAGGAAGTGACTGTGGGCTCAAGGGCCCTAGGTGTCATCTCAAAACCAAATCAATTGTGAGATGTTTTGCAAAATTTTGCTTGGAAAGCAAGACAGGAGAGATGTGCAAGGATACCTACAGATGTGCAGAGGGAGAGAGGCTGAGTGGATGAACTGGCTGGAGCAGTGATCCAAGATACAATGTTCAAGGTCTAATATTCTAGAGGTTCTTCCTGTAACAACTGTTTCAGCTCTGCACATCCCAGGAATCAATATGTGCCACCAGAGTACAAACAATAAATCTTGCAAGGTGCTACAATAGCAGCTTGCTTAAAACAACATACATCCATGCTTAACAGCTTTGGAAAATGGGACCTCGAGGGCTCAGCATGCTTTGGGATTCATTGCTTAGTGAGTTTTGCTCTCTGTTCAATGGAGCCATTATTCAAGCCATGACAGTATTTTCTGTTATGTATCCATGTGTTTGGAGCTGCTGAGAAAAGATCTCCTCCAGATGGAAATGTAGTGTGCAAACTACCCAAATGCTATTTTTGCAAACAGCATTTGCAGAACAATTGTTTGGGACTTTATAACAGGCCCTGGTGAAAAAGTGACACTCTGGCTGGGAAAGGTTGAAAGAAACAGAAGGGCTCCAGCCCATTCTTTGAGGACAATTATTTCAAAAAGACATTTAGAAAAGCAAGTTGGGGCTTTAACTTGAAGAGCTTTGGGGGTAAAACATTTATAGATGAATTTTAACAATTGAAGAGATAAGCAGTTGCTGCAATACTTAGCAGCCCAGGTCTATCCATCAGGAATCTCTGAGAAGTGGGAAGGGGCAAGGATTCAGGCTGACTGCCGTCAAACCTGGCGTGAAGTGCTGGAAACTGGGACTGGGAAAGTTGTGGAGAGGAGTTGAACAAACCAACAGCTTCTTCAGCCTGCAGATTTCAGAGACAGAGAGGGCATTCCTTAGGGTGTCCTGAAAAGGGTCTTTTTCTAGGGACTGAAAATATTGTGGAGGAGACAAAAAGGGTCTAGGCAGATCACAGTGGGATTTAAGCTGTGTAAAGCTGATACATTTTCTTGGAAAACAAGTGCTCTTTGTATCATTGTAAGTTAAAATGTTGGTATTTGCACAGCTTAGCTGGAACATAAACTATTTATTTTCTTTATTGTCTGGAAAATCATGGCTAGGCTATTGCCTTTTAGGCTCTGTTTTGGGATGCTGGGAGTGGTCTTCTGAAATGGATTAACCTGTATTATGAATCAATTCTCTCACCATGCTTTTAAGATAACTGTAGAGGAATAAGCTCCTTAGTTGAACCAGATATCTGAAATATTAGGAACTTCCAGACAAAGCACAGATACCAGTGACTGCCCCACAATAAAGCACATGCAAGATCACTCAAGAATTTGAACTGTGTAAGAGTGGCTTGGGGTTGTCAATGTATAAATCTGGTTGTCAGTCATAGTCTGGTTTCTTTTTGTTTTAGAGTGATTTGTTTTATCAATGTCTTGAGGACATTTGGACCTCTAAGTCCTTCCTGTGTCTGCCACATTTGTGTAGACAACCAGGCTGAAACACTTGCAGACAATTATTTTATTTCCATGCATTTGTTAGCTTGATGCAATTTCACACTGCCCCCTGAGTTTTTACTACATTTAAGTTAGAATTTGCCTCTCTGGAAGTTTGAAAACCCCATTCTTACAAATTTCTAATAGAAAATAGGCAACCAAATCTTTCACCTGTCTTTCCTTTTCTGAGTCATCTAACTTTATACAGAGACTCATCACCGTGTGGAACCTGTGAATCTTTGACTTTCATTGATTTCAGCTTCTTGATCAGCTCTCATCATCAGATTTCAACAGAAATGTAAGTGCTGAGGCCGGAAGTCTGTCACAGTTGTTCAAGGCTGGCTCGTTTTTCCCTTTGGCTATTTTCTAGAATATCTTATACATAATGTATCTCTTTCTCTGTAGGCTTCTGTTTCACAGTTCTCCAAAGCCTTGGCTCTTCCTTGTCAATAAAGGTTGGCACGCTTTCAATCACAGTGCTTTGGAGCTTTATTCTTTTGTGCTGAAAGAGTCACTGCTAGAAAATGCCTGAGGAAAGCACAGCTATATGTGATAAGGAAGGTTTATGTCATTAGAAAGGGAAGCTTATCTTAAATAGTGTTCTAATAATTAGGTTTTATTGGGTTTTGTTTTTTCTGCCCAAGAAGAGTCTAACAGTGGTGGTAAGGACTGAACTGGAAAACACAAATGGAAGTGCAGAAAGAAAATGGCATAAGTTTGCTCAGCTTGCTGGGAAGGGCATCAAGAAGTTGAAAAAGAAAATTTGGTCAATGTTTTCAGCTTTAGTAACAACTTATGTTTTCATTGAGGAATATGATTTTTCAAGTTGAAATTGTTCTATTGAGTTTCTGCATAAATAACAGTTAAGGATCCAAGTTAAGGTCATTAATGATCCATTGTGGTTGAGGGAAAATAGAAATGCCAGTGGAGGAATGTCCTGCAAGCAATTGCATCCAAGTAACCCAGGTGCCCACCTGCTCCTGGAATAGATGGGGAGAACTCAGTGTTCAGGGAACATAATACCAGGAGGTAGTGGAAGTGATTGAAATTCCTGAGAACCTGTGCTGTTGCTGGGGAACAGAAAAGTAGCAGTGGGACAAGTGGAGTCCAGTCCTTCAAGACATTAAGTGGGCATGACTCACCAACCACACTGTTTGTGTATGAATGGTGCTATCTTAGAGGCTTCAGCTAAACTGGAACAAGAGGGGCAGCCTGGAACATATTAAAATCCAGGGGCATGGAGGTAGAAAAGAAATGATACAGAGATCACCAGTGCATGCTAGTACTCCCAGCACTGGGAGGTCGGGGAGGCAAGGGAACACTCCAAATTCCGTCAGGCTTCTACCAGGGTACAGCAGCCAGTCAGTACCACTCTGGGCTCTCCATCCTGTCCCCTGAATGGCCAACACTGGCAGTACAAAAGCTAGAGAAAGGAAAAGGAAGAGTTCAGCAATGCTGTGCATCTCTGTCCCTGAGCTTTGCAGTATCTTGAGAAAAAGAAGGGACCAGCTTCTGTAGTTTTAGAAGAGGGAGTTGTTCCCCTTGATGGTGGGGAGGGATAGCATTTTATGTGCTCATACGTTGGGTTGATACAGTGCTTCCCCACTGCTTCTTACCATTGCAGAAAATGCACATCTTTTAAGAGCTACTCCATCTAATGCTGTCTGAGACTTTTATGACACTGGCATCCAAAAATGTGAGGCCTTACAGACACCTAAGGCACAAATGCAGGGCTCAGTTCAGATTCTGGTGTATCAGTTCCTCTAAGGAAAATGTGGTCAACAATCAGGTTCAGCCTCTCAAAGAAGAATAAATGGTAGGAAGAGAAAAAAGTGTATCCCTTTGGCCAGCAGTGAGCTCTGTGGACATTTGGGAAGCCAGGTGCATTGTTTGGCCTCAATGCTCAGCCTCAGAGAGCCAGCAAGGCCAAACTGAAGGATAGGAGGGTATGACAGTAAGTACATCTGTGTGCTTTTTGGTCTGCAAGCACCTTTATATAAATATAATTCAGCTGGTGGAGGCTTACAGGGCATTCTTTTTCATGGTATTATCTCCTTTGCTTTTAGGATCTGTTTGATTTCCTGCAGAAGACATGGGGGGCTGTGTCATGCATTTAGTCCCTGCTTCAGAGCCATTAGCACACTTGGTATAATTAGAAATGCACTGAACCACAGTTCAGACCTTATGATGTTTTCTTTCACCCTGGCAACCTTTCAGACATGGAAGTACAATATTCAGCCCCACACCTGAACTCCTGGAGTGATCACCTTTTTTTTTTTTTTTTTCCTGGCTGGAATGACACTTTCAGCAGGATCTGTCTCTCTTCAAGCAAAACAGATTATTGGGTCAATAACTCTTCAATTTGCAAATCTCAAGCTTTTGCATTTGTTTTAAGAAAGAAAGCTGCACAAACATGTATCTCAACC
Organism: Onychostruthus taczanowskii; assembly: GCF_017590055.1. NCBI lineage: Eukaryota > Metazoa > Chordata > Aves > Passeriformes > Passeridae > Onychostruthus > Onychostruthus taczanowskii. The sequence goes on along the minus strand of NW_024499239.1, from coordinate 22,170,215 downwards.
AATTGTTCACACACTACTGTACTGATATAACGTGTTATCTTGAAGTCAGCCATCAGTTGTGAGTAGATTTTGGCTTACAGGATAACGTCCGATTTGGTCTTTGAATTTCTACTTCTGGCTCACTGGTATCTGAAACCTTTGGAGTTTTTCCCCCTGAAGTGGTAAAATGGATGGTCAAGGTGAGGTTTGTCTTGGATACAGTCATGTCTGCTTTACAAAAACTGTATTTAGTGTCCTTTCCCATAATCTGTATTTAATGTCCTTTCCCAGTGAGCACTGCAGCGCTGTTATAATTCAAGGCCTTTTGTCTACTGCCATCTTTGAGCACCAGCCCCACATCTTCCTGCTCCCTCATCTGTGAAGTCAGTGAGTAGAAAGATCTCTTCAATGGGTTGCTGAACCCATAGTAAAAACCACACTTCAAATCTGCTGTTTACATTACTTTAATTCTAGGAGGGTTACAGGAAGGCTGCAGCGGAAGACAGGAATGGGAAAGATAACACAGTTGATGATTCAGAAGCAAAATTCACCACTACAAAAGATCTGTATGCATTATTTATAGGGCAGGCTGGCACTGCTTCTTTGAAATAATTTTGCCCTCATGTTTTGGCTGCTCTTCTATAAGTCTGCAGAGGAGTGGGAGACAAAATGATGCAGCAGAGGGGACGTGTGAGAGTCTGGGCAGAAGGCCATTTAGATGGGTTACATGAATCAAAGGGAATAAACCCTGGATGTTTCACTGAGTGCCATTTCTCAAGGTTTACCTGAGGTTAGCTATAAACCTGGTCCCGGCACATGGAAATACAGCAGAGTTGGAGAGGTACATTTCTCTTTAAGCAGGAAGGAGCTATGCCTGGTCTCATGGGATAGTTGTGTCCATAAATTCTTTACACAAGAAGGCAAAGGCTTCTTACTTCTTAACCCAACTACATAAGGCTTGCTTTCTGTGCCATGAGTTCAACACCTGCCAAACTCCCTGCTCATCAGCATTTTCACTGAGGTCAGCCCATTTCCTGCTGGAGGTTCTGTGCATGTTGATAGGAACTATCTTTGCAGCTCACTTGCTGTGGGATGCACAGCCTCTGGCTCTCCTACAAGCATGTACCTGCTATCTACAGTCATTTAACTCGCCCCCCTGTTTGATTCCTGTGTTGAACTTTTGGTGTTGTTGACTTGTAGCAATTACAGAGTTTTCTGCCAATTAGGCAGTGGAGATGAGCAGCAATGGGCTCCCAAACTGCCCTTCTGACACTCTGGCTGCTCGGTGCACTGCTGGGCTGCCGCAGGCTATTGCAAAGCTCTTGGCACTAACATTTTTCTTCTGCGTGCTGAGGGCTTTTGGGTCAGCCTGCAGCCTCACAAAATCTATTCAAGGAAAAATTAGAGTTGAAGCTAGTTCTTGCATAAAAGCAGCAGAGAGACAAAGGCCAAAAAATACCCATTCTTCTGTAGCAATTGTCAGGAAAGAAGAATTTTCTCTCTACATTAAAAACACCATTATAGTTCACTGGGGAACACGATGTGTTCACTTATGTAGGGCTCCCAGATACAGCTTCTGGGCTTATTAGAAGCCAACTCAGCCTCCAGATTACACCTGTAATCCCCATGTGCCCCACTTCCCAATCAGTTGACTGAAACTCAGATTCCCTTTTTCTAATGCTTGCCTGGTTTCTCTTGGAAGCAATTTGGGTTAATAGCTGCCCTAACAATTTGCAGTGACCTGTAGGAGGGGGCGCCAGGTTTCAGGTGGTAGCCAAAACTTCTGGTTTTCAGTAATAATACTAAAATCACTTTGCTGCAAACCCCAGTACAGACCAGTTTTCTCTGTTTAAATGCAGGAGAAGTGCTCACAGCCAGCAGAACAGAGTACAAGAGCAACCAGCAGCTCAGAGCTACCAGCAGAGCCCTGCACCATCCTGCCTGCTCTAGGAAGTGGATGTTAATGTCACATATTTATGCTGTCTTCTTTTGATTTGTAGTTCTGTAGAGTCATCTCTCTGTCACCTGACTTAACCATGCCCTTTTTTTTTTTTTCTTTCTTACTTTTTCTTCATTTTGACCACTGTTGACAGCTCTGATAAAGCACACGTTTCACAATTCTTCATACTGTTTTGCCACGTCCTGCTGAAGGTATCTCCTAGATATTAACTGGGTTTTGTGTAGTAAAATACTCACTTTACCCATACTTCGTTATCTGCAATTAAATCTGCAGATAAGCCTTCTTTTATCTACTGATAACTTCTGTCTTGAGACTTGCCTGAAGAAATCTTTGAACTATAAGCACAAATGAGGGCTGAATTTACTAGGAAATGGCCCCTCTTATGTAGCTGGCCTTGTTTTTTTTACAGTTATGAACATGGTGTCTATTATTTAAACATGCCTAAATAAACTGATGTGTCAGTCACCATATACCAAGACAGCCAAAATCCCAACAAGGCAGATAAACCAAATTCTCCCCAATATCAGGATATGGAGAGAGGAACAGAAGCTACAGAGCAGCTTGTGATGCATAACTGAAGTTGACACACATTACAGAACAAGCCAGCAGCTAAACTCCTTCTGAAGAGGTTAGGCACAGACTAGATAGGCTTGTGGGGGTATGGAACCTCCTTGTGCACATCCTGCACTCAGAGCAGGGCCTCAGAATTCCTGCTGGCACTGCCAGAGCTGTGGAACTGTGCCCACAGGCACCAAACTCCACCAACAAAAGGCTGAGCTAAAAATCACCCCAAATGCATCTTCTGGATGCTTTCTCCTAGCCAGTCAGCACCACTCCAGTCTCATCAGGTGCCATCTCAGCCACCTTGCCTTCTCTCATCAGGCTCTGCTGTCCTGAGTAACCCAATGATGGAGGTCAGAGAAAATGGAAAAGTGAAACAGTGGCACTGTGAGAAAATGCTCCTCAAAAATACTTCAGGTGTGTGCTTAGCACAGGAGAACCTTCTAACACTGCTAGAACTGATAATGCAAGGGTTCAAGGAAAAAGAACGTGTAACTGGCATCATCCTCCATGAGATGAGTGATGTCAAAATTAGAAGGAATAAAAATAATGTCTCTCTAAATTTCTGGCTCCTCTAGTTTGCTTTTAGAAAGACCCTCTTTAAATTTCCTGTCATGCCATAAGCCATTTTCTGATTTACCATGAACAAGAAGTAAATGTAAAGACCTCCTTGATTTTTCAGGGCCCCCTTGTGGAATTTTAGCACTGACACGAATTTCAGTGGCATTACATCTTCTGAGGACATGATCCTTTTCCAGGCTCCATGATGCAGGTGGGATCTGCTTTGATCAAGGCTGGTCCTTCATCTCACTCATCTCCATACCAGCTCACACTAGTTAAGGCCAAAGTCAGGAAAGCTGGTCCAGACAACTAATCCTCATCTAATGACACTCCTATAATTTTTTTTCTAGTTCAGCTGGCACTTTTCTAATCTGTGCCAAAGCCTGCCAAAGGGTCAGTACAGCCTGCAGGCAGGCTTGTACCTGTGCACACACTTCAGTCCAGCACAGTGGAAGTGTTTGTTCCTCACTCCATGTTTAAATAATGTCTGAGCTCTCCTGGACCCAAGCAGGGTAAATTAACAAGGATAAAGCACATTTGTTAGATGTAAACACTCCATGCAAATATAGATGTTCCTGCTTACAAGGGCTCTTGGCTTTCTCCCCTACATAGGTAAATTTCTCTCCTTTTAAGACAACAGTGAAACATGATACTAGATTTTTAAGCATTTATTAATTTTAATTTTCCACAAATGACTTTCACTGTAACAATCTCAACAGGAACCAATAACACACATAATCACAAGGTCCTTGATAATGATGAAAGTAGATTCACTGCCAGCAGCTATTATGCTCATTTGTGGACTGTGAAAAACACTACACATGCTTTTGTTAGGGTGAGATAAAGGGCAGTTTTACCCTGAAAAAGGGGTGTTAGGATGGCATTTTCTTATTCAGTGGCTTTGTTCCTTGCTTGTGTCAGATGTGCTGATGTTGGGGAGACAAGTAAAATTGTACTACCTCAGGGTTTTAACTGCTCTCTACCTTGCGGCGTCAGATCCACTCCACGGTTCATTATCATCCAAACTGATCCATGACCACTCTTTGCACGGCTCCTCAGACCTGCACCTCAGCTCTCAGGAGAAGTGCAGTGGATCGGAGGAGCTGTACCTTGCGGCGTCAGATCCACTCCACGGTTCATTATCATCCAAACTGATCCATGACCACTCTTTGCACGACTCCTCAGACCTGCATCTCAGCTCCCAGGAGAAAGTGCAGTGGATCGGAGGAGCTAGGAAACTCAGAGTGAGTTGTGTCCAGCCAGGCAGCTCCCCCTTGCAGCCAGCAGCCCACAAGGGTTAGTGGGGTTGTCCCTTCTCTGCACTGTCACCAACGAGTGACTGTCCCCATGCGTGACTGTCCCCATCCGTGTCCTGGGACAGCCAGGACAAGGAAGGGCAATGCTCTCCTGAGAAGCAGAAAATGTGACCCCCTGCACCCTCACGTGTCATTTGGACAAAGTAAGGTCTTGGGGGTAGATTAAGGTGATCAGCTGCTGGTTTTCAATAAGTACATAAGCACAGCATGGCCCTTGGCATTCCCATCACTCAACTCTCTGAGCCACCTGCTGATTTTCCTCCTGAAACACAGACAGTGGGGAAGTGCTGGTACTTATGTAAGGAGAATCATCACAAGTGTTTGACAGGAGAACTGAAAAGTGATCATAGTCCCAACTCTCTGTCTCATCATCAAGTTCATCCTTGTAGACCTTTACAATTAATCTGGAAAGTAAATACAATTGTACAATATTTACTTGTCTGTAGTGCTCATGGGCCAAAGACATTTTAGGAATAAGATAGAAGTGGAATGTCAAAGCATTCGAAATCATCTTTCCAAGAAAGAAGAAACTTTTTCATCTCTTATTAATACATCCAAAACCCCCTTTAGTTTTATCATCAGCCAGAAGCAAAATTATTTAATAGCCATAAACTCATCCCTAGACATTAATGATCTGCTTTTCACGTTTGCAATTTCCATTGAATGCACTGGGAATTTAAAAAACTCAGAGCTTCAGAAAGCTCAGAATATCAAATCATAAACATCTTTACATTTAATTATTTTCTTCTGGCTTTCATTATATAAAGAACAAAGCCAGAAAACTAATTCAACATCCTTTGGGGACTGGACCATCGGATATACAGTAAGGACAAAGTTACATCTAAACTCCTGTCACTTGAAGAAACTGCTTATTTGAAAATTAAAACCTAAGTGAATATACAGTTCTTAACATTGTGTAATTCCAATTACAAAGACAGAGAAAATACCACTGTATTTTTGATGTGGAGAAATTCCATAAAACTAAGAAAGAAAATAAAAGGAACAAAGGACATTGCATAAAACCTTTCCCCCTTTCTCCAGGTATTCAATGGAATGAAAATTGATCTGCCTTAGGGACAAAGGATCACAGTAAGATAAAATCAGCAGAAGCAGTACCTAATAATAGTGTAAAATAAAAGAGGACATTTAGAAAAAAAAACCCAAAAACCCAGCAACATCCAAATGTATGTGTATTTGTTTCAATAAACTTCACCCTGCTGTTTCTCATATGATGACCTAGAAGCAAAGCCCACTTCTTTATGTCTGCCAAGCCTTTGTGTTCAGGGAAGCCTTAAAATCATTCTCACTCATAATGGTATGAGAGCTCTGAAAACATCTCAGTTCACAGCTCCTGCCCCACAGTTCTGGAACTTACCCTATACAGCGTGTGCTGTTGTGCAGCAACTGCACATCATTATTGACAGTTGTGGTACACAAATAAACCAGCCTGGTAGTGTCTGGGAAATCTGTCTGTACAACTCACAAATTCTGTTTGATATTGAGGACTTGCTATATGCTGCTTGAATTACAAGCTCTCTTTTGAATGTAGGGCAGATCTTACTTTTCTGTCTCTTTGCATCTCTTTATAGGACAAAATAGTGTCCAGAGGGCATGACACAGTGTCAGAATTTGGCAGTCACTGAATCTTGACAATCTTCTGATGGTATGGCAGTATCCTTCCTGCAATAACGAGTGATCTCTGAGCAGCCTGAATGTTACTTGTATTTTCATGCATCCTCCTTGAAAGCATAAAATCTCAACCAGAATGCCACAGGGATCACCAGGACCAATACCACGCTGTGGTCACCAGGACCCCTCTGAGCTGCCATGCCCACACAATATTAGGTGTCACTTTCTCCTGATGGCTGACAATTCCCATGAATCCCAAGCTAGTATACCCAAGCACAGGGCTCAGTGCAGCACAGACACTCTCTCTTCTTTCCATAATTTAAAGCAAAAACAAAAACCAGCTGCTTTGCTTCAGAGGTGGCTCCAAGTATCCAGCTTTAGACAGCTCCAGAAATGTAAGATGATTTGGGTTCCACTTCTTAGTGCGAACATCCCTGGCTCAGTGATGCCAAGAATCAAAAGAGCATGTCTGCAATAAAACAGATCCAACAAAGACTGCTCCTGGCGATGCCCTGCTGTCACACCAGCACCAAATATCTTTTCCATTGTGTTTGAATCAGTCTCATTAGTTCAGTCAGACTTTATTTTTTCAATGCATGGGGTCTTCTTGAAGCAAGACACATTCACTTCATCCTGATTTATAGCCCAGGGGTTGGTTTCACTGGTTTGTAAACTGAACTCCTACACATTTTTCCTTCCTTATGGCTGTATTTTCTGTCCTCTTCCCTCCAAGAGCTGCCTGTCTGATCAGCCCATGTGCTGTGTAGGCTAGTTAAAGATTAACACAGCCAAACTGTGGCAGTATAAATCTTGAACATGCATGGAAACATAGAAAACTGTTTTGCAAAACAAGTTACACAAGCACTTAATGAAAAAGATTTGCTCATAACATTTCTTTTTCTTTGTTTCTATCATCAGTCAATGAACAGAGGTGTAGGCTGTTGGCAATTTTACCTTCTTGTAATTCAGTGTTAAACCTAAAACCCACATTGAGAAACCAGAATATGCTCTCTCCACTCATTCCCTGTACAGAAAGTGGGGGACAGAGGAATATCTGTAAGAACTTCCCCAACACTGGCCACTTAAATAGCCCCAGAATATGTTTTGCAGCCTGAAGAGGAGGGCCAATCTTTGTTCTGTGGGTGTTACAGAATCAATCCTAAATGCTTAGAGCAAGATCCTATGGGAAAAGCCTATGCAAAGGTAAGATACTTGACAAGACTGCCCCATTTTATAGTGAGGTACAAGCCTGTAAGGACTGTTAACCATGGCACTTGGGCAGCACTTTTGCACAGCCTTGGAAAATCCAATTCTTCTTTGTGTTACATCTGTGCAGCCGGAGATACTCACATCTGCCTCAACAGGAATACCTCTACAGATGTTAGAAAACTTGGGTTGAAATGAAAAAATCTGATTTTTTGAGCTATTCTCTGTTTTATCATCCAGCCACAGTAACGTGTCAGTTTTTTGGCTTTGTGCTGGTAACCTCAGAGCAAACATGGCCTGATAGGGTATCATGTTGAGTCACAGGAGTTGTTCTCAAGACAGCCTCACACATATTCAGTCTGTATTTGTTTTACTTCTGTTTGCCTGCTCAACGTGTGTCAAGAATTCCCAATGATGCCAGCATCTAAATCCACATTTTTTCCTCCACTGGTGAATTGTTTAAAGTGCACCTGCACTTCTGTGGGGCTGGGTGTTCTGCCTGTAACCACTGAGTTAGAATCTTCCCCCACAGAGAGACTGGGGCAGTTGGGGTAAGTTGAATGGATTTATGTCCTACAACAACACTGCCAAAACTGGGAGTAGCATCCTTGAGAGGGGAATTGGCTGATGCGGGGACAAGTCTGGGTTAGGTTGTTTGCACTAGGTTTGCACTGTGGTGTTGCTGAGCTTCAGCTGCTCCAATAAATGTAGGAAAATTTCATGACTTCAAATCCAACATAAGACAACCTGCAGTTTCTGCCTTTCACCTGGAGATGCCGTGTGTAGGACAGGACACTGAACCACAGCATCTCCAGTAGGGCTTTGTCCTCCTTGGCAGAAGCTGAGGTGGGCATGGATCAAAGGAGATGGCAGGAAAATGGAGCCAACCAATGTCTTTCCTCTCCTGGGTCTGGGGGCTGCTTACTCTGGAGGCACTTGCCCTTCTGGCCATCTTTCCTCTCCATGGGATTTTCACCACAGTCTCCATAACCCCACCTGGATATCTGCTGCAGAGCCAGGCAGTTTTACCAGTGTTGTAAGTTCAACTAAAGAATCTTCTGCAAATTCCCAGCCTATTATACCAAAAAGGAGGACACCAGAAGATTTAATTTTCATGGCAGTGGGGCTGAGCTGTGCACTACAGAATACACTGCAGAAAAGGAGAGAGAGATTGGGAAGGGATTTCAGTTCCCAAGGGCAGACTGCCATCAGGCAAGGCTAAAATAGCTGTGTACAGAGACACTAACTCTCTTCAGCACCCAGTTGGGGATCAGGTGAATTGATTTTTCATCATTTTGGGCCCTGTCAGCTAAAAACAAAACAGCACAAATGTCAAAATGTTAGTGGAAACCTGCAGCTTTCCAAAAGAAGCCCAAAGCCATTTCTCTGACAGTGGCAGAACAAATACAAGTAGTTTTACTGGGTGCCAGTTTCTTCTTAAATCTCTTCCCTCAGGGAGCTGAGTGCTTAGAAAATATTTAGGGGGACTGGAAGCTTGCTGGATACTCAGCTAATGTAGGTCTTGAAGTCTGTGATGGTGCTCCAAAGAATGTTGGGCTGCATTGATGGGCCAAGTTCCTTTAGATTAGGCAGAAAATGATGTTTTGGCAAGAAAAATAGAGCTCCAACCAGGTGCCTCTGGAGAAGGAGGATTTTATATTCATGCTGTTTGTCACACAAATCCAGATAGGGTCATCTCCAGAGCTGTGTAAATATTAAATTCAGCCTCAGAGCTGACAGAAGCAGTAAGTGCCTGCAGAGTGGGCGACTCTCCAGGAGGAGACAATGGTTGGCTTTTAGCACATCCCGCTTTTTTATTTGCTTAAACAACTTGACTTGTGTGTGCTGCCAGTTGCTTGCACTCAAACCCCTCCTTATATCTCTGCAACCACTAAGACTCTCCATTCTCATGGGGAGGATGTAGCAGAGGTGGTTTTCCTTTCTTTCCTGCTCTGTGCATATGGGGGTAAACTGAGACAGTTAATGATGTTGAACTTCTCAGTTGATGCTTAGAGCCTTTCCCTTCACAAAGGTACTCAGATGCTTTTCAGTGCAAAATTTAAGCAGAGTTGGTTTGATTTTTACAATACAGCTTGCTGAGACATAGGAAGGAGTGAGCTGCAGTGAGTAAATGAAGCTGTGATATGGGAAAAAAAAGTATGTCCGATGTTTCATACTGGATAAAACTTGCTGTCCCCCTCATATGGCAAAGGTTGGCATCCTTTGACCCCACAGGACTTTTACATCGGAAGTTTGCTTCTGACTTGTAATATGAGAGATTGTTCCCAGGGTTATTGCTGACAACTCCATCCAAAATATTCTCTGGCTATTTTGCAGAAGCAAGAGAAACTTGGTAGTAAGACCTGATCCAGCTGCCACTGTCCTGAGAAAAAGAGCTGCTCTGACTACAGGAAGAAAGAGATAGTTGGGTCCAAGTGGTTTCTGTCTTTGTGTCAGCGTATTTATAATTTTCACTGCTGAGAGTGCTGTGGTGAACACAGCTGGTCACAGGTGACAAGCAGCTTCTGGAGTGAAATTCAGTCTTTTCAGTAAGGAAAACATGAGATTTTGGTGCCATCCACGAAAACTAAAGAGTTGTTGGTCTATTAACACTCACCTGCTGAACAAGATAGATTTTGTCAGACTGAGAACACTTTTACTTATCTGACTGATGACAGATAAATCAACCCCCTGGGGATAAACCTACTTTGTGGACTTCCTTTGCGGGTATGTCCCCTGCCCCTATGTTATCTGTCAACATTTTTCTGCTTCCAGCAGGCAAATTGCATTGTTTGTCTCTTTTTGCAGTTAGAAAATCAAAGCACAAAGACCTCAGAGTTTAAATCCACAAAGTCACTGAGAGGTCTGTTTTATTTTTTTCTGTGGCTGGAGCTCTGAGTGCTTTACCTGCAGTTATGAAAGAAATATTCTGTACATAGAGCAACAGCGAGAGCAGCACTTTCTCCTCTGAGCATCCCTCTTCCCTGAACATAAGGGTTCACATTCCTTTCTCATCCCTGAAAAAGTATCACGGGGTCTCTGAAACTCCCAGCGCAAGTACACCACTAACACAAAGACAATTAAAACCAAGCATTTTCTGAGTGGGGCTTTGCCCTTTTCACTGCCTCTTATACCTCTGACATTCAAGAGCACCTTGTAGTTTATGCATCAATATCCATTTTGAACTGCCTTCTCTTTTGACACACTTTTTACTCAGTGCAGTCAGCCTGCAATCCTTGTTTGTCCCTTCCCTCTCCTCGTTGCCACCTTTGATAAGGGAAACCATTTTCAGTGTTTCAGCTCTGCTGCTTGCCTCTGAAAGGACAGTGTTGCTCCCATAACCACAATGATTTCTGCAGGGAAATACTTGTTTTCAAATCAGTGCCCTGCCACTGGGATGCCATGTTGAGGGCCTGAAAGTGAGATGAGCGAGAATCAAAAATGGACCTGACTCATTGATTTTTATTCTTTAAATAAAGAGAAAATCAAACTAGAATGGAAATATCTGCCTTCATTACATGTTGGGATATTTAAGCAGGGCTGTAGAAAACCTGGCTGGGAAGTTCTTTCTATGGCCACAGGTAAGGGTTAAGGGGCAAGCCGGGGTCCCTGCATGGCCAGGAGTCCCTGTCACTCTCACTCCCGGTTGCCATCCCCTATTTCCTCGGACCATGGTCTAGTTGAGAATTTAGGGCTGGGTTGGACTCGATGATCTTGAAATCTCTTCCAGCCTAGTGAATCTGTGATTCTGTGATTCCGTGACTCTGTGTCTCTGACTCTGTGACTCTGGGATTCTGGGATTCTGTGACTCTCTGATTCTGGGATACTGGGATTCTGGGATTCTGTGATTCTGGGATTCTGTGATTCTGTGATTTTGGGATTCTGTGACTGTGATTCTGGGATTCTGTGACTCTGTGACAGAGATTTTGGGATTCCAGGATTCTGTGGCTCTGTGACAGTGATTTTGGGATTCCGGGATTCTGTGGCTCTGTGACAGAGATTTTGGGATTCCGGGACTCTGTGGGCCAGCGCGGCCCGCCAGTCTCCGGCCCGGGGGCCGCCCCGCCGCCTGCTGGCAGCGCGCGGTACTGCCGGCGCCCCCAGGCCGGGCCGTGCAGCGGCGCCGAGCCTCCCCTCACGCTTCTGAGGGCATTTCTTCCTGCTCTTAGGCGGCGTTTCGCTTCCAACGCGGCCCTTAACTGCCCTCTGCAAGGGCATCCCCTCCACGAAGGCTTGCCGGGAGTCAATTAAAGACCTTACGTGGAATTTTGATCTCGTGGCCGTTTTGCGGCGAGTCAGCTTAATTAGTCCTAACAGCCACCCTCATCTCTAGGCTGTGCGTGTCGCATTAGTGAGAGTCCTGGGGACTGGATCACTTAGTCAGCGCTTCCTGATGTCATCCAAAGTCTTCGCTTCATACATTTCAGATGAGGCTCGAAGCCTGCTGGCTTCTCTCTCTTCTGATCTATTTTTAATTAGCACTTTGAGGCCTTTGCTGTTAGAGCCACGGAAGGTGCTCTCGGTGGCACAGCCTCGTGTGTGTGTGGGGGGATATTGATGCCGGCACAGGGCTGTAACACGTTGTCCAGGCAACCGTGAACTGGAGAGCCGGGAGCGGGAGCCCACAGACAGATCCTGGGAAGAGACTTGCTGGATGATCCTGCACAAGATGCCAGAATACCTAACTAGAATGGCAGAATGCCTACAGAAGGAGGACAGGGAGCCAGTAATGGGAAACTTGTTACTTTTTGATGAATTAGCTCCAGATCACGCCAGAAGGACAGTTGTTTTCACTGTCCGCAAAATCTGTGCAAAGCGTTCAGGAGAACTGCAAGCTGCCAGAATAAGCCCTCCCAAAATGAACTGCTTCATGGTGTGGTATGTATAATTTCCCATTTTTCTTACTACAGGGATGATTTAGTACCCATGACTTAGTAACAGATTTCACCCTCCTTGATTATGATAGAGTTGCAATGCATCAGGGCCACATTCTGCAAGGGGCTGAGTATCTTCTGAAACATGCTGAGTACCTTTGGCTCTAACCTTGTCACTAAGAGTAGACAAAAAGGCTCAGCACTCCCTACCAGCATTTTAGCAAGGGCTGGGACAAAGTCGTGGAGTCCTTTGGCACTGTGCAGCCCAGAAGGGCACAGAAGAGGATTATGGGGACTGTTCAACCCAGCCAAAAACCTTTGCAAAGTCTGGCACTTTTGCTTGCTGTCTTTACAAGAGATATTGTTATTATTTATTGGGGGGGTTTTTTGTTGTTGTTTTTTTGTGGGTTTTTTTTTTTTTTTTTTGGGGGGGGTTTTTTTTTTTTTTTTTTGTGGTTTTTTTGTGTTGCAGTAGCGTCTTGGATGGGAACCCTTAGGCCAGGAACCACAGGAACCATACACAACCAGAATAGAAAGACAGTCCTTGCTTCAAAGGAGTTTTCAGTGAGACAGGAGACAGCAAATGTCAATTATATACAGTGGCAAGGTAAGGGAACAAGGGACCAATACTATTAAGTGGGGAAAAGAATTAATCCATAGTCATATACTGTTGCAAAAAAATCACAAAAATACCCTATTTTCTTGCCTGTTTTTCCTCCCTAGCTAGATTTTCTGCAAGGCCGGAAATGTGTCTGTTGCTTTCAATGTGTTGGATATGTTACACATCTTCCTCAGAAAGTTCCTGACCTAAAGCACATGGAAAAAGATAGGAGTGTTTTTGCTGGCTTCAGTGGACCTTGGATGAGCCAAAAGTCTTGAATGCAGAATATTTTAGTGGAAATGAGATATTATGTTTGCAGCTGAACTTTTGTCAGCCTCAAGCCCCATGCCTCAAAAGATTTGTTCAGGGACTTCCTTGTTTACTAGTACTACTAGTTTAGTAGTTCCTCCCTCTTTTTCCCTTTAAATGAATGTGTTCCAAAACCAACCCTTGCCACCTGATATTGGGATTGTTTTCTGCTTGAATCAAAATATTTTGGTCTTGGGTCCAGCTTGTGAAATTCACATACCTTAGGTAAAATGCAAATAATTTTGTCTTAATATTGCCACCAGTCTGACAGATATTTCACATGACAAGTTTTGAAGATCTGCTTTTCCAGCAACTGTACAGTCTGAGCAAGTATCTGGATGCTTCCTTAGATGACATGGGTTTGTGCATCAGCAGTAGCAGAGGATACAGCAGTCATCTGGGGACCTGCATCTTATTTCTGTTTACATTCTTAAGGGTAGAAATGCAAAAAATTTTGAAATGGAAATGTGTGTGGATCTTATGTCTTTTTTTTTTTTTTTTTTTTTTTTTTTTTTTTTTTTTTTTTTTTTTTCTTTCAAAAATCTGCCCTCACATATTTTGTTGTTGAACTACACTGTGTTCTGGGATTAAAAATAGAGCTTCCTTGCACAGATCCTTCCCCTTCCTTGCTCTAGCCAACCAGAAATCTGAAGGAAAGGTGAACTTTAATTGAAAGAGCAGGTGCCCCACTGGGTAACTACCTCTGCTTGCCTGTCCCCTCTGTTGCATCACAGCTAGAAAAGCAGCTTTGATGGTGATAAGAAGTAGCAGTAATCCTGCTCACTGCTGCCACTGAGCAGGCAGGGAGTGAGAACAGACCAGGAACCTGGGAGCAAAGCTGTCATTGTGCCATCAAAAGAAAAAGAAAGTGGCAGAAACCCCACTCCTTTAGAGAAAAAGGCCCATCTTCAAAAACCACTTAGAAGGGGAATAACCTGTAAAAGGAAAGGATGAATCTAACAGGTGCTTTCAAGGAACATCAGGCCAGTTGAGGGCAAGAAGATAAATAAGCAAAGTGAGAAAAATGAAACTCAGAGTAGTATAAACCTTTAGCAAGTGCTGCATTTCTGTGGAAGAAGAAAATATTTCTCTTCAGGTTACCACAAAGAGGCAGAAAGTCACTCTGGCAGCACTTTGGTACTGCCATGTCTAGCAATTGATTGTAATCACTGAACATGGGATTGCAAATCACATGGGAGACTTTATTTAATACTTTACTAGCTCCAGCAAAAGGTCTGATTTGCCTTGCTTTCTGAGTCATTTTTAGAAAAAGCATTTTCCAGGCACTCAGCATTCAGTAAACTCTGCAAACAAGAGTTAAAAATAATGCAAAACCCAGAAGACTGCGACAGTTGGCAGGAGAGGCTGTTCAAGTAATTGATTGGAGTATCTGGAGAAAGAGAACAGGATGGGAGATGGAAATTTGTGATCCAGAGAGAGGGACAATACCTTCCTGTGCTGGGAGGAGTTATGCCCATTTCTTTTAGAAGTGAGGCCATGACAATGAGAGGGCAGTAGGCACAGATCCATCCTGCCAGGATTGCTCTTGTGTTCCTCATACTGTGATCAGACCCTCAGGTGGGGGCTGTGAAGATAACTTGATTTGGCATCCAGGGGTACATGAGTGGAACTCTGCTCCATTGGTGAGTGGAGTTCAAAGCACCATTCAAGCCATCTGTCAGCTGAGAGGGAAATTACATCTCCACGGGTTGAAATGGGGACTTTGATGCACACCTGTAGATGCCTAAATGTGGGTGTCATCCTGTGAGCTGAATGCCAGCAGTGGAAGCAAATCCATCAGAGCTACACACCAGTTGGCAGGAGCTATAAATCTGAGCCTATTATTTTCCTGGCTTCCAGCATATCTTTGTCCTTATTTACATTAACCAAAGTTAGTAGACACAGTTTGCTAACTAATTCACTACTGGCAGCAGGACAGAAATGAAGGTATTTTACAGATCCTCATAAAATAGATTGTTAACTGTTCATGAAATATTAAATTCAGGGGCTTAGGCCTGGAATATTTAATGTGGTTAATGATGCATCTTTGACCTCCTTTGTGCTTTTGTGGTTTAGCCAAAGTGTTCATGCATCTGGAATTTGGCTTCTTCATGAAATGTTAAGTAAATGCAAAGTTGTGAACACATACATGAGAAATTACAGAGCTTTGCTTTTGAAAATTCACCTTCACTGTGTCTGTATTTTTGAGTGAAATGCCACATTTTAAGTATCTCTTTGGACGTAACAGAACATTTTCTGGTCTCAAAGAATGTAATACTATACTTGCTTCAAGTATAAATTCTTGAGGCAAGAGTTTTCCTCTGGCTCTGTAGTGCAGTGCACACATCTCCTTAAATGAGCTTGGTTTGCCTGCAAAACCCTCCTGCAGAGCTGTGCAATGGCATGGCAAGTAATAGCTTAAACCTGCCTAGAGCAACATCTTTTAAGAAAAAAATTCCAGCCAGTGTCACATTTAGTCAGCACAGGAGATGCTGTCAGTGCTCTAGCTGAGACTGCCAAATTTTAGCCTTGAAAATGGTAAATCAGCCTTGCTCTTGTGTCCTGCTCTTCCCACTCCTTGGGGCAAACAGCTGGATTCACACACAACCTGCATGTGCTGGGATACGTTGAGAAGTGATGAACTGCAGTCAGTGCTTGCTCTGAAGAAGAGGAGCTCTGGCAAGGAAAAATATACTAAAAATGTGCTAAAACCTGCCATTTGAAGAAGATACCTCAGAGTCTGAAGAAATAAGGAAAACATGCAATTATTTCCCATAACAATTTTTCTCTCTTTCTACAATAAAACAAACTGACTGTTTTAAGTAATCTCCTGAGGTAATGATCTGCATTTCCAAAAGGGCTTTTACAGTCCTTTTCCTGTCTTCTCTGGAGCGTGGTTTTATGAATTGAAAGTTTATTCACCTGGGCTTTGACACAATTTGTTTTAGAGTTCATCTCTGTATCCTTCAATGGATTTTCCTCCTGCCCTGATCCATTATAAGCTATGGGTTTGAGTTCCTTATGCAAGACTTGCTAATGGCAATTTTCTCTTTCCATCTCTTCTTTTTATCAGAGATTTTGCTCAGTGACTCAGGATTTGTATCAGCTATAAGAGTTCATTTCAGTTCTTGAGGAATTTGGGGGGAATTGAGCTTGGCATTCTGTAGGTTAGTTGCTTAGCTACCTAGTGTGGTCTAGGAACATCTCTTTTTTCCCCCTCTATACTGAGCATGTCCACATGAACTTTCTTCTGTGTCTACTTTCATCGTATACATTAGCAGGCTTTTATAAAGTTTTGCTGGCTAGTTCTGTGAGAGACTGACAGCACATTTTCTAAGTGCTGTGCTGTTCCTGTTGCTGTTCTTCAGCAGTCATCCCTTTTGAATAGACTTCTATGATTTTGTGGTATCCTCGTGTGGTTAAATTTCCTTAAGGAGCTGTCAGAATTTCTGCTTATAGTGGCCAATTTAGACTTGGTAGGTCATTTTAAATATGGCCTGAGTACAAACTCCATTGACTCCACACATAAATATGGAGCAAGTTTTAACAGTGTCTGAAATAGCTGGTTTTCTGTACTTGTTACTTAATTCTACTTTGTTTCAGGAAGCAACTATAATCATTCAGAAGGCACAAACTTGTGAACATATTCACACATCGCAGTATCCTGGGCTCACCACGTAACCTCTCACCAAAGAAGGAGCTAATCAACAGGGATCGTGCCTTTGGAAGTTACCAGATCAAAAATACCTGAGCTGCCTTCAGCCTGCATGTTCCCCAGTCATGCTCCTAAGGCTCCTTCACACAAAGATTTGGCTCCAACACAGCAGCCCCTCACTGGAGAGGAAAAGCAGTGAATTGACTTTGTTGACTCAAAAGAACTGAAGCTTTCCAGGCTTCCCCACCCATCCCAGGGTTGGCTGTGGGACAGAGATGCCTCACCAATCCCACTGGCCTTTCCTAGAGCCACCCACTCAGGAGTCACTCCTTCCCTAGCCAAGTCTTCTGGATGTTTTCTTCTTGCTGCTCCCTCTGACTTTCCCTTTCCACTGCTGGCTGCTCCTACTTGTCATCATTTATGTGTAAGTATCTGGAGGGAGGATGCCAAGAGGGTGGAGCCAGGCTCTCCTAGGAGCAACAGGATAAGAGGCAATGAGCAGAAACTGATGCACATTAAGTTCCACCTGAATATGAGGAAGAACTTCTTTACTGGTCTGAGCACTGGAACAGACTGCACAGAGAGGGTGTGGGGTCTCCTTCACTGGAAATATTCCAGAACCATCTGGACACAATCCTGTGCCATGTGCCCTGGGATGACCTTGCCTGAGCTGGGCAGTTGGACCAGATGATCCATCCATGCTCCCTTCCAACCTTTCCCATTCTGTGATTCTCTGATTCTGTGATTTAGTGATTTCAACTCCACCATCCACCACACAGGACCATGTCCCCTCTGCCATGCTCATCTGTGCTGGCAGCTCCAGTGGTGCTCTTTCCAACCTTCCTCATCCAAGATGTCCCTCTGGTTTCAGGAAGCCCAGCTCTCTGAAAGGCCAGCAAAAGAAAATTCATTTTTCTTGTCCCAAAAAAAAGCAGAAATGTAGTTGAAATCTAGTCAGTCAAAAAGACTGTTTCTTGCCTCATTCTTTCAGCCTGGTGAGGTTTCAGAGCAAAGATGTGGCAGCCAATGTGGACACTGCAGATTCTCAAAAATCAAAAGGGAAGGGGAGGGATTTGGTCCAAACTGATGGGCGTAACAATTGTTAGTGACAAGAAATACCAGAACCTCACCAGCTGCAGCTGGCCAGACTCATGCCCTCCACTAGGTCTAGCCTTCAGCTGGATTTATTCTAACCAGATTTGGGTCTGTCTTAGTTCTGGCTGCAGATCTGGATGCATGAATGATGGCTATACTGAGAAAATCGGAGTGGGTGGAAGAACACTGTCATGTGCCTTGAGGCTGTGCCCAATGTTAGATCTTGCTCAGAGGCAGTTTCTGGTATTAGCTCATGAATAAAAAAATGCCATGCACAGTCAACTGCCATCCACTGGGACCTGTGGGGACAAGACAAACCAGTTTTAATGAGGAGAAGATTCTCTCATATAATTCCTAGATGATCCATAACATGAAATATTTCTGTTTCTCAGGTCCCCATGCACAGAACACTTCTATAGCAACTGAGGTTCTTCTCTGAGATTCAGACTTTTACTAAATAAAGGAAAAAAAGAAACATAAAATGTCTGCCCTTCAGAACTGTGAATAAAACCTTCCAAGCATGGAAAGAAAGTTAAGTCTTGCCTGTGCATGGAAGTTTCTTGCTTTATCCACTTGAAAGCGCAGAATGAAAGACATTAGCTTGGTATACAGCTGTTTGGTACCAGTGTAGCTAAATCCCATATGGCAGGGAAGCATATGGGCACAGCTCTCAGACACTTCTATCCTAACAGATGACCAAGCATACTAGAGGAGGCATTTTGTCCCATGTTGGCAATCAGGAACATTAGCACAAGTGATGCAGCTCCTGTACCTGATGCAGGAATGCCACAGCCACTCAGCCCTTGGTTCAGACAGAGCCTCCTCCTGCACAGCAATTACACCAACCCAAAACCTAGCTGTAACCTTGCTCTGAGCAAGGCTGCTGTGCTTATATTAGAAGGGATCAGTTCCAGAAATGTCTGACCATATCACAGCATTGTAGGGCTTTGCTTTTCCTTTTTAATAACAGAAGCCTGCACACAGGCACACCTTGGGTAGCAGACAAGTCATCTTGCTGGCAGAGCTCACTGTGCTTGGGAACTGTTCTGACCTTCCAGCAAAAGAAGAATCATTATATTTGTAGAAACTGAGTTTCCCCTATAAAGGATGGCTGTGAGGGTAGCAAGTACATCTTTGCAACGGAGAACAAGCCAAAATCTGCAGCTGCCATGAAATGTTTGTTCTGAGACAAGTGGGTGCTGTCATCTTCTTTCTAGAGGGCAAGGACCCTAATGAATGTATCATCCCCTTGATGAGCTGTTTCTGAGGAGTGTAACTTCGAGGGGCTTCTTCCAATGCTTTTTCCTGGTTTTCCTGTGACCCTCAAAAATACTTTGTCTGCTTTTCAAATACTTGGAAAAAAAGGCTTCTAATGGTTTCTGCAGCTTATGTGATGTCCCTGGGGCCTGCAGAAGAAAGTCCTTCTGGTCTCTTCCTCCCTTGCCCTCCAGCTCAGCTCTGCAGTTCTCTGTGGCAGATGGCAGAGCCTGATTTGTCCCAGGTAACTGCTCTGTGCCAGCACCTGGAACTGTGCCTGGAGGCTCTGGGCCCTCAGGGCTCTGCCCTTGGACCTGTGCTTCCTTTGCACAGTCATCTTCTCAAACAGTCTCAGGCTACAATAACAGCTCGTGTCAGTGCTCCAGCAGCCAACCATGGACATAGGCTATGATGTAGATTGTCCATACAGTTACCAGTGCATTCCAATAAAGAGGTGTCATTACAAAACCCAGGTTTGCATCCAAATTTCTTGCCTCAGATTTTAGGTTTGCCTTAGTCTGAATATACCTTAGTCTGTCTCTAGTGCAACACCAGTATTTTTAAGATAGCTGGAAGGCAGAAGCACATTTGTGAGGACTCTCAAAAAGTTCCTTACCACTTCCAGACTGGGAATGTTAGTTTTACAATGGACTTTTTCATGTGAAATATCTCTGTCATACCTTGTTCCAGTAAAGTGTTTCCTCTTGTAGTACCCTGCAAGGAGTTTCAAAGAAAAAAAACCTCTGGCCTGCCTGATGGAAAATTCTCACTATATTTTCATTGCCTGAGAGGGAAATCCCAAAAACCTGTGCTTAGATATTTAGTGGTGTTTCCCTTCCATCTTTATGTCTGTGGGTTGTGTCTGTGATTATTTGCATGTATATAGCTCATTTTAGCATATGCCAGTCTCTGGAGATGCAATTTTTCTACATTATTGAAGCAGTATTTTCTGGATCCACACTGCCTTAGAGATGTGAAAGAGAATCTTTTAACAGTGCTGGAAGATGTCTCTGGCAGGTACAAGTCTAAAGATAGTTGTGAAAAGTCACTTTTTGAGGATAAGTGTAGTTTATACCCCTGAACAACATCCAATGGGCTTCTCAGTCTCCAGGACACAGGCAAAGGCAGGAGAGTGAATGAAGAAAGCAGGGAAAAATTTCTTCCCTCAGAGAGTTTTTCTTGACCATTTGCTAACTGAATGCAAACAGACCAGGGTTTCCCAGCTCTTTACAGATTCACCACAAGCTTCTGCTGTTTTTCCCTGCTGTGCTGCAAAGCAGAGTCTGAAGGCTTTGCCATGAGGCACACAGTTGGCACATTGCTCAGGAAAACCAGCTCCTCATACTCAGGCAAATTTCCTAGGTGCCACACTTCACCTGCTATGGCCTTTGCCAATTACTACCGCAGCCTGGGTGAGTCATGAGTGGTCTCTTCTCTCCCAGTCCTTCCACCTGCAAAACTTCATACATCCGGGGCTGAAACCCACCTGCTGTTCCAGCCCTGTACTTGTGGCAAATGCTAAGGAAGAGCACAGGGTTGGATATGACAGAAGCAAGAGATTTCCCTTGCCATGGCAAACCTCAGCAAGCTGAGAAGCCACCTTCCTTCTTCTTTTAGCATTCACCATCTCTGAAAATCTTCAAGGCCAGGTTGGATGGAACCCTAAACAACCTGATCTAGTGGGTTATGTCCCTGTCCATTGCAGAAGGGTTGTAACTAGATGATCTGTAAGGTCCTTTTAAACCCAAGCCATTCTATGATTCCCGGACTACCCCCTCAAGCCCAGGGCATTCAGCAGCACAGCTGGGTTCAGGGTCAGTCCTTGCTTTCTCAGGGCTTGTTAAACCTGCAGAGTGTGTGTCTGCTCAGCAGCAGGTTAGAAGCACAGAGGCAAATGCTGACAAAAACGGGCCCAGAGGGACCAATTTCTATAGGAAATGCCAAAAGACTGGAGTGTATGAAGCACAGTTCATGAACTTTGGTGGGGAGGGACAGCAATACCTTGCCAGGTGTAGGATTTGGAGAGGTTTCACACTTGAGAGGACAGTGGAAATATGCACAGAAGCTTCCAAAGAAGAATTAGAGGTAAGTTTAGTCTGTACAATATGGAAGTCAGCTTGGAGCATAGCACTAGGGCAGCTGGAGGAATAGCCTGTCCAGGGAAAATTGAGCTGCTGAGAGGGCTTGAGGTGTCCAAAGCCTGGCAGTGCCTTGGAGAGAGGCCTGGTAGCTTGGCAGCCACACTGTTCTGCTCTGAGTTCCAGAAGGAGAGAGAGGTTTAGTTCACAACTGATATTTGCTCTGTGGTGGTGCTCCTAAAAGCATTAAAAAATGCTTTCCTGTTTCATTTGGCTGACTTGTTGTTTTTCCTCTCTTTTCCTTCCCAGCCCTGTAGTAGTGGCGAGACTTTGCTCTCACATCTAGGACTGTATGCTAGGCAGGAGACCTGTCAGGTGGGTTGTGAGCCCAGAGCAGGGACAGCACCTTCCAGTTTGTTCTGGGTGTAGAGAACTTTCTTCTTGGGATCCCTAGAATGTCTCTCTGTGACTGCTCTCAAATTAATCCAGGTGTTATGCTGTACCATGAAAAATGCCATTCAGCACAAGGAAGAAAATCCCCACAGACCCACACATTTGCCTTTGAACAAACAAGGACTCCAAAGAGATGGAAATATAAGTGATGTGCTGCATGCAGACAGTGGGAAGCATTAGAAACACTGGGATTATTTGCAAATCCTTTTTCAAAGCAGAAGCAGTAGGACACAGCCTCATCAGACACATATCATTTTTCTGTTCACAAATGCTTTTAGACACTTAATCATAGCCTGTGGCATGTTCACAAGAGGATGTGCATTGGAGCAAATCCTTGGTCCATATGCTCTGGAGCAATCCCCAGTTCCTCCTCAGTTACAGCCAAAAGTGGCATGAGTTTTGGGAAAATCATCTGTCTTGTTATCATTAGGAGGATGGATGTATTCCCTGCCATATATTATAACGAATACTTTTTTCATTATTAATGTTTAAATGAGACTGTTACTCCCAAATGCAACATCTTCCTTTAATAATATCAGATTTTCAGAGCTTCTAATCTTTGCACCCAGACAGTATTTTGTTTCAGTCTGTCCTTATCTGCAGCATGAAATTTGTCTTCTATTTCTCCTGATTGGTAAATCACATTTTTTCATATGGTGCCACAGATGCTCTGCATGGCCAGACTTCATTCTCTTAATTTTATCTTCAGCCAAGCACTGCTTGCTTGAGAATTTTGGCTCTTATTTGGTATGGGGACTTAGCAAGGAGAGGCATTTGCCTGCCACTGGCTCATGCCCCTCCTTTTGAAGCTTTAATATTTCCTCTGTGCACTCTTTTTTTTTTTTTTTTTTTTTTTTTTTTTAAACACATCATTTAGTAAAAGCCTGGCAGGTCTGCAATGTGCTTGAGTACCTGGGAGCCCAGACAGAATTTTTCTGTGATCCCACAAGTGATCCCACCAGAATCCAGCCCTGCTGCCCAAGACAGAGGGAAGGAAGAATCAAGGGGTCAGAGGAAAAGAGTAATTTCTTTCTTAGCAAGAGATAGATAGATCACTGAACAAGAAATTTTCAAATCCAGCAAGCCACTGAGCAAACTTGAACTATGCCAGAGAGTGAGCTGCAAAAGGGAGGAGGGAAAGCCAGTCTCTGGGGATGGGATAATGCACGTCAGACATCCTCACCTGACTTTTCAACACAAGGCTACAGGAACACTGCAGCAGATTGCCTGGGAAGGCTGCCTCCTCCCCAGCACAGGATATTTTGAGCAAAAGACATCAATTAGGAGCAGTTGAAGGTACTGCCATACGGTACCTGTGCTCAGGTATGACTGCAGGATCTTTCGAGGGCTTTGTTGTATTGTCTTGTCACCCTCCAGCTCTTTCCCACAGAGGGCACTGACACAGTATTTGCCCTTTATAAGGGCAGGTGGCCAGTATTTGAGTCTGGTACTTACTCAAAAAGTGATTACTGTCCTTTTGGTTATCAGCCATGGCTCTTTTAACCAAAGTATTACATTGTGTCTTGTAATGCACACACCACCTTCCCTCTGCCAGTTGAGGAAAAAGCTGACTTGGAGTTCAGACAAATGAAATGTTCTCTACTCATTGCCTAAGCTGAGTAAAGCACTGAAGATAAACAAATGTGTGCCTAAAACTGCTTGGATTTACTGGTTTTATATCCAGGTTAGCTTGGTTCAGTGAAGGATTCATAGGGACATTTTTAACCTTGGCAACCTTAAGGAGAGAAGGATCATGGTGCCTAACACCCTTCGCAGGGGAAGGGAAATATTAAAAGCTGTCCATGATCAACAGCCCAGCTTCTCAAACAGCACTACATCTTCAGCCACCAGTGGCCTCTGGGAAGTTCAGATCCAATCTCTGCCTGCTGGGCCAGGTGCAGATAAAGCTACCTTTACCACCTTGTATGCTGCAGCTGTTTCACAGGCAGGTAGTGGAGAGCAAAGCCTGCATTGTGGGAAAAGCTCTTGATGGCTCGAAGTCATTTTGCGTGTTTGGTAGCACATAAAGCTGTTTATATCTTTATGATGTTGCACAGCACTCAAGCAGGAAAGTGCTTAAAATTACAAAACTTCTTGTAAAGAAATTCATAACCTTCCTGTGTTCATCAGAGTATGGGTCTCAACAGAAGCTTCCCTTAAAGAGGAACCTGCAAGCCAGGATGATCTTGCTGCTGTCTAGAAGGAGGAGATCCTATTGACTGAATCAAGAATTGAGATCTCCTCGGTGTGCAGACATGCATACCAATGTCTGGTAGGGCATTGTTGGTTGACTCTCATTGGATGCCAAGTTCCCATCAAAGCCACTTCATCACTCCCCCTCCTCAACTGGATGGGGGAGAGAAATCCTAAAAAGGTTCATGGGTTGAGATATGGGTTGAGAAAGCATCACTCACCCATTGGTGTCATGAGACTAACAGACTCAACTTGGGAAGAATTATTATATTATCAATTAGATCAGAGTAGCATAATAAGAAATAAAAACTAAATCTTAAGACACCTTCCTCCCATCCCACCCTTCTTGCTGGGTTTAACCGCACTCCTGATTTTCCCTATCTCCTCCATCCACCTTGGAGCTGGCTGGCATTGGTACTGTCAGACATGGGAGAAGCTTCTGGCAGCTTCCCACAGAAGCCCCCCCTGTAGCATCCCCACTTGCACATAAACCTACTCCACTGGGCAAATGGGGGAAGCAGAGCTCTGTCCTGGCAGATGTGGGCACTGAGAGGGTTTGGTAGACTGTGATGGGCACTACAGGGAGCCAGACTTTAATGCAGAGCAATGTGGGGCTGTGTGGGGGTGAAACAACCACTGTGGGACAGAGATACCTGGAGTGCCCTTCCAGGATCAGTCACCACCACAGCTTCATCCAGGTAGGAGGGGCAGTGTTCTCTTGAGCACAGCGTAGACAAGGCTGGTGAGGAACGCAAGAGGGAGCATAGAAGAGTGTTTAATAACGAACATATGGCTCTCAAAGCACAGGCTGAGAGGCTGATTTATCGACACTGAGACAATAGACTATTGTGCTGTGTCACAGGGACCATTCCACTGGCTCTATTCATTCCTACAGATATATGAACTGCCCATCTCTTATAAATGATCTCCTCCTGTCTTAGGTTGTTGCCTTCTCTCTTCTTTTCTCTCCTGCTCTTTCTGGAGGGTATTTTTGAGCTGTAATATATAAATATTTGACACCAGTGCATTATTTTTTTTCCTTGGCTGTGGTCAATGGCAGCATGTAAGAGTGTTGTCTAAGGGGGATTTTGCTACTTGTAGCAAAAGCGGATCCTCTCACTACAGTTTGTTCTGCTCTTTCATATTCTGGCAGGCAATGTGACCAGGCAATCAATGGTAATTCGTACTGCCTAAGGACTAAGACATCAGGTACTCTGCTGCAAACTGCAAACCTGCTCTTCCCAGGTTCTTTATGAATGGTGCCACCAAATATTGGTGAAGCCTTGAAAATTCCTCAGGAAAACTGAATCTGCATTGTTATTGTGTAAATAGGAAAACAAAGGCACAGTCAAGTCCCAACACAAATTATGAACTGTGATTCTGGGACACCCCAGTTCTTGACTTCCCAGTGTTGATGCCACGGGCCCCATTCTCTTGTGTTGTGAGATCTGTGTTTCTCACCAATGTAGAGTGGAAGAGATTTGCTGTTTGAGAATAGAAGAAAGATTTACTATCTCTGTTCTATTTCTATTTCCTTTGGCCCAAATAATGCTATGAAGTACAAGACTGGAAGAGGAAAAAGTATGTAATAAAAGCAGTCAAAACTTAGCATTCAACTAAGGAAATGTCGGCACTAATAGTGTTTGAGTAGTGCTAATTCAGGCCCCTCCATGCACATGCATTTGAAGACAGATTATAGTTGCACACATTGTTTCCTCTAGACCTCCACCTCATTTAGTAGCCAGAAAGGATGATGCTCAATTAGTGAGCAGTTAATCAATAATCTCTTCTATCCTTACTGTTGTAGAAGGGTCTGGTGTCATATTTAATACCCATCTTTAAACCCTGCTCTGAATACAACATTACTCACTTTCTTTTGGGCACATCTCTGGAACTCTCTGGTGTTTGTGTACTTCAAAAATACAAGTACTTGTTGTCACAGTGTGCAAGTTAATTCATGAGACCAAACCCCTTGTACCAGGGAGGGAACCAAGGCACAGACTGAGGTTGGAAACCATTTTTAAATTGGATTGTTCAGTGGAAAGACACTGAGGTGTTGGAGTATAACAAGAGAACAACAGAGCTGGGAGAGGGTCTGGAGCACAAGTCTGATGAGCAGCACCTGAGGGAGCCTGGGGGTGTTTTATCTGGAGAAAAGGAGGCTCAGGGGAGACCTTATCACTCTCTATAACTACCTGAAAGGAGGCTGTAGCCAGGTGAAGTTCAGCCTATTCCCCCAGGCAACAAATAATAGGACAAGAGGAAAAGGCCTTAATTTGCACCAGGAGTGGTTAAGATGGGATATTCTAAAAAATTATTTGCTCAAAGAGGGGTCAAGCATTGGAACAGGCTGCTCTGGGAGGCAGTATAATCACCATCCCTACAAGTGTTCAAAATAAATGTAGATGTGGTGTTTAGGGACATGGTTTAATGGTGGGCTTGGCAATGCTGGGTTACTGGTTGGATTTGATGATATTAGGGGGGTTAGGGGAACCTTAATTATTCTATGATGCCAGTGACTGTTTCCTTTGTTTCTAACTGCTTGATCCAAGCTTACGGCAGAATGACTTCAGTTTAGGATTACCGCTAATCACTAATTCAGGTCTTTCCCTACAAAACAGCCATGGAGGCCTCCCTGCTGTTTCTTGTGTATGAGCTGGGGAGATGCCGTACTGCACTTCTGAGCCTTGGCACACAGCAGTGACAGGTAGACCAGGCTAGTTAAACATGGAGTAAACCCAACAGATCTGCTCTGGCAGGTCCAGGCAGAGCAGGAGAATGTCTGAACCCTGCTGGCAGAGCTGGCTGGGCAGGCTGTGAGCCAGCAGCCTGGGCTCGGACACGAGGGCTGTGCTGGGCAGGAGGACCGGACACGCGCTGCAGAGCCCGCTCCGGGGGCTGATCTTTCAGAGCAGTGCAGGCAAAGCTAATACAGCCTTGGCCTCGGGTGTTCAGGATTCAAGGCAGTATTGGTGCTGCTGGAGCCAAGAGGAAGTGTCAGTCTTCAGAAATTGTCACCCAAAAACTGCAGGCCAGTTTCAGAAATAATCTGCAAGCAATTTGTCCGCAGTCATATGGGAAATCTGTGGCAGGCTGGAAATACGATGCAGACATCCATCTCCCAACCCAGTGTTTTAATAACAAAGCTGTACTTCCCAGATACTCACCTACTTTGTTATTTTTTCCTCTATCAGAAACATTCTTTATGCATGTCTATTTTTTTCCACAAGGGTGGATCTCTGTTACAGACTATTTTTTTCACACTGAATACTGAGGGTATTCTAATGAATTTAGTTTGTAGAACCCTGTGAAAATATTTTTGACGATTAATATTCAATCACTCCAAATACATTTGCTAGCCTGCAAGGGAATTTAATTCACCAGTGAGATGCAATGTAGGGGGCCTGCAGCTAAAAGGTATTAACATTTTAGGAACTACCATCCTCAGGGGAAAATGCTATGGTGTGTTGCTTTCAAAAATATGAGTGAGTTGGGGTAAACAGAAATGCTGATCTGTGAAGTGATCAGCTTAGGGAATAGCTAATCAAACCTTTCTGCTTTGTGGAATTAATACTTCCAGGCACAAAACTGATCCCTTTGAAACTTTTTAGTCTTTTAAATCTTCTAGTTAGTGTTCTTCTGTGCAAGTTAGACAAGACTTAAGCAGCTAATTTCAGCTGGTGCTTAATTTTTGCAGAAACTCTGGATACCTGGTGATTCAGGGGGTGGGGTCAGTGAAAGGATCTGTCCAAGCCATTGTCCAGGAGACTGTAAAGCCAGAGCATTGTGGTTGTTCTTAAACAACTTAGTCAAAGATTGATATATATCAAAGAAGACCACACTTCCCTCCACACTTCAATAACCAAAAACAGACATGCAGTTAGCTGAAAAGGTTATTGTGAGAAGCCCTGTTTAGACACTCGTTACTGTGTTTCTTTACCTGCGTGCCACTGAGACAGTTTAAGAGCAAAGTCATCCTCTCCACAGGGTGCAGAGCTCTATTGGCTATTTTAAGACACAGAGGCAGCAGGAGAGGAAGGACTACTGATGATTTGAGAAATGATAATCACTGTGCAAGGGCAAGATGCACAAGCGCCAGTGACTCAGAAAATTGTGTGCCAGCCAGAGGGAGGACTGCAGGGTGAAGGAGTGGTGGAGGAACAACCTCTGCACAGCCCAGGCTCAGGAAGCTGCTGTTCCTTTCAGGCACAAGCATGCTGTGGTGACTCAGTTCAAAGCTACATCAGCCAATTGTGAGATATTTCTGAGCAGTGAATTGTGAACAACTTATTCCTTCCAAAGCCTGCATCCACCTCTTTGAAATCACATTGCGGAGATTTTTGTGGTGCCAGAGTTATGATTTAAGGACAGGTTCTGTTTTTGTGGCAGTGGATAAGAAGGGTCATTTCTGGAGATTTGTTTGTGTAAGCTACAGCAGTGAATTAATGATTATATGAGGGAGAGAAAGCTAAAAACCAAATAGTTAAGCCTGTGCATATATTTTGGACTCCAGATTCTCCTTGGATTAACACTGGTTAGAAGCGCCTAAAGTAGCAGGAGACAAGTGTGGTGAAATAACTGCACATGCGAAGTCTCCAAGACCATAGAGGGAACATAGCCAGTGTATCTAACTTGGACCTCTGAGGTTTGGTATGATGCCATGAGATGGAGAATGTAAAGTCAAGAGGACCCAGGTGTCATTCCCTGATGATGTGAAGGTGGGTCTCTGTGTCGTACAGAACACAGAAACCTTTGCAGAAAATATCAGAGAAAATATTCAGGAATGCAGATGAACAACTGTAGAGATGTTTGGGAAGTGCAGTAATACTTTTCATAATTCATGAAAAGGCTATTGCTAAAATATAGAGGCAGAGACAAAGATGACGAGAAACAAACCCACAGGCTGAAAAATGTTTTCCAGCACTATGAAACACATGGTGTCCTTTCAGCAGCAGAGCATGGACCACTTCAATAGTACCCAAAAAGTCAATTGCCTAATTGTCTGTGCAATTCCTCATCCCAGTGGGGGCCTTGCCCGAGGTTCTTCACATCTCCCAAGTCCTGTCATTATTAGCAGTATGTGTGGCTTCTGGATCTCAGGATGAATTTGAAGGCTAGACCCCATGGCTTCTTCATCAGTCTTTCAGCCTGACAGGGACCAATTGGCCTTGGTATGGGCCTGTGTCATTGCACCCAGCAAAACACAACACTAATGCATGAAGGGCTTTCAAAAAGAATACATGGGGGTTTTATTGACATATTGTCCACAGGGAAGTGGGAGAGAGAGATTTGGAAGAAATGTTAGAGAAGTGCTAAGAAGCTGTCAGTGTAATGCTGTCATGTGTTAATTAATGCAGGGGAGAAGATGATTATACTGAAATTATAGAAATAGCCTTATCTCAGGTTAGCAGCAATTGACTGGTGTTTAAATAATTCACCAGAATTAATTAAACATTGCATCCAAATGCATCAGAAATTATCGTGGTGCAAATCATCCCAGAACAATAGCAAGCCTCGCCATTAGTTGGTATGAGTTGGTTTACTCCACTGACTTCAAAATACCTTATCACACCAGTCAAGCAATAGGAAACAATAATCAAAAGACTTATTTCAACCACTGAACAATTCCAGCAGCAGCTCAGAAGAAGAGAGGATATTGTTATCAATTTTCCCAGCACAATGTTTCAGAGCTAGCTCATGTTATCAGACCAAAAGCCATTACAAAGAAAGAAAAATATCACAAGCTGAGGGGCTGCCTCTCTGCTCCTGGAGAGATGCTCAGAAACAGGCCAAATTTACCACTTTATTCTGAGGCAAACTTAGCCACCATCTCCCCATGCACAGTAGGCCTGTGGATATTTGCCCATGTGGTTATAGAAGCCAGGGAAAATCAACTTCAGCCACTCTAGGAGCAGGTGGGTGGACTTAGTTTGAGGTGAGGCTGTCAGATCACTAAGAGAACATAAGTCACAAAGTTTTTTGAGACATCTGGGCTTCAGTAAGCTTTGGAGATCCCTCAGCTTCTGGGGTGACAAAAATGGTTCTCCAAAGTTGGTGGGATTACTCAGGGTGGAGAGCTGTATGTGTGGGAATGTGAACAGTCCAGAAAAGGAGCACTTCTTCCACCCTGCTGCCCACTTCCCTTCCTAAACCCCAGGAAGATATGTGAGCAGAAAATTCTTAATCTTACAAATTAATCTGAAATCCTCCTGTAGCTGTAAATGTAATTCCAAACTGCAGATGTTCACAGCTTGTAAATCTTATGACTACATGCAAACCCAAGTAAAAGCACAGGAAATCCATGCACCCATCACCAATGAATAATTTCAATTAACATCTAGCTTGTTACTTGAGTCCTTGTGCTACAAACCTGTCAAACACTCATCCCAGCAGAGGCAGAGGTGCCCTTTGAAGTGGCCCTGTGAGCCACCAGCTGAGCTCGTCAGCTCAAATAAGCAAAGCCTTCAATCCTCTGCCCTTCACATCACATCACAAGCATGCCCTTCTCAGCTCACTGGATTGCTCTTGCTGGACTTTTTGACATAAGCTGCCTTTCTCCAACTCCATTTTCTTCAGCAGTGCCTAGGGATTCTCCTGTGACAACTGATGATAAGGTGAATTTGTTCTACATGAATTACAGTTGCTGTTTCTCCCTTCCCTGAGGAGAGCAGTGATTATTTCCCTCTCAGGAGCTGTGCTGGGTTTCTGGCATTTGCACTCTGGCATGTCACTAGGAGATGGTGCAAACCTGTGTGACTTCCAATGCATCTCTTGGCTGCTGGACTCCCAGGTACTGGCCCCGAGTCCTGTGGGTCTGGTCCTCAGGATATTGCAGGATAAGCAACAGCCATCAGTCAGCTAATGCTTCTTAAATTATTTTTTTAATTGTTACTCTGCAAATGGTGTACTAAAGACAATTTGAGTCAAGGAGGAAAGTCAGGATCACAGTGACTTATTTTTTGATACAGGGCATATCCATGGCTGTCATCTGGCTGGGTTCTCTCTGAGGGTGCTTTAGTTTCCCTCTCCTACTGCTCAGTGCTTGTGCTGGGCCACATTTTAGCATCATGGTTTACTCCCTGCAAAGGGTACATGGATTGTTTGCAAGCTGAGAAGCTGTACCCACCTCCAGTGGGGTTCCCCAGACACTCCCACTGCAAGTCACCCTCTTGGGGGCTGCCTGGGGAAACCAGGTCCTTTTGCAGTGCTACAGGTGTCTGGAATGCAACAGGGGACACTGTAGGGCCAGGGCCGGTCACCTCCTAGCACTCACATCTCTGAGGTGCCTTTACTCATATTATGGCCACGAATACAGCTCTCCAGTGTACTCAGAGCTGGAGTCACAGCCCCGGGGTCTGCCCTGCAGGCAGTCAGGCAGAGCAGCAGGGCAGCTGCTGCCACACTGCTGCATTTCAGAGAGGCACAGGGAGCAGCCAGATCTCAGTCATCCCATGTGTGCATGTCAAAGTCAACACAGGAAGGCAGCCCTAAGGGAAAAACAACCTTCCTTTTCACCATTCACCTTTGTCACCTCTTCTGCCAGTGATCAAATTCCCAGCTTTGCTCTGGCAACCTTCCAAAACTCCCCTAATCTCTGCAAGTTTTCTGTCTACCTTTTCCTATCTTTGTGGTGGTTGGCAATTTTCTCATCCAGTTATTAAAACATGATCCTAATATGCAAGGGGCACCTACAGAAACAACAGCAGTAAAAAAGATGCTTTGTGCATAAAGAAATGACAGCCATAAAGTTGGGGGAAAATGCAAAATTTTAATTGCTATGTGAGTGGCACACAGAGAAGGACATGATTTTCACATGTGTTCAAAGAACCAACATGTTTCTGATGTAATTACAAACAGTAACTATGTAAAAACTGTAAATTATGTTAAAAATTCTGTAAAACTGCAGCAGTCAGCAGTATCAGGAGGTTTAAAAAAAGGAAATGTGATATCTAGATGGCTACAGTTCAGAATAATGCACCAGACAACAGATTATTAAAAAAACCACCCATGTATACACAAAAATGGAACAGAGAAAGGAGTAGACAAAGTCACAAGATCATCTGAAATGGAACCAGGTAGGAAAACTGATGAGACCAAATCCCTCTGAAATGCTTTTGTTTTGGTGCATGCAACTTACTTACCAGGAAGACAAGATTTGTGCAGCAGCCACTGCCCAGCCTGATGCAGGAGGCCCAGGAACATTTCTAACCTCCCAAAATACAGCAGAGCACAAGCCCTTATCCCTACATGATGGGTACAATGCAAACCTGAGTGCAAGCCTTGGTCTGGCCTGTCATTTCTGTATCCATAAGGTGAGCAGTGCCTCTTGTTTTGCTTATACTGTGGGCTGCTTTCCCCAGATGCCAGCCCTTGGTAGATCTCATTTTGTTTTGGGGGCTTTTTTTAGTAGCTGAAAAACTGGAAGTAAATTGGATTTTGTGTTTGCTCTGAAAGCTCTCCAAATGTTCATGTAAATGAAAAATCTTTGTCCTCTAGACTCCTATGGCAAATAAAATTTGTTTTTTTTTTTTAAATTTATGGTAGGACAACAGAAAGCAACAGTAAATCTTGTTTCCAATGACACTGGTTAGAAAGAGATGCTGTGATGCCAATTGTATTTCTTGTGCCCTGCAAGGCCTGCTGGTCTGCTGCAGTGTGAGTGGGGCTGAATGATGTGGGGAGTCCTTGATGGAGCTTGAATACCTGAGTTTCTTTTACACCTGTGCTAAGCTACACAAAGGGCAAAAGCAAGGTCTCTTTTCAGCTTTGGTCTTTCTTTTGATCCAGGCTTGGCAGTGGGGTCAGGCATCTGTCCTTGACAGGAAAGTGCTGTGGTGAATTTTGCCAGCAGTGCTAAAGGTTTCCATGTCCGTGAGGTTCAAGCCTCTCTCAGTAGGATGGATGCAGCATCTGTCAATGAAAGAGATTACATTGAAAACGCTTCTTTGCTCTTGACTCACTTATCTCTTTTGCAAAATACTTCACTTACCATACTGCCTCCATTAATTTATACAGAAACAATTATTTAGCAGGAAATACTGACTTTTCAAACTGGAGGAGAGGGAAAAGAGAGTCTCTGGGCTCAAAATTTCCAACAATTTTTCACCTGTCTGCTCAAACACTGCAGGGAGCTATATAAAGTCCTCAGTAACTTGGCCATGAGCAGACTCTTTGGACCAGGCTTTGTTGAAGTTTCTCCTACAAGTAATCCCAGAGGATGTCCCCATGGACATATACAGCAAAGGTTGTTTAAGTTCTTATCTCTGCTTCTGGATGTTTCCTGTCTCAGGAGTGGGGATGGAATAAACTTACATCAGTTTCTCTTCAGCAAGCATGGAAGCAGCCCTGTGAACGCAGAGTGCAAATATCCCTCTTTACATGTCTTCTGCTACCAGGAAAAAAAAAAAAAAGCAGCACTCATGACATCTTGTCAGGTTCCATAATATTGCTTGACCTTTCACTTCAAGATTCCTTTTCAGATTTTTAAGACCATGTGAGAAACATTTTATTCATCAAAGTACTTGGAAACTGTTAAATATTGAAATTACTGGAAGTCTTTTGTTTGCTTAAGAGGAAGGCTGGCAGGTCACCTGTGATCCTGCATGTGGGACAGCTCTTCCATCAAGCATCACAGTCTTAGCTCCTATTTATAAGTGATTCTAAGGTCTTCAGGAGCAGCCAGCAGGTGAACAAGCAGCTTTTTGACCTTGCAGACATTTGAGTGTCTCTGTGTCCCTGAGAAGCTTTGGCCAACAGCTTTGTTTCAGTTCTGTGGTGTGTTATCAGACTGCAGGAGGCACAGGATGGATGCACCCCAGATACAGTTCATTCTGTTGACAGGTGGAGGAGTTCCTGCTTTCCAAAATGCAGGGAAGAACACACAGACCCTTGTTCATATCTCCAGGTTTCTTTGATGCATCTGAAAAGAGACTGAAATTTTCCTTTTCTGGGATTTACTTCCAACAACCATTAATGGTATTTTGGATTCAGCCTTCCTTGGTTTCCATTCCTCAGACCTTTCCAATGTGCTGCCCAACACGTCTTGAATTTTCTATAGTTTTAGGCAGAGACATGCCCTAGAGGAAGATGTTTTAAGAAGAGCTTCCCTGTTTTTTATATCTGTAGCAATAAATCCTGTTCACAGGATAATGTGGTGCCTGCTAAGTGCAGACCATTCTGGAACATCAGTTTGCTGCAGCGCACAAATAAAATGGATTACTTCAGTTATTTTAAGGTATTTCCAGTCGCAGTTATTCCTCAACAACATGGATGGATATTTTTCCAAACTAGGACACAGCTGGTTTATATTATAGTTGCACTCATAGCATCAGAGAAGGAGTCAGATGAGTCATCCCAAGAACCTTTCAGATGTGGGGTGGGAAATCTATTAATGTATTATCAGAAGCTGATCCCATATCCAACAGTCTGTTACACAGAGCAGATAAGCAACGGAACTGGTGAGAAAAGCTCTGCTTCTGATGTTCTTTCTCTCTTTCCAAAGAGAGAGAAAAAAAAAAAAAAAGATAGAGCCAAGCTTGACTGTTCACAGAGGAGATAATTTGGTGTGTTGCAGGGAGGAACATGGCACACAGTTGAATCAAACTTCAAGCAAAACCAGCAACAGACTTTCAAATCATGTCTGTGGGAATTGGAAGGGTTAGTGTGGGTGCTGGTAGAGCTGAGTGCTGTTGGGATGTCTGTGTCACACCCTGCAGGGACCTGCCTGGCTTTGGGCACCAGGGGCCTGCTGGGCTGGAGGAGGTGTGAGGCCACCCTGAGCAGCACTGGACTCAGTCTCCAGGGAAGAGGGAGGTGCAATGGCCACAAAGGAGCACTGGAAACCTGGCTGGTGACTTTGGCCCTCAGCTGAAGGCCACCAGAGAATGTCACTATCATGGTAATTCATGCATCTAACCTGTAAATAAAAAATTCCCTGTGGCTGCTGTATCCTCCACCTAGGAAGGGGATTTTTGCAGGTCCGTCACTGTCTGCAGAGCCTTGAGGGAAGAGCTGTGGAGAGCTTGTTAGTGGGCAGTGCCTCCTTCAGGAAGTGAATGAGAGGCTGAGTGGGACATAATGTAAAGAGAGCCGTGCAGATGAGTCTCAATGCTACTCATGTCTTACAGCTACTGCCCACTGCCTGTCAGAATGTGGCTGGTAGAAAAAGGCCTTGGCAGACTAACAAGAGAAATGCCATGTTGTAAAAACACAGGCAAGACCTCAGCTTGTCTGCATTCAAAGGAGAACAGGTCTCTTGTAGAGGATGTAAATGGCAAGCTCCCATCCCTCAAGGGAACCATGTGTGCCCCTCTGTGTGGAAATCGTTTGTTCACTGCCAGCCTAGGTGAAAGCAGCAAAGGTTCAGCAGGGACCAGAGCAAAGGAAGCCTCCATGGTTCATGTGTACAGCAAAGCCAGAGGATGGAAGCGCTTCTACATGGTGTTGCAGCATGACAGAAGTGGAGGTAGTCTAGCACATCTTCCCTTCCAGCTCCCCTGGAGATTGATTGGGGAAAGGGACTGGAGGAATCACTTTCCTGACACTATATCCTTCTGCCTTATGGGATCTGTATCTCTGATCAAATGGAAGAAGTCTTTATTCTTGGTATATTATTTAAAAGTCCTTCTTTTCCTGGATATTTTTATCACACAATACCAATTTTTTAGGCTTCGGGACTTTGCATTTTTATCAGCTCTGATCTGCTTCCCCTCTATTTCTCTGTCATATGGTGCTTTTATATTTCTGATTGGAGCCTTCACTTTGTCACAGAAACTGGAAGGGATTTTAGCCAATGTCGTCTTCTTTATTGATTGTGGGAATGTGATTATTTTGATGTGAAAAATTGTTGCTTTCCATTAGCCTTCTGTCTTTGCCTTTCCTCCTGTTTGCTTATAATTTGCTTTTAATTTTCTTAGTCTGGAGGAATTAGCCCTTCTGAATCATCACACTTGTGTGTCATTTATTAAGAGGGATTGTCCTCTTTCCACTGTTAAGCAGTGAGACTGTCACTCAGTGTCTGAGGTTTTGCAATGTGCACAAAACCCCAGGACCTAAATCTCTCCCTGGATGTCAGCAGCACCTTTCTGCTCCCCTCTTAACTGCAGTCAGACCTTGTAACTGAAGTCCCATGGTTTTCCTGTTTGTGCTAAGGTGAAGGCCTGCACTGTTACACGAACATTTCTTAGCTTGAAATTACCTAAGATACGTCATAACCCTGGGGAAAATTTATATTTACTAATTTCAGCCCTAGGAAACTGCTCAGCCTGTGGTACCAGCTCCCAGGTGAGGATATTCACAGGATGCTGTGGCTCCTGAGGAACTTTTGGGCCCTGCACAGGCCCTACACAAGCAGAAGCTGCCTAATTTCACAGCCACCATTTTTCAGCCTCCTGTACCCTCAGAGGCAGAGTTTCTTAGTGTTAGAAATTATAATATGGTCTGCGGGGAGAGCAATTATCTCAAGGCAGAACTGTGTAGTTGGAGCAAAGAAGCTTTATCAGGAATCTGCAGAGCTTCTCCCTTGACCTTGTGCCCAGGGATGTGGTGCTATCCCCACCCTTCTCATCCAGGACAGCTGAGGGTCAGGCAAAGGTTCTAAATGTATCTCAGTCTACACATAGGAAAACCTTAAACACATCTGCAGACAGCCAGCACTGAAGGTTAATCACAGAACAAGGGGAGTCCTGCTCAGAGCTGGCCCTGTGGGCACTGAGGGGGGATTGGCAGTGCAGAAGGCCCTCCACAAGACCAGTTGGACACGAAGGGGGCACAGATCCTGCAAACAGACTGAGGCATATGCAGCAAGCAGCCAGGTCTGAGCTTGACCCAAGGCTGCTGGAAGTGGGAAGGGTTCCACAGCATCTGCTCATGGCACCACTGGCCGCACACTGGGGCTGGCAGAGGTATCACAATCCTCCCCTCGACAGGCAGGGATGCTGGGCAGAGCAGGAACAGGAACAAACAAGGTTCTCACCAGCTCTTATTATTCTCACTAAACATTGTGTGAACCTGTGGTTTTGCAGCCAGCTTTGGCTGTAGGGTCACAGTGCCAGTGGCACAGAGGTGGAGAGGGTTTGTGCATCCAGGAGTTCAGGAAAGACAGTGGCTGAAGGCCAGTCACATCCTGGCAGTGAGTGCCTGGCTAGACTTTCAGACAAGCTGCAAATGTTTCAGTCAGGCTGAAGTTACAAAGAATAAACTGGGGGGCAAAATCCTGGCATATTGTGAATATCTTGACATATAATGTCTGCAAGCTCTTGATACAATCCCTGCTAAGGAGATGATGAGGAGTGGAAACAGCATGGGCATTGCTGTTTAGCTCATTATTTAGACATATAAATGCCTCATGGTGCCATTGACTGTGCTTACACAGCCTCATTTTTGAGGTAATTAGTTGTTGGATTAAAAACAAATCAACTGTGATCTCTCTCAATAGGAGAGGAAGGGAAAATCTTTGCATTGGCCACAGAGAAAGTCGGACTGAACAGGAACAAAGGAGTTGTGCTGTCAGCAGAATAGACCTGCTGGAAAAAATTAATATTTCAGAGAGGAGAAAATTTTCATATTTTTCTTCCTTTTGGGAAGATACAAAGCATACTAAGGTTTGCAAGAACCTTGAGCTACTTTAGTGGATACTTTTATCAAAAACAGTATTGCACAGTCTGATTTACTAAATGCTTACTGTGTTAATAGACAAATTTGTGGCTAAATAAACATACCTTTCAGCAAAAAGGAAAAAAAATCTTAGTAGCTCTTCATTTTTTTATTACTCTTTTGTTTCCCCAAGAAAAATAATGAAATTCCCTGAATGCTGGCCAGTTCCACCTGGGCAGGACTGTGGGAGGCTGAGACTGGAAGCTGCAGGAATAAGTCACCCACTAAGTCACACTGCTAGGCAAGTGTCACTGCCAGGAGAGGGTGAGCAGGGGCATATGGATAAATACCATTGTATACTGAGTAGCAAAGCAAAGGAGACATTGGAAGGAGAATGTTTCTTTAGGAAGGGATGTGAATTTTCTGGTACAGAAGCAAAGAACACAGAAAATTCAGTGAAATGCCTGATATCTGCATGACCATGTATTTTAAGTACTTTTGTACATTGTCTCTGCAGTGGAACAAAACTGAGGTAGATCCAAGGATGAAAAAAGTGTATGTAAGGTCCTGTACCATTTCCCACAGAGAATCATGGAACCTCAGAATGGTTTGGGTTGGAAGGGATCTTAAAGATCACCTTGCTTCACCCCTCCTGCTGTGGGCAGGGACACCTTCCACTAGACCAGGTTCTCAGAGCCCCACCCAACCTGGCCTTGAACACTTCCAGGGATGGGGTATCTGCAGCTTCTCTGGGGAACCTGTTCTGACCACCCTCACAGTAAAATATTTCTTTCTAATGCCCAGTCTAAACCTTCCTTCTTTCAGTTTAAAGTCATTCCCCCTTGTCCTATCACTACATGCCCTTTTGAAAAGTTCTTCTCCAGCCCTCTCATAGCTCCCTGGTAGTGATCATATCTCAGCTTATCTCTGATGGTCACTCTCTTATAGCAAATTCACCATCCCTGCTGTAAACCCACTTGCGTTTGTCAGGCGGAAGGTGCTTGTGCCCTCTCACACCACAGATTAGGTAAAGGAGTTTGATGAGTAAAGGAATAAGTGATTTATAAATCTTTGGTTTGTCTTATTTTTCTTCAACTCAGTATCTGGGCAAGGGAGTTTGAACTTTGTATATCTTTGAAGGTCAGTTCTGAGGATCAATCTGCTAATTAGATAAAAATACAACTTCATCATTATTGCAGCAACCAATGTACACTGTTACATTTAGCAGAGAGCGGTTTTTGCTTCATTTTTTCCTTCACAGAGCTACATTGTAGACATAAAAGGTATGTCTACAATATTTCCAGCCTGGGAGTTGACTAGGGCTATGTGGGGGTGAAAGCTCTTTGGTTGCAACCTGGGTCTTCTAAAATGTATTTAAATCAGGTTTTTTGAGCTCCACTGTATTGCACAAAAGCATGACAAGCAAAGGAAAGTTTAACAGTCAGAGAAGCTAGAGAAGTAATGAGATTTGAAAGCTAAATTTGAATAGAACAATGGATCAGAATAGAATAAATCAGAAAGGTGCCTTGAAATGTAAAGAATTAGTTTGCTTCTTGGTTCACTTAAAGTCAAAATGTGGTTTTTCCCCCAGAAAGATTATTTAAATCCAGTATAATGCCAAATGGCATTGGCAATATGCTGTTTAATTTAATTTCATTTTATTTAATTTCATTTCATTCTGGTGTCCTAAATCCCTCACCTCAGTCACTGAAGATGTGATGGAATGGCTCATCCTGGAATCCTGTTCAGCCTTGAGAAGAGATGACTGAGGGAGGATCCTATCCATGTCCATAAGCATCTGAAGGGAGGGTGTCAAGAAGATGGAGCCAGGTTCTTCTTGGTGGTTCCAAACAATAGGACAAAAGGCAATGGGTAGAAACTGGAACACAGGAAGTTCCTCCAGAACATGGGGAAGAACTTCTTTACTGTGAGGGTGACTAAGCGCTGGAACAGACTGCCCAGAGGTGCTGTGGAGTTTC
Organism: Onychostruthus taczanowskii; assembly: GCF_017590055.1. Taxonomy (NCBI): domain Eukaryota; kingdom Metazoa; phylum Chordata; class Aves; order Passeriformes; family Passeridae; genus Onychostruthus; species Onychostruthus taczanowskii. The sequence goes on along the minus strand of NW_024499239.1, from coordinate 22,130,916 downwards.
CATCTCTGGAGATCTTCTAAGGCTGCCTGGACACAATTGTGGGTGATATGTCCTCAGGAGCCCTGCTTGAGCAGGCAGGTTGGACTAGAGGACCTTCAGTGGTCCATTCTAAGCCCAACCATTCTCTGACTCTGTGACTCTGTGGTCCTACACAGGAAGGGGCCCTCTTCCCAGCATGTATCCCTACAATGCTCCAGTCTGACACACTGGGCTCAAAACCCATCCACACTGTGACTGAGGAGTGCTGGTATGCCTGGGTTATTTTCAAGGATGTGGCATGGTGGCAGCATCATGTTTCATGATGGCAACAAAAGTTACCTACTAGCTGTCATGTTTATCATCATCTGAAACAAGATACAAATAATAATGTTGCCATGGTGCAGCTATGCTTGGACAAGCCCAAGGAGATTAATGGAAGATGTAGCTCAGCTGATTTTCCAATCTTCCAGACTTCCTCATATGCCAATACAAACTGGAGGGATGAGATCAGTAAAGGCATTTAAGACACAAGAAGAGAAAACTTGGAAACACAGACAATCAACTGAACTTGATTTTCAGTCAATTGCATTTTGGGACAGGATACAAGCCAGAAAAATTATTACAAGAGCATGACAGGGGGAGGATGGTGACATGTACAGAGGATTTGGATGTCAGCCCTCAAATAGTCAGAGAAGCTTACAGTCTGCACTGCCTACAAATGACAAGATCTGAGTGTGGGATCAACAAGGCTGATATGCTAAATCAACGTAAAAGAGTACACCTAAAGCAAGTGTCACAAATCACATTTAAGTGCAGACACTGAAAAATAGAGAGACAAGTGTCAATGGTTGCACAATTACATTTCAATGATCTGTATTTGCTTACAAAAACATTTGTGCATGCTCCTACCTGCTGTCTCAAGTGACAAGTGTGAAGATGAGGGATTTGAAGGCACAGAAAATGAAGCAGAGCAATAGAAGCATGACACCAGCTGACACAGTGAGTCTGTGATCTCTCTGTGGCTAGTATTGCAATTGCAGCAGACTCACATGCCCCATCTTCTGCAGATTGAATAGGGGCAGAAATTCACTGAAAAGAGTAAGACAAGAGCAGGGTTTTTTTTCCTTAGAAAAAATCCAGAGGCTGTGGAGAAGTGCAGGGCCCTGGGTGCTAAGGTCTGGGCTGAGGGATCTCAGTACTGTGTAACTAGATTGTGGGAAAAACTAGTAACCAGTGACTAGATTGTAGGAAAAACCTTGGTGAGAAAATGCCAGAATCTGCCAATTTATCCCTCTGAGAAGAGTTTTTGAAACAAGGATATGGCAACCACAACCTTGGTATTGGGGCAGCTGAATGCCTGAGACAACACTGAACATTCGCCCATCAGTGCAGCACAGTGTGTGAGCACAAACAACTTCTAACATCAGCCTGAAATTATTGTCCCCCATGATGGTTTCCTGCTCTGTCTAAGCAAGGATGCAGCTCTTCATTAGCAATTCCTGTCCAGTGGCTAACAACATGCTGAAAGAAGGGTTTATGTTGGTGCAACAATATAAACACAAAAAAATTATAATAATTAGAAAAGGAAAGCTGGGTCAGGAAAATACCTATGGTCTGGACTGCAGCCAAAGACATTTTCTCTGTTTCTGTTATGGTCTTCTTCTTCCAATTCTACACAGTTTTGGCCTCATAAATACCATTTTTAATTGTCATCTAATCTCTCCTGAGTGCATGATTCATGGTCTGAGCTTCTTCTGAAGCTCCCTGACCTTGTGATAGCTCAGGGAGATCTATGCCATGAAGAGCTACTCTGAAGATATTCATAGGGCAAATAAATTCCTATCTGAGAGACAGAGTAACAAGAATAAGACATCTATTGTCTCACTCACCCAGGGAGGCCAGGCCAGCTGCTCTGCATAAAACCTTCAGCATCTGAGGGGGATAAACACTGTCTCTTCTGAACAAACACCCACACTTTGCATCCTCTCCATTTTGCATAACATCTGCTGAAATCAGTGTTTGCTGCTTCAGATGGGAAAATATGCACCTATAAAGAAGGGAGCTAGAACAGAAATTATTTGCAGGCTGGCAAGAATGGTTTGCATCCCCTTTCCTTTAGTAAAGGTGGGCAAATACCCCTCCAGCTCTGCTCCTGAGCTTAGTGGTACCGTCAAGTTTGCTCAGTGTGGTGGTGCTGTTTCCTTTGGGTATGCCTCACTGTCAGCTGTAACTGACAGAAGCCTGTGAAATAATGCACCATTTATTTCAAGATCAATTTTGAAAGGAATTTTTGGCTCAGTGTTATTGGCTCAAAGGAAATATCTTCTCCAGAGAATGCACTTCCTCAAACCAGGCATCTTGGCACATGAGCACCGTGAGACTGGCGCTTCTTTTTGTGGTAACTGAACACTCAAAAGAAGCCATGACTGGGGATCTGAATGATTTCTTTATTCATCTTAGAGCAGAACCTGGCCATGTTCAGGCTTCTAAGGAGCTCCAGCTCTGCACGTGCACTGTGCATTTTAGGAGTATCTATTTCAGCAGCGTGCTGTGAGGACAGCAGTGTGCCTCGGTGCCAAAGATCAGCAAATGGAGATGCAGTCCTATGGAGACACATATCCAAAGGCATGTGCCTTGTAGAACAGGGCTTTCACAGGAGCAGATAGCCCACAATGTCAAGTTTCACCACAGGAGAAACAAGACGCCTCTGAGAGACTCCCCAGAGCGGCAAGGTAACAACGAAGTATTTAGGAGCATAAAGACCTTTACAGCAGAGTTAAAGGATTTATTAATATCAGTCTGCACCACAGAGAATGCTGGGAAATATTGGCCCCAGATGTATTTTTTCAAGCTCAAATTGTAGACAGTGAGATGTTAAAACATGAGGTGTTGAACAAGCTAAAGAGCCACAAGCTGCTAGGAGTGAAAGGTATATACCCCAGGAGAACTGGAGGAATTTAAGGAAAGAGGAGCTGAGTTGCTAACAAAAATATGCTGCCTCTCATTTATGTCATATCTGTGTTTTAGAAAGAGCTGATCCTGGGATGGGAGACCAGTGAGCCTTTCTCCAGTGCCAGCTGCATTGGCTGAAACTAATCAAAACCAGAAGTTAGTTGGATGAACATGACAGAATGGGGACGACTCAGTCTGGATTCACTGAAGGGAAATTGTCTCTAATCTACTAGTTTTTTTAATACATTGCCAGAAGAGTGGATGTGACTTTCTTAGACTTCCAAGAGACATAGGACAAAGTCCTCCACAGGAGGCAATCTGGGAAAAAAATACCCTGGTATACAAGACCAAATATTGTCACGGACTAGAAATTGCCTAAGAGAAAAAAAAAAAAAAAAAGATCAGTTACAACAGGCCAAAGAATGTACATGAACCTTCCTCTACAATATTCTTAATAGGACTGATGCTTAGTATTTTTAATAAGGAATTAAAGAACCGACAGAACTGAGAGATGTTGGATGTGCTGAAGGCTGCCAGGAGGGTCCCACCATTGGGGTGTGCTCTGTCTCCTGCTTAGTGGAGTTTGGAAATGCTGCAAACAGAACAGTGCCACTAAGCAGCTACTTGCAGGTTTGTGTGACACCTGTGCTGCGGAGACAAAATGCCAGCACAGCAGTTTTTGAATCCTTGTTTTCAGTTGCTTTGTAACTGAACCTCGTTTAAATTAGTTGTTGTCACTTCTAGGAATAAATACCTCTTGCAGCCCTTTCTCAAAACCACTGCCCTGTTAAAATCTCCACGCAGAATTCACCTTCCTTGCAATCCCATTGACATATGTGCAATTATTCCATAAAGTGTTGCAGCCCAGTGGGATAGCAGCATCAAGCTGATTCAGCTCTTACCCTTCTGAGCTGCTGTGCAGCATAGTTAACATTACAATTCCTCAAGCTCGCTGTGTGGTGCTGGACGTTGTATGATTCCCCATCAGCAGCAAAGTGATCCTTCATCTGAGGTTTTTTGTATTTCTTCCATTTGAAAGATCTTGAGAACCAAGCATTAAGAGAGCTGTTGTTTAGGAAGAGGAGCCATAATTTAAAGGGACAGGAAAACCTCCAAGATGTGGATCTCCTTATTCAAGATTGCTTATTTTCCCGTTAAGTCATCTTTGAGTTGCGTATGAGGTTCAATTTCTTGATAAGGATTCTGCAGACATCACTTTTCCTGTTCCCAGACACTTTTCTCTACACCATGTTTTGTGTCTAAAAGCCTTTTTTCAGAAAGTATCTTGCTTATAGTAGATAAACAATAAGGGGTTTTCAAGTACTGATTGTGTTATCAGCTGACTTTATGAGTTCTTACATTCTTCTACTGTTCAGACGTACTTTCTTATTCCTTTCATGGTATCTCCTGCTCATGCAGAGGTACTAGCAAATTAAAAAATGGCAGAGAAATGCCAGACTACTTTTATTATGGTTATAAATACATTATTTTAGCAGCTAAACTGCTTTGGAAACTTTTCCTGTGAAGGAATTCTAAGCTTCCTGAGCCATTAAGCAGAGGAGAAAACTGTATCTTTGTGAAAGAGTAGCCAGATTCCACCAAGTTTTTTAGTTGTGAGCTTTGACAGGTCCATTTGTATTCTTGCTGAAAAAAAAAATATCCCAACCCTGTAACCACCCAAGTTCTTTAGGCCAAACAACTCATTTCATGTCTAAAATACAGCTTTACTGACCAACAGTATATAAAGAGATCATAGAATCATAAAATATTTTGGGTTGGAAGTGACCTTTAAAGATCATGTAATTCAACTCCCCTGCAATAAGCAGGGACATCTTCTACTAGATGAGCTTGCTGAGAGCTCTGTCTGAATTTTCAATATAAAATGCCTCTGATGAATGTTTTTAAATGGACTCGTGGATGCATTCTCAGCACCTCATCAGCACCAGCACAGTGACTAGGCAGGAAAGGACCTTAATATTTTTAAGATACTTTTGTTTTCCTTGGAGATCTTCAGTGAGCTCTGAAACACACCACTCACCAGCTGACTTCTCACAAATATTTAAGTGGATTAAAGAAGAGGTTTGGGTTTATTTTGCATAAAGGTCAATCACACACACACACACACACACACATCTCAACAAGTCTTAGGCTCATATAGTTAAATTGAGTAAGGCCACATCAATTTCTGTTGTAGTCCTCCCCCATTAATTCCCCACTCTTTGTCAGTTTACCTTCTTTTTTTTAAGACTGAGTCATTGATAAAATACTAAACTTGATGAACTCAAGGGAAGTATTGTTATCAGCATTCACAGGCTTAGGGCCTGTCACTATATTTCCTCCTATATTTCTGTGCCTCCTGCAAAAACCTAGGCAGTTTTGGGCAATGGAAATGATACTCTTTACAGGCACAGAACCCTACTCAGCTGGGTTTTCAGTTCTCTTTTGCAATAGCAGGATTGCACAGGAGCCTTGCGCTCTGGTCCCATAGCAGGGGTGGAGGTGAGTGGCAGGACTGTATTTTTTTAATGCATTTATCTCATTACAAAGGGTCACTTATGGTGCAGGAGTGCAAAGGTTTGCATATCAACCATCACTATTGAGTTAGCCAAAAAAGCACATTCTCTCTTATGCTGTCAAACACAAATCATCATGAGAGGGCACTAAAGAGCTGTCAATAGCAACACACTTAGAGACAAGGGTTGTGGTGAGAGGTAATTGTCAAGTATGAAATCATCAAGTATTTCCACTGAGATCGGAAATTGTGTGATTTCAAAATACAGGGAAGCTGAAGTTCCGAGCCTTTCAAGATCCTGTTCTCAAGCCTGAGCCTATGAAATATCTGGTCTATCAAGATGAGAGGGGATTTGTGAAAAGTGGACAAGCTCTTTTAATGATGAATTTCAAATACTTCCTGTTTTAAAAAATATTCTGCTTGGGAGACTAGAGATATCACAAGGCCTTAGAACACCTGGCAGCACAAATGAAAAATGAATGAATGAAATGCAAATTGGACATCTTGACTAGAAAAGATGGACTATTTTCCTCCAAACACTGGGTTGTGAATTGACTGCCAAAGCTGGTGCAGTTGGATTCAGCAGACTCAACCCTGAAAAATTGTAAAGAAAATACCCTATTTCATAGACAAAGCAGAGGATTTTCGGAATTAAAATGGGCTGTTTCACAAGTGACTTGTGAGCATTCCTGTGGGACAGTGCTGCTAACAGATGTCCTCAAAATTCTCACAGGCCCCCTTGAAATGGAATGCACATATGGCACAAACTGCAACCAGACACTCAGCAGCACAGTGCAGCACAGGCTGATCACTAATTTTGCAACCCTGGTTTAAATCTGAGCAACTGACTCAATGAAACAAAGTCACTTGACATCTCCCAAACCCCAGGAAAGCCAATAAGAATGTATTTGGGATTTAGATTAAGCATAGCAAAACCAATATCTGCTTACTTGCAACATTAATTTTCCTTCTTAGACATTTCTATACAGGGAACATTTGAGGGAATAATATGAAGATGGTTCCAAGACAGGGGCATACAAAGATGTGTTTGATTAAAATCCAGACTCCAAATTTGTTTCTCATAAGGCCAGAACTTTGTGACCCTAGACTTCTAGCCCAACACCTTCCCAAAGGTGAGATGTGAGCCTTCTCAGAGTTCTGTTCCAGCAAGACTACCTTATTGGGAAAAAAACCTTTTCTCTTGATCCAAAGACTTTAAAGACAAGAAGCAATGAAATAGGGAACATATTTTTTTGTAAACTATTCTAGTTGCCAGTTTCTGTCAATGGTAGAAACCTCTACTCTGAAGCACCTGGCCTCAGCTCCTCATAGTTGGACTCCTGCACCTTTGTCCATAAAAATGAAGCCCTTTGGTGTCAGAATTCTTTCTGCTAGGCAGTGACCAAAAAACTCAGTCACCTTCCATTTTTTTCATAAGTCACAGAGATGGTTTTTCTTATGATTGTTTTTCAAAGCCACATGCTGAGTCAATGATCCTGCCCAAAATTATTGACACTTTTTTGGATCCTGGACCCCAAAAAGGAGGACACCAAAGCAAGAGACATCTGGCATGGACATTCAGTCCCATTTGCCTTTCTAATCACTGCATCAACCCATAGGCCATGGCTGGCTAAACAGCTACTGCTGCTTTTTAATGCTTTCCCAAGTCATTTTACAAGACTGTGTCTTGGGGTGTGAAAATTTCTTAGAATCTCTCACTCTAAATACAGTATTTGCATTCAGTCATGGTAAAAGTCATCTTGTCCACCCAATTTCTGTGTTTGCTCAATACCTCCACTCTGTGGAGGTACTTCTCTGGGCAGCCTGTGCCAGCACCTCACCACCCAATGAGCAATAGAAACACAAAATAACATGGGGACAAGCCTGTGCAGCCTTGGTAGAAATTTACTTCATTAATTATGATTCTTGTAATTCTGAGATTGTCTAGTTTAGCCAGTTTGCCTCCATTTCAGAGTTTGCTGAGTGGATTTTTGTCATCTTTTCCTCAAAACTTTTAAAATGATCTTTTGTTTCTATTGTCAATTGAAATTGTGTTTATTCAAAAATGAACAAATTACTTGATTTTGCTTCTGAGTAAGGTTTTCAGAAGTTCTGATTCTTGACTGCAGGGTTATGAATATTTTTTGACCTTTTCAAGACAAATATTTAAAAGATTGAGCTAACAATCATGTTTTCACATGCTTCTTTCCAAGTTATTTGGATTATCACTGTTTCTATTTGTAAAACACTTCTCTAAGGGATTGAATATATGTATCAGTTCACTACAATAATCATCTGGGCTTCATTTTGCCTGTATACAAGAAATCCAATTAAGTATAACCATTTGTATCAAAGCCATCACTAAAATTAATTCTGTGGTCAGTTCTTCTTAGACTGTCAAGATGAGGTTTAATACTCAATTTCCTGGATTAGATGTAACAGTTTGAGTAAGGAGATTAACTTCTGCAATTTTAAGAAATTCTAAGGCTGTTTAGTTTTGGCAGAAAAATGCCTCCAGCATGTATTAGAATAAGGATCCCCTCCCTTCCCCTCCAGCTACATTTGATACTTGTGAATTGTGTATCTACAAGCAGATAACTGAAGTGTGAATGGCTGGTGTGTAGAAGACACCAACTGTTATCCTCTTTACTGGTTAGGACACAAATCACTGACTGCCAAGGATTTGTTTCTGAGCTGTCAGAAAGATCCCAGCAGTTCTGATCATGTCATTGCCTCTCCTTCTTTTGGCCACTTAATCCTTTCTCAATATCATTCTTCCCTTTGTATCTCCGATAATTTGATTAATTCAATTCTCCATATTTTGATTTTCTATTAAATGATTGCTGACTGTTTCCTCACTTCACCCTCTGCTTCTGAGTTTTACAGTTAGTGCAGTCAGACCAGTTCTTGGAAAACTGCTTGTGTTCTTCCTTCAGTCTGTTCTTTGAGTGAAGGATTTGCTGCTACAGTCACGGCCCTTGGATTTCTAACATCGGCTTGGCCACTGACTCACTGCCAGTTCTTCTCCATCTTGCATTGTTTACAGGAAAGAGAGGCTTTATGACATCTCCAGGTGTTCCTGTCCATTAGGACCCTTTCAAGCTCCCTGAAGTACTGAGAAAATTTTCTCCCTGTTCCATTCTGAGGATCTGGAAATTTGGGAGAGTTTTGAAATCCCACTGCTGCCTCCTTTCTGCAGGCGAGAGGGAGTCCAAAACACAGGTGGGAAATGAGTGTGATCTTTCAAAAGAGGCCTGTCCTTTTAACCACATCATAGAGAAACAAAGTTCAGTTTTACATTTTCCTGCCCTCAGGAGTGCCCTCACATCCATGTCATTCCCTCAGCAGCAGGCCCATTCATTGGTATTAGCTTAGCACCAAACCACCAAGGGCTTTGTTCTTTGTCTCTTCAGTCTTTTCATTCACAGTGCTAAAATTACAGTTTTGTAACTATGAAAAGTCCCATGAGGCAGATTTTGCATGGTTTACAGGCATCAAATGAGAGAGTTCAAATGCCTTCACCAGAGTAGCCACACCAGTTATAGTTCTGAAGATATAATTCTGATTTCTCTGAATTTTCCAAGCTGCTTCCCCACAGCCATGATCCATGCCTACTTCATCTATCTAAGTCTTTGTTGGCTGCCATGTCTTTAGTATCTATTACTACCTCACTTTTCCTTATTCAGTCCTCTTGTTATTTCATAGGGATATAACTCAGAGCAGTCACTGCCAAGGACATTCTGATTTTTATCTATCTCATTATAAAACTGTATTTGTCCTATTTCTTTTTTCTTCTTCTGCACACTTAATATAGAAACTAGTAGAAGAACCTTACAATTAGCAAGGTGAGACTAGGTTGGTTAAGGCTACAATAACCTATTATTTTGGTGATGGTTGAATGAAGCTTTATTGTAGATGAGGAATATAGTATTTATTCAAGCCAGGTGGAAGAAGTGGCCAAACTCTGTTATGAAACAGCAAATTAATACAGCCTTTGGGCAGTCAACCCCTACAGCTAAAGTCATCTGTCATCAAATAGCATTGTGTTGTATGGTTGCAAGCCTTTGACTCCAGATTGAATCTAAATGCAGGGAGTTTGGCATTTTTCAGATATTTGAGTGGATGAGGAAGATAACTAGAGGTATAAGTCACAGAAGCTGATAGAAAAGGCAGGAAAAGTAGTTATTTAAAAAAGAACAGTCAGAGAAGCTTTAGAAGGAAATTTAAGATATGTTAGTGGCAGACTTAAAATCATAGCTTGGAATACTGGCATCTGGTGTATATCCAGGGTGTTTTGTGTGTTCATGTGCATTAACAAGATTATCCCAAAGAAGGTCTATGTTATCCCTTGGAGAACAGCACATAGGATCCCATTTTTAAGGTATCTGCTTGCATCGAGTCATATTCAAAGAAGAACATACTTTAAAAAATTACATATAATTTGGTCTGGATAATTATTTTTTCCCTCTAATCCTACATAGTTTCAGTTGTGGTTAAACAGTTGCTGTTTTTTTGATCCAAATTACTCCAGCATCATGGTGAATAATCCCCATGGGTGTTGGAAGACTGTTGGAAGCTTTCCAGACAATGCTGCCCCAACTCTCCCAGACATTCTCTGACACCAAGTGTCAGAGTAAGGTGCAGCAATGACTGAATGTATGCATACTGCTCTCACACAAAAGAAACCCAAAGTCCGCATTTGTTTGGGTCTGTAGGTGACTCACGTTCCACCTTATGTTTTTAATACACATTTCAAACTGCTTCATGAACCCTGTGCAGGTCATGGACCCTGGGTGATTCTCACCTGCTCCAGATTAAAGAAACCAACACTGTAAACCAAAGATTACTATTATTAGCAACACGACTAATTAGTAACATATGTCATTTCCTTAGTGAGCCTTTCCAAGGGGCTTATAAATGTCCATAGAAGATGGCACACTATCAACCTACAGGGCTTCACATACTTTGTCTATGCATATATGATTATCACCATGCCTTTGGCATGATGTTGATTCTAAAATTAGCCAGGCATTAAGGGGTATAAGGCATGGTAAGATGCAATCAGAGGGAGCAGAACCAGGGTAGTGGGAGAAGAGGCCAGGAAAGAGAGCAGGGAACATATTTCACATATCAGCGTTCACTTGATCCAATTTAGGAATGAGCATCACCCTGCTGTGGTCATGGTCATACAGTATTTATAGAATGCCATCTCCTGCCTCACAGACATCTAATGGCAACCAAGCATTTACTCCAAGAGTAAATTTGAACCAGCTGGCCTTTGGGACCAATGGAATATTTTAGAGAAAATAAAAACAATTTGTTTACTTGTGTGATTACCCCCAAAACCAAGTGTTTCATCTTTTAGAGTCATTAATGGAAAGCTCATCAAAATCAATACTATTTCCTGGCTCAGGTCCAAAAAAGTACTTAAGTGAATACCAAACTTCATGTATGGCAATAATCCCACTGATGAGTGTTCCTGATGAATTGGGACTTTCATTTTAAAATACTTACCACTTTTTCACACTATGGTGCTTGTCATAGCATTATTTAAGTCTCAATTTAAATTAGCATATACATTAAAAATATTGCTCTCTATTGCATCTACTCTGTATAACCTTTAGAAGAAAAGGGAATTGTGAATGCATGCAGGTTTTTGTGAAAAGCAGCTAGATATGCATGTTAAAAATTAATCTTCAACAGCATCTGGAAACATAAACCTATCAGATCTGCTACGCAGGCTCACAGTCCAAGGAGAATATTTCATTTTCATGCATCACATCATATTGTTTCAGAACTGCCATTTTCCAAGGATTTTCAGTTTGTGAGAAGCTTCAGACAGCTATAGGTTCAGCACACTTCAAACCACAAATGAATTTCCAGTGAGAACATCGAGGCCATTTATCATATGCTAGAAATTCTGCTTTCACATATGGTCTGTTATTCCAGGAGCAGCCCAAGGTCTCTGTTAGGGTCAGAGAGACACCCAGTCTGGGACTAGGCATCTTTTACACCTTCTACATCTAAGTTTAGCTTTTGGGATCATATTTGGGGGACACCTGAGGTGGAATTAACTGGGCAGTCTTCACCAGCATTGTTCTGCTTCCTTAGGAGGTGAATACCCATACCTTGTGCCATTGGACAGGGTAACCCAAGGCTCTGGCAGGACAGTGGCCCTTGCCTGCCAGCCTCTCATTGTGTGCCCTTCAAAGAGAACTGAACATCACCTTATGAAGGTGCTGAGCATGCAGCTCTTGTATTTTAGTATTACCTTTTCATACATACACGTCTTGCCTAACATTTTTGTCCTGTGGTTCACCTTCTCTGCTGCTGAGCCACTGTTTGTCTCCACACCACTCCTGCAAGGCGTGAGGACTGGCTGAAAAACAGTCCCCATCCTGGCCTTCCCTTGCTTTGGCTCTTCACCTGGCTCTGAGCACACCCCAGGAGCTGCTGCATGAATCAACACCAGTGCAGACCTGAAAATCTCTTCATTCTGCCCAAGTGCTCTATTTTCCAGCAGTGGCACTTCCCTGGGAAAGCTCTGGGACCTGCAGCATAGCTCCACATGGGCAACAAAGAGCACATTTAGGCAAATGCTGTTTGAGAGATTGTGGTTTTGGTCTGCAAAGGAAAGCAGGAACTAAGGTCTATGCACTTCACAGAAGTTATCTCTGTCTTCTATTAATATCTGTTCTGTAGCTGTTGGATAAAAATATATTGCACTCTGAATGTTAAGTGTACCCTCAACCAAACCCACAGATTTACAGGATAGTCATTGTGGATACAGATATGAGATTTTGTGGAGAGGGACTCCACAGAGAGAAAACTAACAAAGATGCAAAACATAAAATACTAGAAATGCTTGTGATCAAAATGCAGAATACCAAAATCCAATGCAAAGCAGGATGCCATGTAATGCCTTTGATTGAAAGAGGTAATCAATATGATTGGTTTTGGGTTTTTTGTTTTTTTTTGCTTTTTTTTAATGTAGTGGAATTACACTACCTATGCAATATCTGTGTCTACTCTTTAGGAAGCTGGCTGGGGGAAATACAAATATAAGCACAGGCTAAAGGTTTCATACTCTCACATAAAATATTTGGTATCTGATATGGGAGACACAAGCACCAAAATGGTCATGGTTACAGATTTCAAATTATGGTGCACCAAATTAAAATATTCCAAATCATGAATCAGACTTCTCTAAAGCTGGTCTCAGTGTGATACTGAGCAGTTTCTGTGGAGGAAATCACCTATAATTGCCATTTTACAAAACTTACAAGAGTCTTTCATTTTAAGACTGACTTCAAAATAATGAGATACAGAAAAAAGCATTCTTCCAATTTATCTTACCGTTCACAAGCCATTGGGATACTTCAGATCTGAGTTTTAAATTTCCTTGTAACCCAGAGGACTAGAAACTTATTCTTTTGAATAAAACGTGACTTTCTTATGTAATCAGTTGCTCTGGAAGTAAGATCTTTAAGATAAATGCTGAATTCTATGAAGTTTCTGATAAGCTCCTAAGAATTGGAGTCACTAAATCAAAGAATAAAAAATGTAATCATAGGGTCATACTATAGGTCCTGTGAGAATGAACTGAGTGATGTTAGAAAATCAAAGAAACAACTTCATCTTGCAAAATGACAATTATGTGTGCTTTCATCCACACAAATTGTTCAAATGTCACAATGTTGCAACAAGGTTTTGAGATGTTAAACGAGTACCTCAAAATGTCCTCTGAAAATATTCTAATGGAGCAATTCCCCCTTGGAAAGAGTCAGTTCAGGTGACCAGTGGCAGACTTTTCAAGCCATTTGGGTGATTAAATTATGGATAATCATCATCCATCCATTTGTACTGAGGCTGTCGTACAGTACAAGCACAGGAGTCTCTCTGCTGTGTTGTGGTTTACACCTTTTTTGACAATTGCACCAGAATTGCTGGTGGTTCTTTTTGCAAGCCTGGTGACTGTGTCATTCTCTGTTATTCTGCCCAAGAATGAAAACTAGAGATGGCACAATAACTGGTGAGGTTTTCAGCAATCATTCCTGAAAGCTGAGGGACTGGCATGAAGGATGACTGGATGTTTTGGTGTTCTGGTGCCACGCATAGAGGAGTGCTGACTATTTCAATTTGCACTGGACAGTCTACTCTTCCTCCCAAAGTATTTTCCAGACTTGAAGTTTAGCATGCATGAAGAGGCTAAATTCAGGCAGGCATTATTGAGTGGAAAATGTATTCTGGTCATGTATCACTTTCTTTCCCAGTTAGTTCCACACATACTTAGCTGGTTTCATCATTCTAGTGTGCTGACAGCTCCTCACAGGAGTGAAATTATTTGTCTGATCTAGTGCCTGGGCTGATTAATTGGTTCACTATGCAAAATGGCCCTACTGAGATCTGGGTTTATTGAGAAAGAACAGCAGGCTCATTTTGTCCCTGTTTCTGCAGCAACAGATTTCTACAAACACTACTTGTGGTGTTGGTAGAGAGATTCAGAATGGTTTCTGCATCATTCTTGTTGGAACCATTTCCCTGGATGTTTCCTGCACCAAAGTGAGTCTGTGCAGCACCCTGCTAGGGTCATCAACCCTGTGTTTGTGTACTTCACTGCTTCTCACATTATCCTCCTGCCTGGAATGGCAGCAGTCGATCTCAGGCTGATGTAGGCACTGCCTCAGTGAGGTTGTAGACGCAGCCTGGGAGCTCACATCCAACACACTTAATACTGAATTTCCCTTTGCAGTCAGTTTTATTTGGTGATTCAGATAACCTGTGAGGAGAGGCTGCTTTTCCCTAAAATAGTCTTTTACCTTTTTACATTTATTCAATAGGAAACTAGGCAGCTCTAGAACATAATTCAGTCCACATATATTAGACATACACATCTTCCTAGATGCGTCATGAAAATCAGTAGCTTTGAAAGTACTTCCCTGTGGATGTACCAAGGTGGATTGGAGCTGCAGATTCCCAGCAAAGTGCTCTTGAGAGTTTCTGGTGCTATAACTTCTGGCTATCATTTCCCAAGGAGGTCTTTGGGAGTCTGGAGAAGGCCAAAAGCCCTGCTGGTCTTCACAGGGTGAGCCCATCACACAGAGATGGTGGAAGAGGGGTTGTCTCTGTTAGATGAGTTGAATGCACTCAAGAATGAAGATAATTCAGTCTGAAAGGGACCCCAGGAGGTCTCTAGTCCAACCTTCTGCTTAAAGCAGGGCTGGCTACGAGGTCAACCTGTTCCTCTGCTGTCCTCATAACAAAAAGAATTTCTCCTTTTTCCTGGTCTGAACCTCTCTCATATCAACTTGTACCTGCTGCAGCTCATCCTCCTTACAGGCATGGCAAAAAGCATGGATGTAGTTTAGCTGAAAGCTGGCTTTGAAATGTACATAGAGCATAAGGAGAGCAAGCAAATGCAATGCATAAGGAAGACATTCAGATATTCAATATTTCTTTCTCTGTTTGTGCATTACTATTAATTGTTTTGTTGGCTAAGGAATGATAAGGTGCTCTCTGTCAGAGACTCATGCACTCAGGCTGAGGTGCAAACACTGAACAAAACCAGCATTTTCAAAAATCTGAACCTATTTGTCAAATATAGAAATATACAAAAGTCATAACTGACATTCTAGAACTAATTGGTTGTAGTTTGGAAGCATAATACGACTTCTAGAGTTTGAAATATATAAGTGCTTTTCCTAAGCACACAATTTTTTTCATACTTGAATAACGTGTAGTAACTACAACGATTATTCCTGGGAGTACCTCAGACCTAGCTCATCGCCTTGTGCCATGTCTGATGGTCACTGAGCTGCTAACAGGACCTCCCTCTCTCTCTCTCTCTCTCACCAGCCTTGTCCTGGTGAGTGCCTTGTCCTGGTGAGTGCCTTGCAGAAGCCCTGCTCTTGCTGCTGCCTAAAACAATCCGAAATGAAAAAGTCTGATTTTCACATGCAAGCATAATATATTTTTAAAAATCAGCTGTTTGTATCTAGTGAACCCAACCTGACTGGCCCCATGCTAAGCAAATTACATGGCTTGAAGATTTTGTTTCTAGTGTTGGGCAAGAAATCTTAGATTGAGCTCAAAGAGAAAGACTGGATGCTTGAAAAACGCTTTGTTTTCTAAAAAATTTAGATCTGAGGATGAAATCTCCATCACTAAAGGGTTTTAGGTGTAGGTTTGACAGCCAGCTGTCAGGAATGCATGAAGTTGCTTTTATCCTGGCTTTGGATGAGGGGATGGACCTTTCTGGTACATTTCCTTTTGGTTATTCAGTCACTATGAGGCAGTGTCTACCTCTTATTTGACTAAAAACAGAGACAAGGAGTGAGACTCCAAACTTGGGACCACAGTTCAGTGCCTGGAGCTAGCTGGGGTGAGCTCAGATTTCAGCTACTCATCCTGAGCTCATTAGTTAGTGAGTTACTATATCTGCCACTTGAATAATTTCTGGTAGGAACAAGAGAGACAGTGTATGGTGGTGGCCATTCATATTCAGCTCATGTTGGAACTTTTCTAGCTGCACCTCTGGATGATCCATTTCACTAGCCTGTTTTATGGATATCAATCTTGCTCATTGGGATGCCTATGTGGACCCCAGGCTGTAACTTTCTGCTGTATTATATGAATATATTGGAGAATAGGTGAAGGCAGGGGAGGAAGAGGACATGATCATCAGCCTTAGGTTCTGTTTTAATTTCATTCTCTGCTAATTCAATAGTTTTCCAATTGATCTTGGAGAGAGCAGGAAGAGGACATGATCATCAGCCTTAGGTTCTGTTTTAATTTCATTCTCTGCTAATTCAATTAATACAACTAAACAATATAAAATAATAAAACAATTAATAGTTTTCCAACTGATCTTGGAGAGAGAAGACAGAGATCATGTTTAAGAAAAGGCCCTCTTTCTGATGTTTATGACAAAGTTGGTGGTTGGTTGTACCCAACCTAAGTAGTTCATCTCTCCACTCCAAAGTAAATCTCAGCTGTTTGCAGAGGCCATTTTCACCATTCCCTTAGGACACAGAAATGACAGGAAAACTCCTGTTGTGTGTGTCAGAAATCAAACCCAGCTCCTCTGACAATACTTGATCAACCTTCAGACCACCATATTGATGCTACCTGAATAAGTGACATTGCTATTTATCAAATTTCTGCACCTGCATAACACCAGTTGCTGGAAGACTTTAATATGTGAGGAAACCCATCTGATCCTATGGGCAAGCAATTTGTCTGAGATTCCTAATAGCAGGGAAGCTCTCAACTTTTGCCTCTTTGCACTCACCTAATTACCTGACTTTGTGCACCTAATTAACTTGCAATGCTGTCATCAAGGGAATCCATGATATTTCCAAACAATTTTGTGGCAGTCACAGGTAAGCCCTCTATAGAAAAGACACAATCTGCTTTTTAATTGTTGTGTCAATTTTTCTCTATTCCCTTTCTGTATTCTCTTTCAAAAGAATCAGAAGTGAGGACAAACAAAATTGAATGAAGGGCAGAAGAAATGCCATGTACACCTGAGACAGCATTGTGTAACACTGAATCCTAAAGAGATCATATGTACATGAAATGTAGGTTAAATTCCCTTCACCTTTCATTGCAGCAAACAGCTTTTGATTATTTAGCTTCCCTTTACATCTGATGGGTTTGACCAGGGCATATGAAGTTTCACATCCTTTTTCCATCCTTCCATGGGTGGTTCTTGAGATTCTGGCCTGGCCAAATCATTTCAAGAACAAACTCCACTTGACATCTTCCAGGACACTTATGGACTCTTGTACTTGAGTGTAACATCAGGAGTCAGGAGTTTTGGTAACTATTTCTGTCTCTGGCACTAAACACTAGAGGAGGGACTCAACAAAAGGCTCTGACCTTTTAAAATAGAAAGTTAAACTCAAGTTTTCACCTAGACCTCCTCTGCTGAGAGAAGGAAGATAAATACTCTTGCAGATGTATCATTCCACACCAAATAAACATGTTTAAGTCAAGAAACTTGCCTTCAAGGTAAATACTGACTGTAGTAGTGCCTCTGTACTGCAGTGATATTCTGTGTGAAATGAAGACAATAAGGGTTATTAGGTATGATATGAGGGCAACCATGAAATTTTAGCTGCTAATTTATGACATATATTTTTAAAACCCTGTTCAGGAAGCAGAATTTAATTTCTTGCCATTTTTACCCAATGAAAGAAAAAGCAACAACCGGCGCAAAACTTTTCTCCAATGAGAGAGATTTCCAGAGGAAAACTACAAGCACCTCTTCTGAGTCCAGACAGTGATTATTCATTTAAGCAGGGAGCAGGAGGATGGAGAGCTTTTGTAACTTATGCACAGCTGTGTAGACTGTTCATATTCACTTAAAGGTCTCAGTATTGCCTTGCTCCCATCCACTGGTGAGCATCAGGTGATGTGGGTGGCAGTGTAGTTAATCCAAATGCAATGCCATGTCATGCTCTCAGAACTTCCCTTTTCCTATTTTCACTTTTTCAGCATTTTAATTCTGGTGCACTAATTTTGCTTTCCATGACAATGGTTTAATAAGTGTTTGTTCTGCCTTCTCAGTGTTAGCCTGTATTTTTCTGTCTCTGTCACCTCTTTGCCTCACACCAATATTGCCCTTTTACTCTCGTCATACCTCTTAAGACAAGCTGGGTGATAATAATTCCTGGCAGAACTGGACTCTTAAGTTAATTTTCGCATAGGTTTGTATTAAATCTCCCAGTCTTGGCTATCCTGAACATTTTGAGCCAACATTTTAGCTCCTGGCTGGGCAGTGGTAAGTAAACACAGCACCAGTCTGCAATACTGTCCTTGCAGCTATCCATGATTAATCTCTTTCCACGCTAAGAATTGCCCATTTGTTCCTACTCTTTGCTCCTTATCTCTTCTCCAGTTTTTAATCCACAACAAGACTTTACCTTTCACCCCTGGCCAAGTTTCTCAATAGGCTCTTGTGCTGGACTTTATCAAAAGCCTTTTGAAAGCCCTCCGAATCCTCCCTGTTCTGCAGCTTTGTTAACCCTTTCAAGGGATTCAAGTTGTAAAACAAGAACTTGAGAGAAGGAAGATTATGGCTCACAGGCAGTTTGCTGGTTGGCACATCTGTCATCATTTTTATGTTTTCTTGGCCAAATGGATTCCAGTTACAGGAGGGATGTGAACCTGCTTTTATATGAACCTGCTTTTCTTGGAGGCCGTCTGGCTGTTTGCTCCTTCACCACATTTTGGGAGGGAAAGGCCACTCAAGAGTTTATTTTAAATCATGGACTTATTTTGGTCTCTAGGAGTTCATGTCAAACTCTGAATTGACTGTTCCAGATCCCCAGTCTTGGAAACAGACTTGTATGTATCCTGTCATGCCAAGTGTGCATCCAGTCTAAAGGCACAATTTGGCTGCTTGAATGTGGCCCAGCACCATTTAAGATGACCATGAGTTAGTGGTTGTGTGCCTCATGGAACAGCTATGTAGGCAGGTACCAAATGGGACATCTGGGCAGTGCTGGACAGACAGCTGGAAGTGGGCATTTCTGCAGAGCCAGAGTACACAGCTTGCAGCTTGAGGTCGGGCAGGAGACTCCAGAGGTCCCTTACTACTCCATTTTCTTGCATACGCTCCGATACAGTCTTAGGAACACTTGGCACTCCCTGGCTCCTTGCCTTCTCTCCAAACCCTTCAGAGTGGGGCAGCAGCTCCCAGGTGTGCAGGGCACTTCCCATTGTGCAGCCTCAGCGGGTGACTGTGGGGTTGGCAGAAACCAGGCCCTTTTCTCTGTTCAGAAGCTTCTGTTTGCAGTGACTTGCCATTTTGCATAATCTTACCGAGCCCATCCTGTAGCCTATTTCACCACTGCAGTGTGTGTCCTTTACTGCCACCCTGTAGACATTCCACTGATAATTTTACAGTTTACTGCTGTTGTCATTTCTCTGCTTCCACTGAAGCAGGCCCCCTGTGAAATGTCCCCAGCCCCACAGGAACTAATCCTGGTCACATCAGTGTCCAGTCCTCAGCCAGCCCTGAACAGGCTACCCTTCCTGCATGTTTGTACTGTCTCTGTCTGGGCCTTTGGAAGCTTCACCTGGCAAGATGTCTATTAAAAAAAAAAACAACTGAAAACCACTACATCACTACCACTTCAAAGCAAGCTGGGTGCATTCAGTAACTCTCAGGGCATAATTGGCTGATGTCTCTGGCTTTTGCTCTCCTTTTTTTTACCTGCCATTTTGTCTGGATTAACATCATCACGGCTGGACTTCTGTTTTCACTTGATATTGTTATCACCATAAAACTGGCAGACAGAAGAAAATATAGGCAATAAGAGACTCTTGGTAGGTTTCTATTTGCTTGTGAGAACCATGACCATTTCCTTTTCCCCTTGTAGCTGTGATTTTTCTGCACTTGCTTCCTGCATCCATCCTCCTGGGAGTTCAGTCGTACATGCACAGAAGTATTCCTTTTGTAAAAAAAATATCAAAATTGTAAGTGCATCTAGACAGCAGCTTGCTGGGTCCTTGGGGCAGACGGTGGAAATTTCACTATTTGCTTCCTTGGGTTTTTACTTTATTTATTTTTTATATCTACTCCTGCCTGTAATATATACATATTATAACAATACAAAAAGGACTTTGACTACAAATAAATATACAGTTTTGCTTTCCATAGTACTGTCACCTTGCAATGAATATAGCAGGAGTTGCAGACCATGTAGTGAAATCTCCAGCTTTTGTGAGGCATCCCACAATTCCCAGAAGTAAAAAAGTTTTTTAAAAAGGAGAAATACAATAACATTTTTCAGTCACTACCTGTAATCCTTAGGGGCATCAAAAGACTCTGGAGGGATCTGCTATATATACTGAAGACTCTAAAGAAATACTGTCATCAAGAAATCAATTCCCAGCTCGTAAACAAGCAGATAAAAGTTCACAAAGGAACACTTTCAACAGGGATATATGACAGCCCTACAAAGACAGCTACCTCTCCTGAGGCAGCTGCATTAAGAAAGCTTTAACCCTTCAGGCAGCGATCAGAAAAGCCAGCCCGTCTTTGGACATGTTTTTGTTAACCATTTTGGCTGCTTAGGAAGCAAACACCGTAAACGTGTTTCTTGGGAGAGAGCCAAGGGCTTGCTGAGGACAATGATTTTATCCCAAAGCTCTTGTTCAGGACTAAAAGAAACACTGATGTTGTGTAAACACCATTTAAAGTTGCCACAACAAGAACCCTGACAACAAGAGACAACACAGTATAATATAGTATAATATAACAGAAATGCAATGTAATGCCCTCTTATTTGAAAGGAAGCAAGATGTTCAAATCAGCAATGTCACTGCTCATTCCAGGTTGATTCCCTGAAGAAGAGCAAATCTATTATCACCAGAGCACAGGGAAGTGCCCTCTACAACGTGACCTCCTTGTTCCTTCACCTTTTGTCAGAGTTTGACTGCTTTTTATTAAATTTTGGCACTTAGCTACATTCACGTTACAGCTGCCTTGCCTTTCTGAAACACTGCTGCTGACCAGGGGTACAGCAGGTCATCGATTTTGCAAAATACCTGTATTTTTGGTAGGATTTTTTTACAGGAAGTTTTCTGACAGTTGTAAAAACAAACTGTTCTGATTATGTTCTGTTTAAACTTTTCTAACAGAATCAAAAGGGTTAATATGAAGGAGAAGATTTAAAAGACTGGAAGTTCACTTGCATACCACAGCTTCTTGAAGCCAAGAAAGAATTAAACAAGGTATGAAACCTATAATGCTGTACTTACCCTGGCCAGTGAAGGATTAGGAAAAAAGTAGGTAACATTTCCTGGAAGGGGAAAGGTTTTATACACAATGGGGAAACCAACCATCATTTCCTTAAATGTCAGCAGAGTGAATAATCACATAAAATAAAACTAAAAAAACCCGAAACTCTTCTGCACCTGAAAAAATAGAATACTGCTGTGGGATTCCTGCAGGAACCATATGACTTAGGGTTAAATCTGAGTAAATCAGATTTTGCTCAGCTCAGCTTCAGAGCATCCAAAGAAAAAATGTGCTGCTTTATTTTCCATAAAAACACAGCTTTTCTTCTATTTAATTTTGGGACTAACAAAAGAGGAAGGTTGTATGAGTCAGAAGTAAATTGCTAGCATATTAAATAATTTTTGTTAAACTCACTCACCTCAACTGTTTTCATTTGGCTTTCTTAAGTGTAGCACAGAGAAACCTTATCTAACCTTGATGCTCTGGTATCTCAGGGATTATATATCAAGCTCATTTTAAATCACAGATTTAACACATCATGTGTTAGCTTTCAGCACCTGATAAATGTTATGGGTTTCCTAATGAACTTGCAGAATTGGAACCACCAATCCATCGGTTCTCCAGCTGTTGTTTGACTATGTGGCATTAAAGGCTGAATATTTTATTAACAAAAGGAAAACCACCCTTAAATTAAAATAAAATACTCTACCCAAAAGCCCAACTGCATAATGCTCAACCTCAAATCCAATTTCTGCTCCTAGCTGGCTTCAGAATACACAAATTGGGTAGTTTAAACTAAAAAGGTTTTCTAGTAACATACAAAAGATGGATCAGATTCAATCACCTGCTACAATCTAAGGATGTCTTTTTAGGAGGAAAATAATCATAGCAAGAGAGTTTCAGAAGCTAAAATAATTAAATGCTGAACCTGAGTAGAAATATCCCTAGAGCTGTGGACACAGTGGTTGGAAGGGAGCTCTGGAGGCCTCTTGCCCAGCCTCCTGCTCAAAGACAGACAACTGACAGCTCTAGATTAGGTCAGATGTGGCTTTGCTACCCAGATTTTGAAAACCTACAAAGACAGAGGCTGAGCTCCCTCTCTGCAACCTGTTTCAGTGCTGCACTACATTTCTCATGAAATTGTGTTTTTCCTGCTGTCCTTCCCAAGCTGCAGACTGCCCATTCCCCTCTCTTGCTGCCCTGTGCTCCTGAGAAGGTTTTGTTCCCCTCAGTTTTATCATTGTCTATCAAGGAGTTGTGGATGTGGACAACTGCTGAATTTCTCCTTTCACTCTCTTTTTCCAGACTAAATGAAGGGCAGGAGGTCCCTGACCATGTTACTAGAAATGTGTTTTGGCATTGGGGACCTAAAGAAATTCCCATTTGGAATGCAGCAGGCAATACTGGTTTAATGCATGGGCAGAAGAAGGTCCCATAGTCCTTTGGAGATCTGCCCAGGATGAAAACCTCCAACAGACCAAAAAAATTGCACAGCCTTTTCTGCAGAGCAGGAATGAGGTTGCTTAATAGAGAAGGGGAAGAAGAGGGTTTGACAAGGCCATCTCCTCAGGAGAAATTGCCTTCTGCCAAAACTTTCATTTCTCTGAAAGCATCTCAGCCCAATAAGCTTGTAATTTAATCTCCTGTGTTCCATCTCAGGGTTTTTCAGCTGCTGTGGGTTTTATTTGCACATATGTGGTTTGTAGTTAGAGGGATGCCAGCTCTCTTTCTCTGAGAGGACTAAGAGAACCAGCTGAACATTAGTCTGGTGTAGGCAGGCACCTGCAGCACAATAAATGCATCCCCTGATTTTCTAAAACTCCCTCTTTCATTCCCTGCTCTTTCCTCTTTCCTCACTAATTTTTCTGCATTTCTTTTTTTCTTTTTTTCTTTTTTTCTTTTTTTTTTTTTTTCCCTGGCTCTATGCTCCTCTTTTACAAACAAGCACCTCTTTTTCCATTCTTGGTTCCTTTCCTCATCCTCTCTGCTCCCTTCCTCCACAGCTGTGCATTAAGTCTTGGTGCCAAATTTGAGCCAGCTTGCGAACCCGTGCAGCTTCAAATCCCAACTGCACTTGTGAACCACAGGAAAAACTCCTACTCTCTGCAGCAAGCCTGTCAAGCTGAGGTGGATTAATAAGGAAGGTCTATGAGAGCTAATGACAGCACTTGCTGCATGTGCACAAAACGTCACAGCAAGGGGAGGGCAGCCAGCTCTCCGTGTTCCTGGGGACGTGCTCTCTGTCTCAGCCATGGTGGGATTTGTAGATTGCAGCACATTTGTCCATAATTTACACATGTCAGGCAGCCTGACTGGGGCAGTCAAACTTACCAGGCAAGCAGATGTCCAGAAATCCTGACATACCCATGGAGCATGGGAACATCTGTGCTGTAGGGTCAGAGCACTCAGATGGAGACTCCGGGAAGCCACGTGGGACCCTGGGCTGTGGCAGTAACATCAGCTACTGTGTGACCCCAGCATGGAGGGTCTGGAGGGCACATCCCAGTGCTCCTACAGCCTTTTGCAGCTATAACAAGCAGACAGTGCCAGGGCAAAATAGGAAACTGAGGAGATTTTTGTCTGTGCCAGAGGCTTGTCATGTTGTTGTGGATGTCACTGCATTTTTCTTGCCTGGATTGGCTACTTTCAGCATGGACATTATGTTCCCTTTCTGCTTCTCAATTCAGATGATCAACAGTGATACTGAGAATTTCTTGGTGTCCTTTAGCCCAGCAGAGACACAATCTTCAACTGCACATCCCCAGAGTGATGAGGGAAACCTGCAGCACAGTATGGAAGTACATGGCATTCCTTATTTTTTCTGAACTGAAAATAAGCAGGTTTATTCTATAGATCTGAGGATTTTTTAACCATTGTGGAGGAAGAAACATGTCCTGAGTCTAAATTTCACCAAGTCCCAATAATTGACACTGAACGGAGACAACATGATACCAAAGCCTCAGGATTGCTCTCGGACTCAGTGGCACTCACTCTTCCTGCTCTGGTCCTGGCACCAGCAGCTCCTGTGGAGCAGGATCCTCACTGCCCTCTCAGTCCCTGCACAAAGCAATCTCCCATCTCTAAAACCAGAAGGTCAGAAAGGAGTCCTCATCCCCTTCCTGTTCTCAGTTTTGACTGAAACTTTCAGACATGGGGATTAGGATACAAAAATCCCAATACTGACACTGGCACCACATTTACAGGGTCTAAGGCAGGGCCAGTCTGCAAGACACTGTGATATATAGGGACAGCAAAGCAGGGGAATGAGTGCATTACCCTGGAGCTTCCTGAAAGGGTCATGGTAATAATGATGACATCCTTACAACCACATATATCTGTTTCCCTGGGGAACCAGGCAGCTAGGAGTAAAACTTCACCATATAGCTGACAACACACAGGAGCAATCCTGAGCCCAAACTTCCTAAATCCAGCAGCTTTGATCATCACAATGGTTGTCACTGGAGAAGGTGGGAGACAGACCTTGGCAAGAGCTAGGGGACACTGTTTCAGCCTTGCCAAGTGTTGTCACAGGCCATGTGTGTCTCGTGCTGTCAACACAAATCCAGTGCATTAGAAGGCTCTGGGTTAGACAAGTCCAGGACAAAGAGAGACTGATCAGGTCATCTGATGCTGACGCCTCTTCTGTGATCTCATTACTGGCATCTGTCAATGCCATACTCTGGGAAGTCCCTCACTGATTAAAGGTCTCCACTCCCATCACCCTTCCCAGGCCAGAGGTGGGGAATCCAGCCTCCCCAGACTGGTTTCCTTGTTTAGTCTCCTACTGAAGTAGAAGAGGCTTTGCCTCCACAAGGGAGCTGAAGGGAGCCTGGGTGGCTCTCCTTAGGTTGAGGAGCTCCTCAGCAACTCCTAAACCAGGGAGAGCTAAAAAAATTGGCACCTCCAGTTGGAGACAAGCACTTCTGTTTTCTTACCTTGGCCTCACAGACAGGCAGGATGCTCTGCTACTGACATGTAGGGGTCCAAGTCTAATCCAGCTGAAACGCTCTTTTAACTGGCTTAAAGAAAAGGTTGTAGTTATTATAGATATAGATATAGCTATTTTTATTGTAGATAAAAAGTTATATGTAACTTTGCCAGTGTGAAAAAGTAAACATGATTTTGCCCAATTTTTTCTCTCTGTTTTTAATATTCAGCATTTTTTATTCTCCCAGACTCTTGGAAGAAGAGGGAGTGGTTGTCCTGCATTGTGTCTCCAGCGTTTTGTGACGCATCTTCTGTAGCATATTTGGGCCTCCTTGGAGGAAAATTATCACATGAAGGAAACCACCTCAGACAGGGCTTTCAGAAAGACAGATGTGCCACTCTTGGCAATGTCATATTAATAAATAGTCCCTTCCCTTCCTAGTCCCAAGGAAGAGCTCTTTCCTAGATGCGAAGGCAGCTTTCAGAGTCACAAGCAGAAGATCTGAAATTAGCTGAGGGGTTTGAAGTCTTTGCCAGCAGTGCTCAAGCAGCATTACCTCCTGGCAGGGTGCCTGGGCCCTCTCTGTCCCTGCTGGAGAGCCACAGCTGGCAGTGGCTGTTAACCCTTGAGGCCATCCCCCAATCCCCCCACCAGCACAGGATGTGATGGGGGGCCTTGGCTTGAGAGGTGGGCCAGTGCAAACCTCCTCTAGTTCAACAAAGCAAAGTGCAGGGTCTTGCATCTGGGTCATGGGAATTCAAAGTTGATAAGAGGACTGGAGCAGCTCCCCTGCAAAGACAGGCTGAGAAAGTTGGGGGCTGTTCAGTTGGGGGCTGCTCAGCTTGGAGAAGAGGAGGTTGCATGGAGATCTCATAGGAACCTTCCAGTACCTGAACAAGGCCTGTAGGGAAGCCAGAGAGGGACTTTTCATCAGAAACTGTAGTGATAGGACAAGGAGTAATGGATAAAAATTGAAAGAGGGGAAATTTAGATTAGACATTAGGAAGAAACTGCTTAACATTCTATGACTCTGTGTCCTCAGTCAAAGCCAAACCTGCTCAAGGAGCCCTGTGGAACAGCCAACAGCTGTGTGAGAGACCTGCCAGGTCCCAGGAGGCCACACCAGAACAACAAATTCCTGCTGCACTCAGAGAGACCCCAGAGGAGAAGCAGGTCTGTGCTGCATTATGTGCTTTAGAGATGCACTCCAGGGAATTTGTCATCCCAAAGACTTTAGCATCCAGGAGGAACTTATAAGTACTGCCGGAATCTCAGCTTCACTTGATACTTTTTTTTTAAAGATGAGAATTCTCTACAAGCAGCATAACTTGAGTCATTGAGTACATCCTCAACAGCAACTAGAGACTGAAGGAGCAGTGGGAATACCTTTGTTTCTCCCCTTGCAGGGATATGGTTGGGATCTCTGCTCTCCAGCTGCTTTGGCTCAGTCACTGCTCCTGTCCCCATCTGGGACCGACTCTTGTGCCTGGCAGGACACAGGGTCTGACTGCCATGCACAGATTTCCTCCCTGCTTTGTCTCCCATTCACCATTCAATAATGCTAAATATTAACTCATCCCAGGAACTGATTCTATTCCATGCTTGACTTCACATCCCAGACCCAAGAGAAATTCTGCAGGTCTCAGAGCTCATCAGAAATCCATGATCCTTTCAGATGCCTAATAACAAAAATTGCTGCCTCTGTCTTGTTCCCTGACCAGACATTTTCCTCATGCACCAAAGTTAAATGCTCCCTCTGATCTTTATGAAATAAACTTCCAAGTGCCACTAGCTCCTAACTCCTCTGTGCTTCTGGCTCCCCAGCCTTGCTGTCCTCCTCTGATGTCTCCTCCTTTTGCTGCCAGTCAGAGCAGGCTGGTGGAGGCGTTGGCCTGGCTGGGCAGACAGGTGGGCTGACACAGACACTTCTTAGCCCCAGTCCTGGCTCCCTTTTCCACACTCATCACAGTGACAGGTTGATCTGGTGTGGGTGGGCTGGGAGACAGCAGCACAGATGGGAGACCCAGACAACCCATTCAGGAGCACAGCAGTAGGGCAAGAAGCAAGAAGATTCCTGAAGAGTGTTGAAACTGCAGGGGAACTGCAACCACAACTGGGAAACACGAGTGAACTTGCATAAATCACTCCACACGCCACATTTATTCCTCTAGCGCTCACAGATATGGCAGAGCCTAGCTACCCTTTGGAGTTTATTGGATTGCTGCTGGGCTAACAAGATTCATGGGAAAATTAAAAATTAATCAGATGAGCTAAAAACATTGTGTTCTGCTGGAAAAAAAAGTTGGCTTTGAGTAATTTTGCAAGTTGGAAAAGTATTTTTTGAACCACATTTGACATTGCTGAACACATATTGTTTTGCAGCTGGAGTGGGGTGACAGGCAATTGCTGCATTCTTTAAATGGAAGTGAAACATTTCAGTTGCACACACTGGAATCTTTCTTGAGGTTTACAGCTGGAAAACACTTTGGTGATTGTGGCTTTTCATGGCAACTCATAACAGATTTATTATTCTTTTCTTTGACACCCTAACAAACTTCACAGGGAGAGAAAACCACACTCTGCCAAGCTCTGGCTGCACACGCTTGGGGGCCAGGCATTGTTCTGCAGGGAAAGCTGTAGTGTGAGCAGCTAAAACAAGGGCTACCCAAAGCCCAGTTGTGTAGCTGCCTGTTTAACCCAAACAGTCACAATAACAGTCAATAATCAGATCAACTGGAGCTGCTCCAGTCTCAAACAATGACATCTTGGAGTCTGGGTACAAGTGGCCCCACCAGGCATTGCCTACCTGCACCAGGGCCTGGTTTTGCAAAGCAGAGCACACATGGGCCCCGTTCAGCTGCCCATGTAGAGGCACAGAGCACCATTGAGGGTGTTCTGCAGGCACTGGGCCATCTGCAGGGGAGTGGTGGCTGTGACAGGGGGCCTGGGGCAGGTTCCTCCGCGTACAGAGCAGCTGGAAACCAGGTAGGCTGTGAAATGGCATCACCTTCCTCTGTTTAGGCAAGAACACTATATGTCCTCACCTGCTTAAAGAGAAAATATTCTCTACCCAAACATTACTGGGAGAATGAGATCATGGCTGTGTTCATACTCCTGCCTGTAGAGCTTCTCCCCACTGCTGAGGCAGTCGGGTGTGGTGGGTGGATCTCAGCCCTTTCCTGACATTAAGCACCATGATTAAACTGGACACTTAATGTAAGACCTCTAAACTCAGACCAAAGTTCTTGCAGGGCCCCAGCACCTCAACACTCTAGCAGCAGAATTCAGTGGCTGACAACTTGATCTCCCCCACACAATGAACCAAGGCTGGCTCAGGAGGAGAGGAAAAAATTTGCGAAGTGCCTTGGGGTGAGAAGCACCAGCAATCTTGGAACATGCCCTGCATTGGCCACCTGCCCCTGGGCTGAGGAGGTGGATGTCCCTGGAGGAAGCAGTACCCAGCATGATATTTACAAGGATTTACAACAAGAATTTACAACAGAAATTGCCTCTGGCAGAAAAAACTGAGCATTATTAGCAGTACAGTAAAATATCCTGAGAATCTCTGAGGATCAGAGCAGGGCGCAAGGGAGGCAGGGTCCTGGGTCCTTCAAACAGGTCCTTTTCTGTGAGGAAAATTGGTTTTTAAAATTAAGGCACTGACTTGCATTTGCTCTCATCTGAGTGGCTTGCTGGTGTGGCTCAGTTTTGGTCTGATCTGCTGGAAGGGACAGGCAAGCTGGGACAAGCTCTGCTCAGCCTTACTCATCTGGCATCTCGCTATCGCGCTTCTCTCCTGGCCGGACCAGCTGTTCCCTACAATCAGCCCCTCTGAGATAGCAAAACGTGCTGTTCCCAGTGTGTCCCTGCAGCCTCCAAACAGCCTCATGCCTGCCACAAGTGATGGAGGAAAGTCCCTGAGCAGGATGTGGATTCCCCTTGGGGCCTCTGAGACATGCAGGGAATTATTGAAAGCAGAAATGAAGTGAAACCTCTCAAAACTTGTCCTCAGCACTGGGGACCCAGGGAGGCTTCAGTGTAGACCCAACCACAAGGAACCCAAACCTCACCTTGGCATGACTGTGATATCTGTGGGCTGACTTGCCTTTTTGTCCTTCTGTCCTCCTTTTCCCAGGAGGTGTGGGACATCTGGCCCAGGTGGCCTTCTGTGACAACACTCCAGTTACATAAACTCCTACCTGCAGAGAGGAAAGGAAATCGGTGGGAAAAGCCCAAGGACAGCAGATTTCTATCTTCTCCCTACAGGAAGTGGAGGAAAAGTGTATCCAGGCATGTTTCCTCAGAAAGAGGGTACTACCAGCCCAGGCTGCCTTTCTCCAGGAATGTTGCACAGGCTTTTGCACTGAGCAAAGACAAAGCAAAAGCCTTGAAGGACAGATTCTGCTCCATTTCCTTCCCTGTCCACAGCACCAAAGCAGCCAAAACCATCGGGTGGCTCAAAACCAAAGACACAGGTTGTGTCCCTCCCTGAGAAGCCTCCTGAAGAAGTGGGGCTATGGCAGTGCCACTGGGAACCAAGGCAGACACACACTGCAAATCACAATGATTGCAACAAGGAGATGAATCTCTGGGTTTCAGATGGGTCTTGGCTTGTTTAGTCTAGAAAAGGAAGTTAAAATGCCAAAAGAGGATAATCATCCAACACGGAAAATGTTGCTGTAGAGCTGGAGATGGTCAGACATTGTCCCTCAGCTTCTGACAGGAGAAAAACAGATAATTGGAGTAATATCCAGCAAAAGTAGCTCAAGTTAGACAAGTAACTAAAAGGAGATTTAAACACCATACAATAAAAACAGAGATGAAGTTACTGAAGAAGTCTTCTATAAAGGTTTCTAATGACAGATCAGACTAACTTTGCCCTAGAATAGTATGGAAACACGCTGTACTCGATGAAGGAAATCTTCATAAACTCTGGCCTCATCTCAACCAAAAATGCTGTTTTAGAGGCTGAACACAGGCAAACAGATGAACAAAAATAAAAAAATAAAGCTATTTGGAGAAATCACTGCCCACAAGAGCAAGTCACTCTATGAAATACATCCCAACTTTTTTTTTTTTTTTCTTTGCTTATTTCCCGTGTACTGTATTGCAGTTATGTGTATTGGTCAGCCACTCACCCTGTCTTTCTATCCTCCCCCCTTTCCCAAGCCCTGGCCATGTTTTCCCCCAGGGCTGCTACATATTTAATAGGTATTTTTAGTACATGCATCACTATGGCATCTCCTCCCACCTAATGAAGCTGAAGTCAGTAGTTGGTCATGCTGTGATGTGAACCTGTAGTTCCCAAGAGTGGAGGCATGAGCTTCTGGGCTGCACATTCCAAAAGACACAATTTACTGAAACTTCAGGACTAGACTGATTTATGGATGCTTCCTGAAGCCTGCAGGTATGGTAGTGACCTTGTGCTGGTAACAAAGGCCAGCTGATCTTTCAAGGTGCTCACACTCAAAACAGGTGGATGAAATCCATCCTCACCCCAGCAGAATAGCTGTAAGCACTGAGCCTGTTTCAAAGTGGCATCCAGTGACCTCCTGGTAGTCAAGTGCTGAACCAGCTGAAAAGGTCAATAGCATATCAGCCAGAACAGCTGGATCTAATAGAAAATGAGTCAAGATGATACATAGCTGGCATTGCAGAAATAACAGATGTCGTCTGGGCCGGTTGTACCAGCGTGCTGATGTGCTAAAACAACTGAAAAGAGACTCACATGACCACAGCAAATCACCCTCTTCCCAGCCACTGAAACTGAGCCGACGCACAGATGTTGCACACAGATTTTCTGGAGACCAGGTTTCAGCACATGGCAGATACAAGGCAGATCCCATGGCAAAGCATGGTCTGGAGAAGGGCTATTTGCAATGAGGGATACAGAGATGGAGCAGATTACAAGGTAACAGATATCACCCACAGTTTTAACTTACATTAGGACTCTGAAGTTTTCAGTCCCAAGCAACATTGCTGCCATCCTGGATCAGGCATGCCCAAACCCCACATTTTCCATTTCACCTTCTCTGATATAGTTGAAGAGATGGTGATGTTTGCAGATTTAAAAATAATAATAGTCATAAAAAGCAGCTGCTTAGCTCAGAGCATCTTTTATTGTCCAAATTACAGGGGGCTCATGGGGCAAGTTGAGGAAAGCAGGTTGCAGGGAGTGAGGCTGGGAAGCCAGTAAATCTTTCTGGGGGCCCTGTGATGCTGCACCTCGCTCCCAGAGCTGTAAAAAAAGGATTAACTTAACAAATTTAGAAAGAAAAAGAAGGCTAGAATAGGAGTCTAAAATAAGAATCAGAATCCCTCTGGTAAATTGCTGAGTTTGCTCCCTGCTGTAGAGAGCCAGTGGTGTCAGGGGGAGTGAGCTATTTTCTGGAGATGGACTGGAAATAGCACAGGGTAGTCAGGGAACAGCAGAGGGTGAGCAGCAGCAAGGGAACTTGTGGACTCTCAAAAGTTTTCCCACCAGGTAGGGGCACCTCAGAGTACAGTGGGAGGATACAGCAGGGAAGATTTGGATGTGGAATGGGATGGGATGGTATGGGATGGGCTGTTGGCTCAGTGCTGCTGATTCAAGGCTCCATTTCTCAGCAACCACAAGGCACTGAGCCCCAAGCCTTGGTGTGCCACTCATGGAGTGAGTGCATGGCTGAGTGCAGGGCATGCTGACCCAAAAGCATGGGGCTTCCTGCAGCCTTGTGACTTATGGCACTATCCAGCACCACATCCCAGCTGCTCTGGCCCCCAGCAGGCAGGCAGTGATGAGCAGAGAGTTGTCTGACAAAGCAATTACTGCCAGGCCCAACATGCCACTGCCAGTGCAGAAATTGAATTTTGAAGCAGTCAGCAGCACTCCCCAGGGAGCACCTGCAGGTGGATGGGGGACAGCAAGGAAGGAGGTTTTTCTTATCAAGCTTCAATCCTCGCTTGGACATGCTGAAATTAGACACTAAGCCTTGAACTCAAATCCTCTGATCTTCCCTTTTGTATTCAGCACAACTCTTGATTTTCCCCTCATAAAACCTGTTTGTTGTAGCCACTCAAGATACCTCACTGGTATCTAAATCATTTGCCCTGAATTTTGAGATGATTCTGCCTCTTGCAAAGGGCATGATAGGAAGGTGATGGACATCAGGAAAATCAGAAAAAGCCATGGAGGAGACTGGGGCTAAGAAATTAGGCTAAGTAAAACCAGTCATGTGGTACAAAAGGATCACAGAAGAAAAAAGCCTCAAAGCTAATTCCTTGGTCATTGTTAAACCCAGGAAACCATCACCAAACCCTCGGGGTTTGTACTGCTACATTTTTTTTTTCTCGCAGGAGCAGCAGACTGGCACGTAGAGCACTACCTTGTAAATGAGTAACCACTCCTTATGGAGGTGTTTACAATAGAGGCACATGAAGAACTGGTGGTTGTTAGAAGGTTTTGATGAAATCACATGAAGCTGATGAGTTCAAGCCTTGTGCCTGTCTGGATGAGAACACCGGGAGGGATATCCATGGGAAAGCTCCTCTGCATCTCAAAGAAGGAGGGAGAAAAAGGAAGGGAGGAAGGGAGGAAGGGAGGAAGGGAGGAAGGAAGGAAGGAAGGAA
This sequence comes from Onychostruthus taczanowskii, assembly GCF_017590055.1. NCBI lineage: Eukaryota > Metazoa > Chordata > Aves > Passeriformes > Passeridae > Onychostruthus > Onychostruthus taczanowskii. The sequence continues at coordinate 22,098,186 of NW_024499239.1, read as the reverse complement.
GGAAGGAAGGAAGGAAGGAAGGAAGGAAGGAAGGAAGGAAGGAAGTTAGTTTCTGTACTGCACTTGTTCCTGTGGGTGGGAGGTTATGTGTGATGCTTGTCGCAGTGATGCACTGTAGGGCAGACCTTTTTTGGACCTTCAGTGTTTCCCACCGAGCATTCCCGAGCCCTGGTTCCTCATTGTAAGAAAGCATATGGTCAAGTATGGGAAAGGAAATCCCCGACTGTCTCACCTGCTCTCAGGTTCTGTGTTTCCAAGGTACAGCAGGGCTGTAAGCAGCTGAACCCACGCCAGGTCCCAAAGCCACATTAGGACTGGGCAGGTTTATCTGCATTTCCAGGGGCCTGTCCCTGAGAGCCCCCTCCTAGAAAAGTTGCAGGCTCTGGGCCTCAAAAGTGAGATGGAGCCAGGGCTGCCACGGGGCAGTGTCACACAGTGCTTTGCTGCACGGGCACTGTCCTGTCTTCTCCCTGAGACCTGAGGCACAGCCTGCAGCCTCAGCCAACCTTTTTTTTATAACCTTAAGGCACTGGCCACTTGCTCGGGATACAGAGTAGATGGGGTCGACTGATGAGACGATTAAAGATGGTTTATTGCAAAATCAGTCTCATGGAAGGGTGAGACCATAAGGTTGTTACATCCACTGAAGCAGGGAGGAGAGGAGTGACTCTTCCATATCCCTTTGCTTTCCTACAGCACCCCTCACTGTGCACATGAGCTTTGGTTCACTCACTTTCAGGGGCGGAGGAAGAAGAGGCGTCTCAGGCGAGGTCCCCGTCCCTGGGGTGGCGGTGACAGCGACAGTGGCGGTGCCGTGCAGTACTCGGGAGGGCCACTGGAGGTCTGCGTGCATTCGCTTTCCCTGCTCCCGCACAGCGGGGGATGAGCCCGCTCGTCCTCCCTCAGCCCGGCCGGGACAGCGCACGCAGCTCCCCAGGCCAGCCCTGTCCCCTGGGGCAGCTCCGCTCCCCTCCGAGCAGGACGGGAGCCTTGGGCTCCCTCTGGCTCCACGGTGGGGCAAAAATCCAAGAGCAAAACTCGAACGTGGAGAGATTAGCTCGTCTGGCTGCTCTCCACGCAGGAGGCACTTTGGGCAGCTGAAGCTGCACCGGCTCTCTGTTTCCCAAGGAACTTCCTGCACCTTTCCCAAGTTTAGAGTGAATTCATCCTCGGGCCAGACCAGCATGAAGCTGTCTACCTTCGGGACGTGAAAGCCTCCTTCCTTTCCCTGGCTGGCCGGCACCATTGACTGAGTGATGTTGGTATTCTCACAGTAACACTCCTTTATTTCCAGGGTCACAGGTTGCTATTTTCTGGAGACAGCTGCTGTCATCCAGCCCCTGCAGCTCCAGCCCTGCACCCCTTGCCTGTATCCATCATTACTTCCCTGGCCCCTGCTGCATCAGTTGCCCTGATTTTGTTTTTTGCCAAGTTCAAATTCATTTGTGAGCTGCAGGATAATGGCATGAGTGTGTGTTTGCACAGTGGTTTCATTCTAGGAAGGTGCTCACACTTTCCCAGCTGGACAAACAGACAGGAGCAGCAGCTGTTTGTCACAGAGGGAGCAGCTCAGCGCCAACACTGAGGATGCAGGATCACAGGTGACTCAAGGCTGGCTCACTTTGGCTGTGTTTCAGCCCAATTTTATCACCAACAATGGCAGGATGGCATCCTCCCTGCCCTGGCCTCTGCAGGGTGCCAGGCCATGCTCATGGCTCTGGACTGTGATGCCATGGGAAGGCACTGTGGTTTTTGAATTTGCCCAGTGCATTCAACATAGCAACCTCACCACTATGAAAATGCCACCAGATCTTTCAAACTTCACAAGATTTTAGGACTTCAGTTTTAAAGGAAATAGGATACACATTCCCACTGCAGCAAAATCAGAGCAGAACACAGAGAAAACCAAACTGGACTTCTCAGGAGAGCCTAGGCTGAAGCTGCTCTAGCTTCATCTACACAAAGAAAATGGGAACTCCTGATTCTCCAGGCAGGGCTGCATCTAACACTGGAAACCAGTGTGTGAAACAAATGTGTGTCTGCGTCCTGCTGCAGCAGGTCTATCCTCCTGCCCCACCAGTGAACTTTAGGGTGGAACCTTCCTTGAACAGATGTCCAGAATGCCCTTTGCACGGGGCACATGTGAGCACTGGTGTCTGTGGCCAGCTCAGAGTTTGCCCAGGCCTCCCCCAAAACCTCTTTGTGGACCCGAATTGATGATGCCCACCCAACACCTGTCCTCATGTTCAAACTGTCCCTGAGGAGGATGCTGGACTCCTGGATCTCTGCAGAGAAGAGGACCAAGCATCAGGCAGCTGTGGGAAGTGTGATTTTTAAGAACTTGAAGTCCCCCAGACAGAGAAGGGAGGATCAGTCAGATGCCTCTCTCTGTGATAGGTGTTGCTTCTCCAGAAGGAGTCCAGGTCCCTGGGTCATCTGGAGTGAGTGTCCCCCTGCCCCACGTACAGAGGGAAGGGGATCTGTAGGCTGTCTTGCAGCAGTGTGGCCTGGGGGCATCACTGAGCAGGAAAACTGGAAATACCTGAAAATTTGCCTCAGCTCCTGGCTGAAAGGCATTATGAAAGGAAAGGAAAATCCCAGCCTGGATCAAATGCTGGAAAAACCAGTGTAAAGTCAGCTCTGACATGAGCCCAGCCCATACAGGGGATGATCTATATTGCCTCCCCTGAGGCTACACACAAACTGCTGTTGGAGGATTTGGGACATTTGGTGGACCTTGCAAGCAGTTGCAGGGCAGCCTTGCAGGCCAAGCTGAAAATGTGACTTTCCTTTGCTCAGCAGCAGAACTGACTCTCAAATGTTGCCAGAAAACTTCAAGTAACCTTGCCACATCTTTTCCTGCTTTATCATTGCAGAGCTCATCTTGAACCAGGGCATATAGTAGTAGTATTTTGAGGTTTTTCTACCCGTGGTTAGTTTCAAATCTAATTTTCCTGTCCTTGCTACAGAATATCCTCATACCTTCTCTGCTCCAATTTTCTTCCTGTTTTCCTTTTAACCTCCCCTTGGTCCTTTTCAAACTCCTTCCCCCCTTCCTGCTGTCAGGCTGCAGTGTCTGCCATGTGGAGAGTAAATAGGATGCTCCTCATCCAAGCCCAATCATAAAGCTACAGCTGTACTTTGGTGATCATTAGTTAAAACAATCATTGTTTAAAACACCAGCAAAATAGCTATTGGTCAAAAGTACAGTCAATAACCTCATGTTCTCCCCTTCTTCCTCAGCAAAGATGGATACACATTGACAGAGTAGTTCATGATACAGCAGATTTTGTAATAGTGCTACCCTGCTGACCCAAGCAGGTAGCCAAAATTCAGGTGGCTGGAGGTTATTTACAGCAAGAGAAGGAACTGACTGTGGAGGAAGGTGATTTTCCAAAGTGGTGCTGCTAATTTACAAAGAAGGCACAAAGTCCTGCACTGAAAACCCCAAGAAATGAGCATTTCCTGGCTCGCACCACTTGTGCTATTCCCATGTGCATAAAAGCTCTCGTGCTCTCAGCTTTGCTCAGGACACATGTCCCATCCTTCATGGCCTCGTGCTCCCAGCACAGCCCCTGGACAGCCTTCCCCATTCATCACAGAGCTTGGTCTGCTTGCACAGCTCTGTCTCCTACAGCTAGTTGAAGTGAAAGATTCTGGTAACATTTGGCAGGAAAACTGAACCTTCATTAAAAAAAAAAAAAAAAGCTTGCAGTAAAAATATCATAAGGAAGAAAGATATATTGCCTCCCCGGGACTTCATATCCAGTGTCAGAAAATACTACTCCTTAAATGAAGATGCTTAAAATCTCTATAGAATCATGGAATGGTTTGGATTGGAAAGGACTCTAAAGATCATTCAGTTCCAATCCCCTGCCATGGGCAAGGACACCTTCCACTAGACCAGGTTGCTCAAAGCCCCATTCTCTCTGGCCTTGAACACTTTGTTTGAAAGTATTCTTGATGGCTGCACTGAGATGCTTTAGATAAATCTCCAAGTAATTGCTACATAGCTCAGATTTTAATGTTGCTTTGATCTAGAATGGGGTTTCTTCAGCATAGATGTTATTGTGCATTAAATGTACATGCAAGTTCCAAAATCCCCATTCGACTGGATAAAGCCAGCCGTGGGCGTGCACACTGTTTGGGAAACATTCGTATTTAATTCACAACCCACAAAATTCTTTCAGCCCAAAAAAGTTGTAGGAAGAGATTAATCTTCAGAGATCCCCCGGGGAGACTTACACAGCTAAGCTAGTCACCCCTAACTCCCTTTTATATATAAACTCAACTGCTTTTAGCACATGATTCATTCGATCTATTTGAGATCTGCTTTGGGTTGTGAGGCTCCATGACTCCAAAGGAGCCTGTTTTCCCACTTTGCTGTGCCCAAAGCAAAAGCCAGCCAGCTCCAACACCAGCAGAGATCTGTGTGTGTCAGCAGATCCCACCTCTGGCCCTGGTTACCAGTTAATGGATTTTTACCAGTTGGAAATAATTCAGCATGTCAGGTTTTATAGTGACTTATTCACAGCACCCAGACACGCAGGGAAGGAGGGACCCTTCATCACTGCTGGGATGGGTCACAGTGAAAGGCAGGACTGGGGAAACCAGGATGTGTGTGTGCTTACTGCCAGACACTCACACAGCATGGGAGCTGCTGCCAGTGTTGGCTCCTGAGCAGGAGATTCGTGAATCCTCAGCCCTGGGGGTCTGTGCAGTGGGAAAGGGGCCAGCAGCACGCTCTCAGCAGGAACCAGCGTCCCTAAGAGAAGGTGCTGCAGAGCTGCCGCAGTCAGAGGGAGTGCAATGGGAAAACCTTGGGATGCTAATTAATCCCCCTTTGGGAAGATATTTATTAGGCAAATGCCTCACATTCATATGCACATCTGCAGTCAACAAAGAGGCTTTTACTTTTTCCCCAGCCCAGCAAAGCAGGAGGGTGGGAGGTTGCTGCTACCAAACAGCCAGAGGTGCTGCGGGTGCTAACCTGCTCAGAGTGTCTTGGGTCAAGTGTGAAAAAAACAGCTGAAATTACCAAGGTCAAGGTTGAAGGAGAACCTGGAGGCAGTTGAGAAGTTCTTTAAACCTGAATATCTTCTCCCCTGCTCACTGATGGAGACATTGCAAAGGACAGGGTGGGAGCCATCCCTGATAGACAGCCTCCTCCTGCTGGGATGAGCTGTTCCAGAATTACTGCATTAATATAACCTGGGGCAGCTTTTGCTGTCAAACAGTTAATTGCTGAGGTTGATAGATCCAGCCCCTAATGAGCAAACGGTTGTGGCTGCTTGCAGCTTTTGCAGAAGAGGCAGCAGGGCCTCTCCTTGTCCAGCAGACACTGAGCAGCAGGTCACAGAGGTTTGCCTTGGTGCTCCCCACTCCTTAGGTACAGGTGCTTTGGGAGAGCAACTGCTCTTCCTGAGTTGTTTCCCTAATCTGCAATCACACAGACCTCACTGCTTCAAGAGCTACAGCAAAATCTGGCTGGAAGATGTTTCAAGTCATGCAAAGCCCAGAGTTGCACAGAAAACCCAAAATTTCAGACAAAGAGCAGGGCATGATCTTGTCAGCAGGGGAATTGGTAATTCTGTTCTACATTTGCTGGGTGTTTCCTAGGGCTCATGGGAGGGAGTGACTCCCTTTCACCCAAGATGAGAGCTGCTGATTTGGGAAGGATAAATAATGGCATTTCCATGGCTTACTGGTTTGATGTGCTAATCCAAAGCAAAGTCAGCCTAAAGCAGACCTGCTGAAGGCAAAGCATGTTTCTTACTGAAATACTCAAATCTCCTCAGCCCCCAGAGTAACACAGCCTGCCCTCATTATTCCAGTCCCTTTTCCCCAATGTACCAACGGATCAAACATCTGTACCATCGCCTGGTTTACACTGAGCAGTGAGAGCTACTGAGAGCACTGGCAAGACATTCAAACTTTAAACTGTCCATCTTAATTAAATTAGTTCTCCCTGTGAGGTTCAGCAGTCGGTCATGGCATGTGGGAGATTTACCCTCAGGTCCTGAAGGAGCAGAAGTAAACTCAAGAGTAAAATCCTCAGTGACTTGGGATGACAACTGTGTTCTTAAAGACCAAAAGCTCTTGGCAGAGCAGTTGCCTTGCCAGCAAGCTGCTCTTAACAATATCCTTTTCATTCCAGGGACCCAAATCTGCCGTCTGTGAACCTGACTGGCTTTTGCAATGGATTTCAGAGAGGCCCTTAATTTTCACTGACATTTGCTTCGGTCAGTCACAGCTTTCAACTCCTCCTTCCCTCCTCCCCATTGTGCAGCACCCCCAGAACCTCCCCTTCACTCCCATTTACAGGAAAAGCTGAATCCTGGCTTTGTAATAATAAAGGTAAAGTTTGGCATTCATACAGTGAGTAAAGACTCAGGAAATTTGGTCCAGTGCTTTGTGCCTTCTTTGAGTCACTGCATGATGGTGCACAAATCACTGCATCCCTCTGTGCCTCAGTTCCCTTGCTGTGGCCAAGGATGATACCCCCTTATCTTGGGGGAACAGGAGATATTCATTACTGCTCATAAGATGCTCAAATGTGGCAGCATAAATAGTAAACAAGTATTTAGTGCTTTTCCAAAGCACTGCAAACACTCAGGTCCATAGCCCAGGACTGGGAGCTCCCTTGGCTGCTACATAACTGCAGTAGGTTGTTTGTTTTTGTTTTTTTTTTTTTTAAGGAATGAGTTGTTTTTATTACTGTAATTTCATAAATAAGGAATACATCTGACTAGAAAGGATGAAACAAAAATAAAAGCCTGATTAACCCAGGCATATGGGAACTAAGCATTATCTTAATTATATTTCTGAAACAGCAACCTCCTATCTTTGGCCCAAAGATTTCAGAATTCAAAGGCAAACACTGCCCTGATTTTTCAGCTTTTTTTCCCTCATCCACTGACTCTGTGTTGGTGAATTTGGAGCTTCTAGGTATCTCCCAAGTGCAGGAGTCCGACTGCTCCTTCCTTGCTGAGAGGAGATGTTAGGGGGGATGCAGGGTTGCCATGTGCCTTGCCTCTCCTCACTGGGGTGACCTCCCTCCCATGGGAGGCTCCACTTTTGAGCAGGAGATGATCTTTTGGCCAACACATCCACTATTGTACCTATGCCACGATGCCTTTTATAATCCTGTATTTTGATCTCCAGTGCAGACAGTCAGAGGCTCTGGGAGCTGGGGGTCGCTCTGGCTGCAGTTGCAGGTGATGCTCGTTGGAAAGGGGAGCTCTGCAGGTGCCCAAGCAGCCTTGCAGTTCTGCAGTGCCTGGTCACGAGCAGGTTCCACAGCGACCCGAGGAGCAGCTTCTCACCAGGGATGCCCAGCGCAGCGCAAGCCTGTGGGGTGCTGGCACAGCTCCTCTGGGTGGGAAGTCTTCCAAGTCCTTATCTAAACCTTCCCCCCCCTCCCTTCTCTCATACTCCTGAACTATTTTTAATAGAAAAGTGAAGCAATGAAACCACTATGAAATCATCACAGCGAAATAAAGCTTTAGCTTGAAGCCAAGATCCAGTCACTGCATCTTCCTGAGGACCAAAGCATAGCCTGTGAGCTCCAGGAAGGCAAATCCCGCAGAGTTCCAGTGACACAGCCTCACTCCCTGATGGCAGAGCGCGTCTCCCAGGACATGCAGGGATAAAACTTGCAGGGAGGGTGCACGGGCGCATCTCACAGGGACATGTGCACCTGGCAGGGGGATACGGGGATGTTAACGAGAGATGACTACACGGGGGGTGCACAGGAGCACCTTACCGGAGCAAGAGGCACAGACGAAACTTTCATGGGGTGTATGGGTGCACCCTGCAGGTGAAGGCATGGCTGAGGCTCGCAGCAGTTGCAAGTCCCGGGGGGATGCACAGGTGAAGTTTGAGGAGAGGCACAGCTGCTATGGCTGGGGGCTGTCACCGGGCAGGAGGAGGCGCAGACGGAGCTCTCGGGGGATGCACCCCACGGGACTGGGGGGTTCCGGGACCTCCCGTCTCCCCGCCCAGCATCCCCCGCCCACCCCGTCCCTGCACCGGCCGCGCACGGCGCATGCCTCGGGCAGATGCCGGCCGGTTCCAACCGGGAGACGCCGAAGCTTTTCGGGTCCTTCGAAGAGGAGGAGCCCGTCCTCCTCCCTGCGCATCCCCCCTCCCCCTCCATCTCTTCTCACCGCCCCGCGGAGGGGCGCGGGGGCGGCTGGGCCGGCAGCGCTCTCGCTCTCTGCACCGCGCAGCGGCGTGGGCACTGCCGGAAAAGTTACTGACCGGGGGGCGCTGAGGGATGGAGAGGGGCATTTACTTGGGTTTGGGACCAGCCGGGGCCGCGCGGCTGCACCTCCCAGGCCGTTCCGCCCCCGCAGAGCGTTCCGCGCGGGATGGCGGAGCGGGGCCGCGCTCCGCGGAGCTCCGCGCCGGGGCCGCGCCGCCGCGAGGAAGGACTCACGGCGGAGCAGCCGCGCCGCAGCCCGCCGGGACATGGTGCGGAGCCCGCCGGGACGCGGTGCGGAGCCCGCCGGGACGCGGTGCGGAGCTCGCCGGCCGGCCCTCCCTCCCCGCGGCTCCGCGTTCCCGCAGCGCCCTGCGCAGCTACGCGCACCCGCAGGGACTACTCCAGAAATCTGCTGAGTGCACAGTGCGTTCGCAGTAGATAAACAGACACATAAAAAATAAATTAATAACCCTCTTCCGCGTGCACCGATGTATGCGGGCAGGGATGCGCGGCCCCAGACTCTCCGCGCAACCCCGCGCCGTAGTAATTTGCAAGGGGCGGTGCAGGGATGGGGGGGCGAGGGGGAGGTGTCCCGCCCCCCCGATCACATGGCGACCCCGCGCAGCCAATGCGGGGGGCTCTAGGACCCCGGGGACCCGCGGCCCCCCCGCCCTATAAATGCCTCTCCAAAATGCAGCGGGGCTCCTTCCTCTCGTCCCGCCCGGCCGCGCTGCTCTGCGCCCCGCTGCCCGCGGGTCTCCGTGCCGGCTCCGCGCCCCGCTCCTTCCCCCTCCCCTTTTTCCTTTTTTTTTTTTTTTTTTTTTTTTTTAACCTTATCTTTTTGTTAATTTTCTGACATCTCCCCTCCCGTTTTTCTCCTCGCCCCCTCCCCGCGGCCGGTTTGCATGCATTGTCTGTCTCCCAAGATGGTTTGTGAGACCAAGATTGTGGCGGAAGATCATGAATCAATCCCGGGATCTAAAAAAGACACGATCATTGTTTCCTCCTCTCAGATGTGGCCCTCTTTGGCGGGCTCCCCTCCCTCACCCCCACCTCCCCTCACCCCACCAAAAGAAGACCCCAGGCGCGACAATGTATATATCCGCGAATTCCACCCCTCTGAACAGGAGGTGGTGCGCCGCATCTTTTACGAGGGGATCATGGAGCGAATCCCCAACACGGCGTTCAGGGGGCTGAAGCAGCAGCCCCTCACTCAGCTGCTCTACGGGCTGCTGGCGGGTGAGTATCCGCTCCCTTTTGGGGAGGGGGGCGCCGGGTTTATTCGCCGCTGTGGGTCTTCACAAAATGGTCGGAGAGGCGGGAGGCGCCGGGGACCGCGGGCGCGGTGCGGCCGGGGAGCGCCGCAGCATCGTGCGGGGCGGCCGCGGAGCCGCAGCGCTGCGGCGGGGGCAGGCGGCTGGAGGGGGAGCCTTGCGCCGCCGGGGATGCGCGACCCTGCGCGGGTGTTAAGGGCGGGGAGCCGTGAAGGGGAGGTCGCGGCGGGGGTGAGGGCACATCAGTCATTCTGGTTATTGCAGGGCTCGGGGGTGCGCGGAGGGGAGCGGAGAGCACCGGCCGCCCCCGCGCAGCCCGGCGAGGGGGTGCACGGCGTGCCGGCGTTGCCTGGAGACAGCCGGGCCCGCCAGTGAGCGGCCCCCATTCCCCCCCGGCGTGGGGAGGGGGTACCCCTGCAGCCGCACCGAGCAGCGGGGTCACCTCACCTCCCAGAGTTAAAAATAGCGCTTGCAAGGTGTCCCCTCCATATGCCAGTAATTAATAATGCGCGTCCCCCGCCCCGAGAGGGCTTTGGGTGGTCTCCTGCCCCCGGTGGCTGCAGGCTGGTGGCACCCCATGTCCCAGGCACCGGGGAGGACGGGATCCCACGCTGGAGGGGGGACCCCCGGCAGGCGCTGGGGAGCTGGGGGAGCCAGCCGGTGGCTCTGGGCCGTGCCGGAGAGAGCCGCCGGCTCAGAGACACCCGCAGAAGCCCCCCGGGGTGGGAAGGAGCAGGGTGCCTGCCGGGGAGTCGGTGTTGGTGGAAATAGCACTGCCGCAGTGGCGAACACATGGCTGCGGAGCGCTGCCCGCAGCGCGGCTCCTCCACCCGGCCGCGTTCCGGCCTCGCCGGGGACAGCGAAGGGGGCCGGGGGGTGCGGGGATCTCGGGGTCCCCACGGCTCCGCTCCGGAGGGGCTCGGTGGGCCCTGGCGTGGCGTGGCGGCATCCTCCCCCACCGGTTCCTTCAGGACCTCATAAACTTCTCCGGGTTATCTCGTCGCGATACGCCGTGCCTTAACACGATAATCTCGAGAGCGTGAACTCTGTGTACTGCAAATGTATATTTTGATTGTGCTTGTTTTATTGATTTATTTTTGTAATGAGTTTGTATTCCGAAATCAACACTAAATTCTCTTTTCTGACAGGTGTCGTTTATTTCTCTTCCTTATCTCCATAGTAATGTGCTTTGTTGTGACCAAGTCCTTCCTGCTGACCTGCTGTTTGCCCATCTTTCTGATGGGCATGAGGTACTACTTCAGTAGAAAAGTTATCCTGCACTATCTCGATTGTGCGCTGCACACGGACATGTCCGATATTGAGCAATATTACATGAAACCGCCAGGTGAGTACGAATTCCCTGAGGGAGCCTTCCTCCCCCCAGCCTGCTGGGGAACATGGCTGCTCCCTGCTGCTGGCGCCTTTTCCTCCTGTCAGCAGCACTGAGCAAGCTCAAAAGTCGCCAGAATGCAGCTCTTTAGCCACACCAGGCACAAAGCCATTTTTGGTTTTGGTTTGGTTTGGTTCTTTTTTTTTTTTTTTTTTTCTTTTTTGCTGATTTTGGTTTCTTTAATTTTTTTTTTTTTTTCATTACTCCCCCTCCCCCAAGTGCCTAGTCATCCCAGGCAGCCTCTGTCCACCCCTGGAGTGCCGTGCTGCTGGGTCCCACAGCCACCCCAGGACTGGGGTGAGGGTGCCTGGGGACACTGAGGCTGGAGGATGTGGCTTATTCACTGCAGCCTGGGCCCACCCCAGCCCTTACATCCTGAGCTCGATGTCTTTTTGCTCCATGCATTTGGTATTGGCTCTGACTGCAGGAGGAGAGGGAGATGAAAGGCCTTTTAGCCCAAATGCTCAGAGGAGCCCATTTTAGCTATTGAGCCCATTTTCCCATATCATTCAAGAACATTCCTTAATGCAGGTGTTTTGGAAGAGGTGTGGATCAGGTATGTAAAGGGCTGCTGCCACATAAGCTTGCCCTAATATGGGTTCATCCCTTTGTTCCATATATGCATGTAATTAAAAAGACAAAGTCTAATAATATTACCTTATTAAGCTGTAAAAGATAACTTAAGCCATTAAAAAGAAAAAAAGGGTCTTTAGAACCTGTCAGGTGCTATTTCCCTTTTTGTAGGCACGCATCCATATTGAGGACAAGACCAGGGGGATGCCTGGGCAGTCAGCTGGGGTTTGAGGTTTGCTTTTGGTGGTCACAGAGTGCTAGTGGTGAGCTGGAAAAGCAAGGCAAGGATGGTATCCCTCCTGAGTTCCATCTTCTTGGGGTACCTGCTCTCTCCTTAGGTACCTACTGTGTTGTTTTTCCATGTGATGGAGTTTTTGCTGTATCATTTGCTGTATCATTCCTGTTCCCCAGGTGTGACAAACCTCTCCCTGGGCAGTTCTAGGGAACTGCTAGGCAGTGTAATAGCCACAAGCCTTCCCTCCCTTCTAATATGCAATGTTACATTTTGCTAAAATGTTGTTTCTCTTATGAAAATCGTGAAGAAGCTTAATTTAGTTTTCTCTTCCCATCATAGTGCATATTTTACACAGATCTTGTCCCATATTACACACAGTTTGTTTCATTTACAGAGCTTGTTTTTGTAAAAAATTAAGTGATGTGTGACTTGTAATTAAAAAGCTCAATCTTCATTAAAGGTGGTGTCGCAGAAATAAAAGGGTTCATAGCAAAACATTGCTGTACATCTGTAGTGAGGCCAGCAAAGTTTTATGTTAGAGAAAACAGCAGAAGATTCCAGTAGGATAAGAGTTAATAGGTGAGCTGCTTAGCTTGTTAATGCTCAGGTCACAATTGAGAGGGATCACAGTGCCTGTGTTTATAACACTAGCAGACACAGAAAATAAAGGAAAGGGACTCAAAGTAATGCCCTCAATTTGTTTAGGGTCAGTAGTGTAATTTAGTTCAACTGTGTTGCCAACATGTCTTTGAAATGTTAGCATTGCTTTTATTTGGTGCCTGAAAGAGCTAATTGCAATTTTAGAGCAAATGTGTGGGCTTTAATTTTTGACAGAATTTAATCATGTAATTAGGCTTCTGCCATGCCATAAAAAGCAGATTTATGGGATTGTTGGTGATTGTTGAAGGTTCTTGATGATAGTGGTGTTGGATACAGGGTCCAGGGAGGTTTTGGGGTCTGGAGAAGGGTGTGTGTGTGTGTTGGAACCAGCACCATCCATGTGCCATAAATCCATGTGGTGCTATTTGGTGTAGCTGGCCACAAGGCATGAATCCAGTGGTTTGCCCCTATTTCCTCCAAAAATGCAGTTAGTGGATTTTTTTCCTATAGGACAGCAGTATAAACACAGTTATCCTAGAAAATGCCAGAGTTTTGTGCACTTTGAAGGCTGGCTGGCTGAACATCCAGAGGAAGGCAGCAATGTGCCACACTGACATTGCCTGTCCCACCCAAAGGACAGAACAATGGCAATAAAACAAATTCAAGCCCCAAGTTTGTCTTTTATTTGCCTAGTTTACAAATTAGCACCCAGGCAGAAATTACTGCAGTGGGAATGAGAATGGCTCCTTGTGTTGTAGCAGCTGAGATGTTTGTGAGAGCTTTCTCAGTGAGGTGTTAAGAGAAGAGTAATGGGGTGTAGGGACAGGGTCCCAGAGGGGCTGGAGATGGCCAGAGCTTGACTAGAGAAGTTAAACCCAACCTGATATAACTGCAGTTTGGCCTGGGAGTATGACCAGGCGACTTGCTGCTCCTGCTTTAGAGAATACATGTTTTCCTCCTTCAGTATTTTTTTTCTCAGTACAGAAAAAAGAGGAAGGGAGCATTTTTGTGGTGGGGTTATAAATTCCTGTTTCTCAGGGTGATGAATGCAAAGGTAGAACTGGGACATGGTCTTAAGGTCTTGGATAAAGATGTTGGTTGTGGCTTTGCTGAGGTTTTTGCCCTTGGAATCCAAGATACCCAAGCACAAAAACCTGCTGTTTGCAGCCAGCTCTGTGTGGTGCCTAGAGCTAGGGTACTGTTGTAGTGAGTATCTACAGCAAATAGGTTCTGGTAAGCAGGCTTCTATAGTGAGGGGATATTTTAACTATTAAAATGGATCATTCTTTGTGGTATTGTGAAAGCATCCACAGGACATTTGGGTCAGTTCTATAACCAAGCCAAAAGGACTGGGTTTGCAGAGGGATACCATGAGCACCCGGGTTAATGATTAGTGTTGAACAATTCCATGAGTTGCACCATATTAGGGTTTTTCTTCTGCAGTTTTTTTGAACCTCTCACCTCCGTGTTAGTTATTGTTTGAATTTTCCTCTGCTGGGTTTTGTATGAACTGAAAAATATGTGCTGACAGTGATTTTGCAGAAGTACACTAGCCAAAATTCAAATCTTTGTTTTCTATTGCCCTCCTACACTTATGCCAAGGGTCTGGCAGAACATTTGGGCCAGTGCTTGACTTGGAGCGGTGTGACTTGAAATTGTTTCCAATGCGAAAGGAATTGTTTGTGTTGAGTGAGTGCTGGGGTCTTAAAACAGAAGGTTGCATGGTTCAAACACCTTCCTGAGCTCTTTGTAAACTCACATTTTTCATTTTAAAATAGCACTTATTGGAATTTACCTTTCTTTTTTTTCCTTCTTCAAAGGCTATGAAAAAAGACTGGTGGAATTGTGAAAAAAGAAAGGAATTGGATAATGGGCTTAATTGTCAACCAGAGTAACAAGCTCTAGTAAACAGAAAAAACCCCAACCAAAACCAACCACAAAAAGGAATTAATGTTAAATAGAGCCCTGCCTCTTGCATTTATCCACACAAAAAAGATGAGCACAGCTGGAGTTTCTTTTATGGTCTGATGATTTTGATGACTAATCAATTTTACAGTGTCTCTTCAAGCTTCTGTCCCAGTTGGTTGTGTTGTATGTTTTTTTGCAGTGGTTGGTGTGTTAGAGAGTTTCTTGTGAGGCTGAGTTCTCAGCTGGAGAGCTTGTGGAAACCAAGACTCCTTGTGTCTCATGCAAAACTGCCGCTCCCCAAAGCGACGGGAGCTGGGGCTTTGGCTGACGAACTTATGAATTTCCGTGTCTCTGTGGTTGTTCAAAGAGTTGCTGCTGGCTGTCCTGGCAGGGTTTGTTGAGGTGTGTGCCTACCTGACCTGGTGGTGGTGCAAAGACCTGGTGGTTGTGGTGGTGGCGGCAGCTGGCCTGGGCCAGGTTTTGGGAGCTGGTGACGAGCTTGGCAGCTGCATCGCAGTGCCCGGTGCTGCAGGGGAGGGTGGACAGGCAGCACGGATGGGCAGCCTGGGGAGCTGAGGCTGCAGCACTTGGTGGGTGTTGGGGTCCCAGGGATGCAGCAGCTGGAGCTGGAGGGCTGCTGCAGGCAGTGTCACAGCAGCCACCCGTGCTGGGGCCCGTGGCAGCTGCACGGCTCCAGCTCCTGCTCTGGGGCCCGTGGCAGCTGCACGGCTCCAGCTCCTGCTCTGGGGCCCGTGGCAGCTGCACGGCTCCAGCTCCTGCTCTGGGGCCCATGGCACTGCATGGCTCCTGCTCTGGGGCCCGTGGCAGCTGCACGGCTCCAGCTCCTGCTCTGGGGCCCATGGCAGCTGCACGGCTCCAGCTCCTGCTCTGGGGCCCGTGGCAGCTGCACGGCTCCAGCTCCTGCTCTGGGGCCCGTGGCAGCTGCACGGCTCCTGCTCTGTGGGCAGCCAGGCACCTCTGGTGGCCTCACACAGGGAGGGAATGGGTGCTTTGCTCTCCTGCCTCCATCCAGGGTGAGCAGAGCCCTCCTGTCCTGCTGCCCTTTGTCCCCTGAGTGTGACAGGGCACGGGAGGAGCCTGCTCAGGTATCCCGGCCTCCCTGAGGGTCAGGGCCCTGAGGAGCAGGGCCTGCAGGGGGACGGCTCATTAGGGTTCAGTTTCTGCTGCGCTTGGGTGGCACATTCCTCGGCTGAGCCCAAAGGGGGGATGTCCTGCCCTTCTTGGCAGAGGTTCTGGGATCATGCCCTTCTGCCGGAAGGACACCGGTTGAGGCAGGTCCAGAGCTGGGTTGTGAGCAGGTGAGATCCTGTTTGCTCCCTCTACTTTTTGAGGTTTCCCACACCTGCAGTGAGGTGTCTGTGTGGGTAACAAGTATTTGTGTCTTGCATCAGGCCGTTTGGCAGTGGGTTTTTTCCCTCTGGCGTGGTGTTTGCAAGGTGAACAGCTGCTTGTGATCCGTGTGGCTCCTGCTACCTCTGCTCCATAAGTGCTGAGCCTTGGGGAGGCTCAGAGGTGAGCACCAGTGACTTTTGGGGTGCAGGGAAAATACAGGGTCTACCCTGGGAGCAGATCCTCAGCCCTAGAGCTGTGGTTGCTCTGCCATGCCTAAACCCTTCCAAAGACACAGGCAGAGGGGGTGGGGAGGGTATTTCTCTCCACTGAGCCCCCGGGCAGAGGGGCAGCCACAGAGCCCAGTTCTTCCACATTCTGGATAATGCTCAAGCTGCTAGATAAGCAGGAGTGAAGCTGCCGAATGATAACATTGTTTGGGAAGAATAAAGCAGCTCTTGCTTTGCAAAGAAACGGCTCAGTTACCTGACGCCAGAGAGGGCTCAGGGCTGCTGCTTCCCAGTGGAGGAATGTGTTTTTGGAGAGCCCTGCCCCACTCCTGGTGCCCAAGAAGCAGCTGGAATGTGAAGCATCCCTATCTGCAGCATTTCTTGCTGGCTGATGCAGTTGTCCTGACCTCGTGTATCTGCCAAATCCCTGAGCTGCCTGTCCTGTATTGGGATTTTCATGCTTGCCTTTCCCACAGTGGGGTACGGTGGTGAGGAGTTCTGTGTGGGGCTGGGAAACCCATGGGAGAGGCTGTGTCCTTATCTCCTCCTGGGTGTTTCCCAGCTCTTCTTCATATCACTGGTGAGAACTGAGGTTAGGTCTCCTCAGCAGAGGAAAGTCTCTCCTGTGAGCATATCACTGCTGGCATCTCTCTGCAACTCCATGGGAGTGCTTCCAGGTAGCAGAGAGATCCTATAAGATTAGGATTACAGGCTTTTCATATACTTCTTAGTGGGAAGTATTTTGTCAAGGTATTTCCAAAGCTGACCTCCTGCAAGTGGGACAGTCGGATTTTTCAGCTCAGCAATTTCTACTGTTGATTTTGGGTTTCTACAACTTAGCAGCATGAAACTGCCTGGTTTGGCATCTCTCATCTTCAGTGCAGAGTTTTTTGGGAAGCAAGACAAAAAACAACTCATGTTTCCAAGTGTTAAAGATATGCTTTGTCCAGCATTTGTAATGGGCTGAAATATTTTGGTTTTATTTGAGTAATGTAAACTGTCTTTAGAGTGGGATTGCCTCCCAAACCCTCCTCCTCTGACACTGGCACTCCATCACTCGTGGCCGTCTCATTTTGCTGTGCTGGAGCCTTGGCTTTTCCATCTGGAGGCAGCCCCAGCCTGCTGGGTGGGGCATGGGCACAGTGAGCAAGGCAAAGTGCTGCTGGCACCAGCTCTGCCCCCCACCTGAATTCCCAGAGCTGGCCAGGGGCTGTTCTGGTCCCAGCAGCAAGCACCGTGCAGAACCCCAGCCCAGTGCTGCAGCCCTGCTGACAAGAGCTAGGATCGACTGGGATGTGACAAAACTTGGGTCCTTTGCAGTGCTGAGCCACCTGGGCCGGCTCTGCTCAACCCACTGAAGGGCCTGCAGGGTCTTTCTACCTCCCAAAATTTTTTTTTTTTTCTTTCCCCACTTCTGGGGGGCTCAGGTAGTACAGAGTGGAAGTGCAGTGCTCTCGGCAAAGGGCCCACATAGGAAAACTGGAGTTGCCTGATGAGGGGAGCAGTCTGTGGATCCAGGGCTGTGTCATCCACAGCCAGTGGAATAAAGATGTTTATGGGCAAGCTGCTGCAGCCTTCCCCCCTTCCTATTTATTTATCACAGGAGCAGGAACACATGCAACAAACCCATTACTCAGTGTGCATACCCGTAACATAAAAATAGCTCTCCCTTTAGATCCACACATTTGGCACAGTCCCATGTCAAAATTAGATTAAAATAGATTTTGTAGTAAATTTTGCAGAGTAATATGACCTTTCCCCCCCCACCATGTATTAAAGAATTCTCTCTAAAAGTAGCCAGTCCCTCATGGACATGACCCTCACTCAGTGGAGCAGTGTTTGAGTTGCAGCCGTGACTGGGTGGAGATGATGCTGCTGAACCTGAGCTCAGCCTGCAGGTGTTGAAGATCCTCAGTACATGCCAGTGCTGGTCATTAATCTTCAGTACAAGAGGTAACCAGTTGTGTAAATTGAACATCAGTAGTTTCTTAGGCACAGTTAACTTCTCAAGTTAACTTCTCAAGACCAGCAAACAAGCCACATTAGGACTTAGGAGCATGAAGGAGGCAAGGGCATCAGGTGTTCTAGTTTTTTTCCTAGCTTTGAGTAATTTTTTTTTAATGTTTTCTCCAGTGTTAAATGTTTTTTGGCATGGTTGTATGCAATTTCTCAGGACTGTCTTAGTGAATAAACCAAACGTGTTCTGACTCCAGAATTTTGTTCACAAGTTTAAATGCAAATTTATTACTCTTAAAAAGGGTTTTGGCAGCTCTTCTTTCTCTTGCTTTCTTAGGAATGGCCAAGATTTAAAACAATTGCCCAAAAGTGTTTCAGGTTAAAATTTCATAATAGCCTAAATTTAGGCTCTGTGTTGGATATCTGACTAGTGGCAGGGGTTTTATAGGTACAAAGCTTTAAGCCCCTCTTGACACTGAATTTTGGATGTAGGAACATGAACTGAAAAATATTGTTCTCACATTGTTGTGTTTATTTACTATATTCAGCCTCCTGGGATTACCCAAGAGTGTGGTCATGTTGTTGCCTCTCAGTGTGCACCACCAGTGGTCTTAATTAGAAATTAAGAAATTTCTTTAGAAATTGCCATGGAGTATTGCTCTCTACTTGAAGACCTCTAAATATATTGAAAAAAACCTGGTTTTATGTAAAAGTCTAAATGCATGGCCTGATTATTCAAGAAGGCAAAGCATTCAAAATCTCCCCAGTTTTCAGAGTGGATTTCTGAAATTCCTTCTGTAGGCTTAGATCTTGATTCAGGCAGATTAAATATAATTTGTCAGGGTGGGAATGATTTTTGGGGTGCCCCTGAGCCCCTCAGGGACTCCAGGAGCTCGCAGTGTTGTTTGCTGGTCTGTTGCAGAGCACATGGCTTTATTTTGGTAATGCACTCCTGGGGATCTGTTACAAATAATCACATACTTGATGCTACTCCCTTCCAGGCTACAGCAAAAAGAGGGACCTGGAGTGTTTTGCTGGTATCTGGTTCTGTGGTGAGCTGAGGGATGTATGAGCCTTTGTTGTTACCTTCTGCATCAGCAAAACAGGGAGCTTCAAAGTGTATTTTTAGATTTTCTTTTTCTCTTTTATTTTTTTTTTCCCATTCTGTAGAAAGCTGAGGCATCGTTTTTGTTTTCCTGACAGGTGGCTAATGAAAGGAGTCTTAAAGAATATCCAAAGATAGCAGCATGTCTTACCTAGTTTCTCAGGACAAATTTATTCCTTGTAGCCAAAATTTTGGTGGGGGAGGGGGGTTGAGGGGTTTTCTTGGTTTTTTTTGGGGGTTTTTTTTGTTTTTTTGGTTTTTTTTTGGTTTTTTTGGGGGTTTTTTTTGTTTTTTTGGTTTTTTTTTGGTTTTTTTGGGGGTTTTTTTTGTTTTTTTGGTTTTTTTTTGGTTTTTTTGGGGGTTTTTTTTGTGTTTTGGTAAGGGGGGCACATGCAATTGCCAAGAAGCCTCATGTCCTTTATTAAGGATGCATCAAAAATTAGTTCATAGTGGTCTGGTCAGAGCCAGGTACAAGCTGTGGTCTGTTACAGATGGCTTTGAGCCATTCTTTTAAGTCATCTATTGACCCATTGGACCCCAGCAATCAATTAACAATTTATGACAGCACAGTGCAGTATCATTCATTGTCTTCTATAACTGTTTAAAGAGTGTTTCTTACAAAAAACAAAAAATTCTATTTCTTACAGGATAGTTCTAGAACGTAGACCTGTGATTCCCAGGGCTTACTGCCAAGCTGGGCTTCTGCTTTAAAATTGGATTCTGGAAGTGAAAGGTGACATGTCAAAATTGGTAATGGGAAGCATGTATTACAGTTGTATTTTTGAGTGGCTACATGAGATATTGTTATTTAAAATGGGATTTGCAACAGTGTAAATGCTAATGGAATAACAGAAGGTATTAGTCCCACCACAGCAGTGTCCTGCTTGAAATTGTAACTAGCAAGTAATATTTGTCACTTAAAATTCATATGTTGTTTCTAGGGCTTATCCAAGTGGCAAAACTAAAAAAAACGGACGTTTTGTGAGAAAATGATTTTTCAGTTCAGGAACTGGAAAGTAAAAGGAAGGATAGTTTTGGTCCAAAGTCAGCTGATTTACTACTCCCTCTGTTTTTTCACTATGATGGAGCAAGGATCTGTGTTTAGTGGGGGGTGTAATGCTTTTTTTCAGCCCAAACCAGAATGGTTGGCTGTTAAAACTTTCCTTAAGAACCAGAGATCAGACCCAAGTGTATACCTAGGAAATAGTGACCATGATAGAGCCATGACATGGTAAAGTGTTTGCTACCCTCAGGCAGCTCCTGCTTTGCATGGCACCATTAAATCTGTACTGAGTCAGTGCTGGGATTTCAGGCATCCCAGGCCCTGTTTCAATTACATATTTAGGTATTTTATTCTGATGCAGTAGTTGAAGAAGTGGTGTTGAGGGGTCCATCTCTGAAGTCCTGGCTCCTGGGGCATCCATCCCCTGTGATCCTTGGAGAGCTGAGCTGTGTGCCTGTGTCCTGGCCAGCAATGCTGGGGGCTGAGCTCTGTGCAGGACATGTGCCAGCCTGGCTTCCCTCTGCCTTTGTCTTCCACCTTTGGTATTTCAGGACAAATGTGTGAATTGTTTGGCATTGACAAAAACTGCATTTTTAAGTGAGCTGCTTGCCTAGATTTACCCTCAATCACCAGTGATTGCTATACCAGCTGCTCCCACTCTCCCTTGCCAGTGTGCTGGAATCCTGACTTGGACACCAGCATCAGCAGTGCAAGTTTGTTTGCTTTTTACAGTTGCAACTCTTGGGCTCTGTGCTAGTGCTACTGATTGAAATGGGGGTGCTGGACCAGCTGGCTGGTCATGAGTAGCTCCTCAGTGCACCTTGCATTCAATACTCACTTTAACAGGTATCAAATAATCATTAGTGATTCCTTGAGGGGTTTTTTTTCCCATTTTTTAGCCCTCTTCCATCCCCTAGCACAGTAGTTGTGTATCCCACATTTCTAGTCTTGGGTCAAACTGCAATACTTGCATTCCTTTGAGTTCTGTTCAGCTCTCTTGTCCATCCCTGTGTTGAATTCTCCAGTGATTTTTGGTCTGATCTACTTCTTGCTTTACTCACCACTTCTAGCATTTTCCATGGGTGGTGGTTCCCTACCCAGGATCCCTCTGTATCTCTGATTTTCCCCTTCCTTCCATCAAACTTTTCAAATTATGTGCCTTTACCTAATTTTATTGTATGTGTACTTCTCTTCTTTGCTTGTCCAGATATTTAGCATGGTGAGTGCAAGTAAATACTTGCAAGTATCTATCTTTTAGTAGAAGACTGAGAATAACAAAGATGAGAAAATAAATAGAAGTCAGCAGCGCGAGGATATTGTGTCTGCTAAGCTGCAAACAGTGTGTCAGTGCACAAACCCACATGTCACTGGTGGGGGAGAACATTTTACCTAAAGGCAAATGAACTGCCAGCAACAGCATTTCTTACACCTTCTTCAGAGCATCTGACCCATATCACTTCCAGATGTATCCATTGATCTTTTCCCCTATAACTTTTCTTAAAAACCTAATCCTTCCCATTTTAACAAGAAATATAAAATCCTTGTTGCATTCAGAGTGTACAAGAAAAAAAAACCAAACCCCAAACCACTTCATTTTCTGAGACCAGTGTTTTTTGTTCTTTTTTTGGAGGTGCCAAATCTGTTCATCCTCCCTGAATCTAGATAACAGCATCAGAAACACTGTGTAACACTTCTAGTGGGAATCCAGGGAAGACCTAAATCTGTAGTCTTCCAATTTAAAATAATGTTAAATAGTAGAAGTGCAAAGAGAAGCTTTTGAAAACAGCCTGGTTTGGAGCACCTGCCATCTCCAAGTGCTAATTCAGATGATGGTTAGTGAGAGGCAGAGCAATGAAAGCACAGCAGATACCTGGCTGCTGAGCAGCAGTGAGCATCCTGATAAAGTCCTCCTTGGTGGAATTACATCGTTAATGTGGGATTTGTTAAAAAAGAGAGAAAGCAAGCAGTGAAGAAGTTACTGTACAATAGGGATGCTAATGAGAGATTTTTTTTTAAAATCCAAACTGTTTAAAATGGGTATTTGTAAAACACCTTTTCAAGCTTTTGCTGCTTGTAAAGTCAATTGGATTCACTTAATGTCTCTGAAAATTTACATCTGGTGGCGTTTCAGAAGCTGTCAGTGTTCAGAGGATAACATCAAGCTGTGCCTCTTGGACAGTGATTTTTGTCTGGGAATAAGCCATCATTGGGTTTTATGGGTCTTTTTTTGAGCCAGCAGTAGTCTGAAGAACATCAAAGCATCTCCAAGGATTCTCAAGAAGTGGGAACATTTTTCATGGATGACTCAAATAGCTAAATAGGATTTCAGTGAAATTCTAAAAAAAAAATCTTCACATAACCCCCCACATTGACTGAGACTGAACTCCTGGGACAGTTTGGCTTAAAGATTCAGTGGAGCATTTGCTTTAACTTAATCATGGGCTTAAATCCCTTGTCTCTTGCTGGGAGTTTAGCATATACTTAGGGGCAGTGTAGGTACAAGTGCTCTTTGGATAGTTACAGGGGACCTGTGACATAAATGGTGGTAAACCTTGGGTTTGCTGTATGTGCTATCAGCTGCCTGCAAGATGAATTTATGGTGCTTCAGGGACTACTGGTGCACTGGAAAAAGGAGTTGTAGTTGTGAACCTGCCCTTGGATATATTCATTCTGCCCTGTCCTGGCATTGCCTGTGGAGGTTTAGTGTTGTCTTTGTAGATGGCACAATCCAACAGATCCTCAAAACACTGCAGTTCTATCCAGTCTTGTGTGGATTTGCATCTCTTCTGGCTCTGGTTGCTGTAGTGCAGCTTGTATTTGTAAGTTGATCCCCTTTCCACAGGTCCTTTGTGAATGAGCCTCAGTCTGAGGGGGCAGGCACGAAGGTGTCTGCTTTCACTAGCCCTGAGCAGCCTGCCCTTCATTTGCCACGTGTCCTCCTGATGGAACAAGACATGGCCCCTTACCTACTCACTCCAGTAATTTACTTCACAGATGTCTTTCAAATCCCCAGCTCTTGTGACTGGTATTGAGGCTGGGGTTCACATGCATGTGGGGTGTAACAAGCTGATAGATGGTTATCACAGGAGATATGGATTAGGCTTTTGTAGGGACTTTTTTGGCCTGATTGTTGTGGCATGGTAGTCTGCTTGTATTTGTAAGTTGATCCCCTTTCCACAGGTCCTTTGTGAATGAGCCTCAGTCTGAGGGGGCGTGGTAGTCTGAATGTGTGGCAAAGGTTTGTTTTTTTTTTTTAGTTTTAGAGATGTAGAAAGTTACACATGTAATTTTCATTTTCTGTTAATGCATGATCCACAACACATCCATTGTCTGTGCCCAGCCTGACAGATGTTCATGTATTTATGGATGTGGAATTTTCTTGTGCTGCCACATTAAATAAATGTGCTAGTTTGGGTCTGGACTAGTGGAGCTCAGTAGAGTTATACCCAAGGCACATTGGCTTTGATGTGCTGGGAGAGGGATGTAGAAAAATGTTGGTTTTCACAAGAGTGGCCATCCAGGTGTGTGCTTTTTCTGCACCACGGCAGGGCACTGGGCTCACACAGGGCATTGCTACTGCTTTGCTGAGAGTTAAGGGCTGAAGCAGAGTGTGGTGATGAAGGCTCCAGCTGCCTGGGAGGTCTTTCTGGGGTCTGCACCCTGCTCCATTGAAAGATATGCCTTCCTATGACAGGGGATTGGAGCCAGCTGATTTTTAAGGTCCCTTCCAACCCCAGTCATTGTAGGATTCTATGACTCGTGGCTGAAGGAGGTGAAGTCCTGAGGCAGTGCTTGCCCTCCTTGCTGTGTGAGGCTCCAGCAGCGGAGTGGGAGTGGGGAGCCTTTGGGGGCATGCTTAGGTGGGGCACACTGGAGCAGCCTCACCCCAGGGTTTGTTTGGCTGAGTGAGGGATGGATATAGCAGCCCCAGGGGTTACATAATCACAGTGAGGCTGGAGAAGTGGGCTGCAGGCCAGAAAGGTGTTCATTTACAGTGGGAGCTGTGGTGGGATGGCCATGGGGAAGGGGGTACCTGAAGGACGGTAGGTTGCCTTCTCCTGCTGGAACCCAGCCTGTGTTTATTTTCAAGGAGAGCTCTCATTGCAGTAGTGCCCCTGGCAGTCCTGGCTTTCCCAGTTGCCTCAGAAGGGCTGAGTACCCTCAGACACCATCTCAGGAGGGCTCAGCATCTCCCAAAACCAGGCTTTACAAACAGTGGGATGAGGAAGCAGTGGTACCCCTGTCTGCCGGTTCTGCCTGGTCAGAACCTACCACCTACCTGGTTGAGGGTTGGGTGTTGAGGGAAGGTGCAGATACCAGGAGGTGCCTGGGGCTGGATCAGTAGGTCAGATCCAGCCCCAGTAGGACTAGGGAACACCTCAGGGTGTGGTGGGGAAAGGGCCTCCTTCCCTGCTCTTCCCAAATGGGATGACTGGTGTGTTTCAGGGAGAGGGTCATTGCTCTAGGAAGTCCTCCAGTGTTAGAAGTGTGGTGCTGCTAAAAGCACATCAAGAATACTCAGAATGTTTGCTTCCAGAGAGGTTTGCTAGTTATTTATTAATTTATTTATATGGGTCAGGAGTTGGATTTGCTACAAACTGTAGCATTAGTTCTGTTACTTCCTCTAGCCTTGGATGTCAGAAGTACATCAGACCCTGTTCCAAGGGAAAGGTCTTGTTTCTAGGCATGCTGCAGATAGAAATTGCTTCTTTTCCATCCCTCCATGATAGATGAGCACCTCTGCAGAGACAACATGGTGCCATGATGGAAGCAAGGCAGAGTCTGGGATTGGTTGTCCCAAGCCTGGTTCTCTTTACCAGTTTGATTATCTTTCCCAGTTTCCCTGTTTAGTCACATACTCCTTCCCCAGAGGTTAGAGGAATAGGTTTGCCCAGATGTTTGGGGGGGGGGCTCCCACAGGTCAAACAGGGTTGGTCCAGTGAGAAATGCCCAAGTGAGTGCCCTTGGTGAGCAGCTGGGCAGGACAAGGTAATGAGCCATGCTCACTCCTCACCTCTTGATCTCTTCCCAATCCATTGTAATGGATTTTAGGGGCTCATCTGGATATGGCAGCTGGTGACAGGATGGATTTGTCCCAGCTGATGACAGCTGGTGTCCTTGTTGGATGCCTGTGCTCTGGAAAGGTTGTGTGTGCAGCACCATTTCAAGGTGTTATGCTAGAAACAGGAACTATTTATTGCTTGCAATAGGCTTAAGGAGATCAAGCCATCTACCACCTGACTTCAGCCTGTACTTTTTTACCAAATCTCCACCCTGAACCTGTTATTTTTTCCTAATGTCTTCCTCAATATTGAGTAATGAATTCTGCACTGTGGTTTCAGAGAGAATATAACTCCTTGTGGTTGCTGTTTCACTCCTATAGATTATGAAAAGCTAGAGGTCAGGGAGGTTTGATTCATTATGTTAACAACAAGGTAGGGTTCTTGTGAAACCACTGTCATGTTCAGAAGGAAAGGCTTTGAGTGCAGCAGAGCCATATTTATTGTGGGTGTTAGGAGAGTGTCCTGGTTGCTTCCCTTTGCTGTGCGGGGTTTGGTGAAGTGCAAATCCCTGTCTGTCAGTCCCCAGTTTGTCCTGGGAAGGAAAGCAGAGGGACTACCATGGGATCTGAGACTTTTCTGGTCAGTGTTTCTGCACCACAAATATTGCCTTGTCATTGTCACTCCTCAGCTGCTGGGGTAGGAAAGTCCTCATTTAGAGACTCCTGAGGGCAGCAAGAATGTGGCAAGGGGGCTAACATCATACTCAGAAGCACTGAAGCATGCTGTGCAGCATGTCTTGGTTGAATATATGCCAATATATATATATGAATATATACCCTTTACTTGACTTGGTCTGTTGTGGTTTCTTTTCCTGAGTGGGTTTTTTTGTTTGGCTTTTGTCCGTCGCTTTTTAAGTATCAAATATTCTTAGCTGCTTCCTTTTTTACCTTTTAGGGAAGGCACCTCTCGGCCTTGTTTTTGACTCTGATTTAAAGAGTTTGCATGTACAGATGAGTTATTCTGTCCTTCATCATTATGCCATATATTAAGTTTGAACTTCCATCTTGGCTGCAATTCATCTAACCTAAGCTTCTCCTGACTGAAAGCACTTGTTTGCAGTGAGCTCTGTAGGCTTTGGCTGTGGTCTTTTGCAGAAGAGGGGCTCTCCTGAAGAGTAACTCATCTCAAAGGTTGTTGACCTCACAAGCAGCATAAAACCTCCTGGAAGTCTTTGTACAGCTCAGAATTATGTTTATTATTTAACCTTAAGTAAATGAACCTTAGTTTCTCCCTTTGCTGTGAAACATTTGGTGCAATACCTATGTAGATACAGGCACTTATGTTGAATAAAGGGAGTCTTGGCTAAATTTAGACCAGAAAAGTAGTGATGGATGGTACAAATCAGATTGATTCTGTCCATTTTCCCTGTTTGATTTATGGCTTGGCCAACTGCTAAGCTAAAGAAAGCCATTCGATGGTTATTGCTCAGTCCCTTTTTACGGTAAAGCATATAAAGTAAAAGTCAGCCACCAAGTAATGAATTCTAGAACATCCAATAATTGTTGATTTCCCAGTTTGTTCAATGTTTGGAAGTGAAAATTGCTGCAAGGCGAATTCAGTACCTTTTGAAAGCAATAAAGCCGTGTAGTGAAAGATTGATGTAGAAGATGGAGACCAAGCCTTAACAATGTCTTTTTAAGGAGCTGGCTCAAAACACAACCAGCAGCACATTTGATCTTGTAAACTAATTTCACTAACAAGGACCTAATTGTCACATCAGTCTTTTAGAGCTGGCACTACCCAGGTTAACAAAGCAGGCAGAAGAGCTTGATTTCTTTTGTCCTTAAAACTTCTAACTAAAAACCAGTCTAAATTCTAGAACATAGGCTTATTTAAGGCCTGACTCTGCAGTTGATCAGCTTGGTGTGTATTTTGCATGCATAAGGAGCATCTGCCTGAAAAGTTTAAATACTTTTTTCTGATTTTGTCCATTTGTGCAGACCAGACTGTACTGCTGAGCCAGCTCCCTTGCACTGGGAATCATCACCCAGTCAGCCCAGAGGACAATGCCCAGCCAAAATCACATATCCTAGTCTTTATCCGCTCCTTTAAGCTGTTTAATTCCTTGCTTATCGATAACAATTGCTCACATGCCAAAACCACAGATGCTGCCTCATTTCTCAATCTGTGCTTTCCCCCTGGTGACCCAGCAGCAGGTAGACCCTGGTTGCTGCATCTGTGGTTTTGTCTCTGTTTTCTCTGTGTCATGTTGTCCTTTTCAGCAGCAGAGAGCAGAGCGATGGGCCAGGCTACATCTGTCCAGATAACCAGGCTACTTCTAATCCCTCACAACTGCTTCTGCAGCTTTTGCTTGAACAGTTGTCATACACTGGCTTTGTTACAGTCTTTGCTTTTCAAGGTGCAGCATGGCCTGCAAAAAGAGCCTGATAGAAGATTTTAAAGTCCTGCTGTTACACTTCTTAATATAGCAGCCTCTGAAATGTGCTGGAAGGGCTGTCTTTATCCCATCTGCGGCATGGATTTCTAGCTGTCTCATCAAAAGCCTGCTCCTGCGCTGTGCTGAGCACTTCCCAGGGCTTTGCTGAGCACCCCCTCGGGTGCTGTCACTCGTGGTGACACTCTGGGCCCCAGGGGACTTAAGCCTGTTTGTAAAATCAGCCAGTGAAGTGCTGACATGGGGCACGGCCACTAACAGCTTGCATTGATCCGGGCTGGGTGCTCGCAAAGCTTTGCCGGGAGTAAGGTGCGTGGGCAGGAGCTGTTGTAAAGGTGCTTCAGAGGAACAGGGCGAGGTTTAAAGCAAAGGTTTAAGAAGATTAGAAATGCCTGCTGGGTTATGTCCCCAGCAGTGACAGCAGGAGATGCTGTTTAGGACCAAACCTGGCCATTTCCTGAAGTCCTTTTGCTGCAGAATGTGTTTTTCTTTTTTCCTGTCAAAATGTTAGAGTAAAAGTAAGCTATAGCTAGCCATCAACTTTTCTGGGGGCTTTGGCACCCCAAAATGGAATACCTGTGTTGGAGTAGCTGGGTGCTTATGAGGCTGCACCAGCTCCATCAGAAAGTATGGAGCTGGCACTGATGAAAGTTTTTGTACTATTACTCTAAATTCCAACCCCACCACCCTTTCCACCCCCAGGTGCGGGTAAAGCTGCAGTGGGGCCATCACCTCTGCAGCATGTGCTGCTGCTCCAGGTTTGTCAGTACTGGCATGGCACAGCATACACCGTTCTGAATGCAAGTATGATTTGTGGTTTGCACTGGTGCTTAGGGCAGCAGCTGCCTGCAGCCCAAAACCCCGTCACCCTGTCTCTCATTTCATGCTCAGGTTTATCAGCTCAGAGGCCAACTCTGAACTCCTGTCTCCTGGGGCGGTTTGAGACCCACTGCTGTGCTGGATTGTGGTCACAGTGTTTCTGGTAGCAAATGTCCATGGATCTGCCCTGTGGCTGTGTTGCAGACTGAATGCTGGATGTCACTGTCATCCCACTGATTCCCTGCTGCTTGCAACTCCAGAGGCTTTGGCTGAGCTTTGGGGTTGTTGCAGGTACCTTCAGCCCTCAGTAACAACACAGGTGAAGGCTAGCATGGATGGAAAAGAAGGTAAAAGGAGAAGTAGATGAAGTGGTTGCTCAGAACCAAGCCATTCATCTCTTTTCTTGCTTTGTAGGTGATCTCATTGCCTGCTGCCCAGATGCTCCATGAATCAAGGGATGTCAGTCACC
The DNA here is from genome assembly GCF_017590055.1 of Onychostruthus taczanowskii. Lineage (NCBI taxonomy): Eukaryota > Metazoa > Chordata > Aves > Passeriformes > Passeridae > Onychostruthus > Onychostruthus taczanowskii. Next base: position 22,069,610 of record NW_024499239.1, on the reverse strand, counting down.
CTCAGCATATAGATGCACTGCCCTGTGCTCTTCCAGCCAGGAATTATTTATAACAGGGCAATGTGTCCTGCAGTGGTAGATTATGTGGGGTTATTTATGGGGAGGAAGGTGTCCCACAACATTTCTCATTTCATGCATGAATAATTCCTGTGTCCCTGACATATTTTATTCCCCCATACTTGAGCCTTGTCTGGTGCAGAGGGATGCTCATGGATGTCTGGAATCAGGATCTCTTGCATCTCAACCAGTTTTCATAGCCATAAACTACACCAAAATGCCATTATTTTGTAGGACCCCTCCATGAATGCCTTTTAACTGAAGTTAAGTGTAGAGTTACTAGCAGAACTTGTGGGAGCTGTCATGCAGCCCTGCTTGAAGCCAAGGGAAACTAGAAAGGTGGAAAGGAGAGGAAACTCAACACATGGGAAAGATGGAGGTAAGGAGGCATAATAGGATAATGGCATACCTCATATACACAGAGATAAATCCCTCCCCATCCTGGCTAGCTGAGCAGTTGTAGTCAGTGACAGGGACAGCTGCTGCCTGTCCTTGGTTGGTCCCTGCACCCAGGCTGCCTGTGTCTGGCTGGGTGGCAGCTGATGTGCCATGTCTGTGCCCTCTCACTGGCAGCATTCACATCCAGCAGCCAAGCTGTCCCCAGAAGAGCCTCCTTTCTCCCTTGATGCTGATGTGACTCGGCTGCTCTGCCCTGTGTTTCACCAAGGATGAAGGGGAAGGAGGAGGGAGTGTTGCCTCAAGTGCTGGATGGTTCCTCTTCTCCTTCTTCAAGACCCAGACAAGATAAAAGAGCAGGAATTTAAGTGACATCAGCAATACACAGGCAGCTTTGGGCTAGGGACTCTGTCCACTTGCTGCCATGTCCAGCTTGTCTCTTAGAGTGATGTATGTAAATAGTGCTGGCAGGAGGAGAGCCCAGACACTGAACTTTGGGGCTTTTTAACAGGTTGTTGGTGAATAGGTGAAAGCAGCTCTGCACTGTGTCCTGATTCCCTCTGTACTGCCCTGCTTGGACCACCCCTGCTTAGCACAAAGAACTGCTGCTCTGGCCAAAATCACACCAAAAGATGGCACAGCAGGCTGAACAAGTGACTGCAAGGGCAAGTACTCAAAGCTCCATGATGTGACAGCAGGTTGTGCCTCCTCTGTGCAGGTGTTTCTGTGTGGTGGTGTCACACCAGGCTGTGCTGCAGTCAGGGGTCACAGGAAGGAGTCAGGGAGCATTTGGATTTCCGGGGATGAGCAATCCTGTCACTTTTGGCAAACCTTTAGGTAGGTATATTAAGAGCATGGAACACAGGTAATTGCAGACCCTGTCCTATGGGAAGCACAGAAATTATTTTGAGATTTTTGGTATTTGGATTTTTTTTTCCCTTCCCTTTGCCCCTTCATGGCAACCTGGGGAAAAATGCAGGAAAGGGGTTTGCCCTGTGCAGGATGCTTTCCTGCCTCTGCTGTAAGGATGCAGAGGAGCTGCTGCTGTCCTGGTGTGTTCCCAGCAGTGGTGATGGAAACTGCCAGTCCCCTTGTCTGGATGTCACCTGTGACAGCTTTGAGCCAGCAGGAGAATTGCTCACATTTGTGTTGCTGTGACATGCCAAAGTAGAATTGAAAGTCATAGTCTCTGCTTGAAGGGATATTTTCTTAAGAAGTTGAATGTCTGTCTGGGAATTATGTTCCATGCATAAGGCACTAAGAATTAATGAGAGCTTGGCTATGTAGATAGCAGTGCCACCCTAAAGAAAACGAGAGAAGTCTGGCATGCCTCTGGGCAAGATTTCCATACTGCCCTGTGCTGAGCTTCCAAGGAAAACTCCTTCCCACAGGGATGCATCCAGGCAAAATTAGCACCAGCAGCCAGTGGTGGCCGCAGGAGCTGCTCTGTTCTCTCCCCATCTCTAAGGAAAACAGGAATAGGCTTTACCTGCCCCAGCCCTCACCCCTCAGTGTGCAGGTGCTGGCATGAGGAAGCACCCAAGTTTTGGAGCAGCAAAGCTTTGCTTGCTCTTGTGGGAATAGTAGAATTTTCTAGAAAACAATTTATTTGAAAAATATGTGGAAGACAAGAGCTTTGCCTTTTCAGAGCAACACAATTCTGGGGCTTGGGGTAGTGGCTCCTGCATGCTGAGGGCTTAAGAAAGCTGTTGGATCCTGCAATAGTCAGTCATGTGGGACTTATGCTGGTGAGGAAGGCTGATGTCCCTGTCCCTCCTCCCTTCTAGCACTACTCTGCTATTGCTTTTGGCTCCAGTCTTTCCACCCATCCACCCACTGGCCTTTTATTCATCAAAAGGTGTAGAAGAATTTGCAGCAAAAATAAATGAATTTATTTTCACCCACCATCCATCCTCGTTGGCTGCGTGGGGGAGAGCTGTGCAGCTCATGACAGTGGAGGAGGGTGGGAGAGGAGGCTTGCAGGCACAGCCAGAGGACTGCATGGCATCCTGGGCAGGAGTGGAGACTATGTGGCCAGCGTCGTGCCACTACTGCAGGGACATCCTTGGGATGTGGTGTCAGCAGCGGTGTGTGGACTCTGAGGGCTGCCCTGTGCTGTGAGAGATGGGTAGGTGGATTAGAAGAATACCTGGTCGGGTCTTCAAAAACTGGGAACCATCCTTAAATTCAGAGCAGAAAGACAGTGCCATCTTGTGTGCTTTCAGACCCTGGGTGCCATCAGCTGAGGAACCATGTCTGACCTTGCTGTGAAGCGTGAGCAAGCTGAAATCATATTCCTTGGCATGCACATCACAGGCATTTTGTGCCTTTTTTCATACGTGTGTGCGTCACAAGGTGTTGGGTTTTTTTGTTTTTTTATTATTATTATTATATGGTTTGAGTTGGAAGAGACCTTTCAGGTCTACTTTCAGGATCATCTCGTTCCAACCCCTCTGTCATGGGCAGGGAAATCTTCCACCAGACCAGGTTGCTCAGAGCCCCATCTAACCTGGCCTTGAACACTTCCAGGGATGGGGCAGCCACAGCTTCTCTGGGCAGCCTGTCCCAGTGCCTCACCACCTTCATGGTAAAAAAAATTATTTCTTTATTGTATCTTTTGTCTGTGATGTGAGTTCCTGATGTCAAGATTGTGTGGTGAGGCAGCAAGCTGAGGAAGTGGAGAAAGCTAAGGAAGGTGGTAGTGCATTTTCCATGGCTGCTTCTCCTCCCTTTTGCTTTTGGCAGCCCAGAAGGAGTCAGGAAGGAGTGCTTGGTGTTTGGCTGGGAACAGCTAGGACCTCTGGAAAGTGCCTCCACTGCTTCAGAGTGGTGTTCCAGGGCAGCTGTGGTTAAATGCAAGACATCCATGAAGAACAGATCCTGGAGTGAGCAGGAAGGGCTTTGGATGACCATAGTGATAGGTTGGCAGAAGGCGGAAGCAAGTGAGGGTGAAGGCAAAGACAGAGATGGTGCCATGAGATGAGTATCTGGAAGGGCAGGGAGAGTTGTAGCTGTCAGGGTCTGTGTTTATCTTTGCAGCAGTGATTATTTTCAGATAGCATGTGAGAGAGTAAAACGTCAGCTCCTGCTAATAATAGCGCTGCAAACAAGGCTGTTGCTCATTACTGACAGCTGAGATGAAGTTAGTTTTGTTTCATCCTAGGTATGAAAAGGTGCAAAAACAAGCTGTGCTGAGTCGATATCCTCAGCCTAGAAAAGGTCAGGAGACCCTCTCCCAGCACTGGAGTGTGGCAGTGCAAGGTGGTTTTTCCAGGCTGCTTCCACACTGCTCCACAGTTAAGTGCTGCTGGAAGAGGGGATATGGTGAGGAACTGCAGCTGGCTGGCAGTGTGGAAAATGTAGAATCATAGGATAGGATGGTTTGGGCTGGAAAGGACCTTTAGAGGTCATCTAGTTGAGTCTGGGTAAAAAGCAATCTGAGGACCTTCAGTGTTCTTGCTGTGAAACTGGAGGGTTTTCCCAGAGGAGAGGGAGTCCCAGCCCAGGGTCGGCAGCATGTGCTGTGATCCCAAGACAGCTTTCAGGGGCGAGTCCCCATCCAAATGGAACGCAGCTGCCTGGAGGAGGGGTTTGACATCCCCATGGGGGAAAGCAGTTCCTGGACTTGTAGCCACCTTTGGGAACTTGAGTGCCTTAGTAGCCTGAAGGAACTGGCTGCTGGTGATCCTTGGAGCAGACACAGACGTGAGGAGGACAGCAGGGTAGAAGTCTTGGGGACTGATGGCACTGGTATAAAGGAGGGTGAATACAGCTCTCATTGTTTGAGCAGATGCGTCCTGTCTGTGGCTAATTATAAGTGTTGTGTGCACAAAACACACTGGGACATGTGCCAGATACTATTTCTTTTCGTGTTGAACTCAAAATCATTATAATTAAGCTTTAAAATTGTTAGTAAAAGCTAACAAGGAGTGCAGGTTTGCTGTCATGCTGCTTGCAACCGGGTCCAGTCCCTGCTGGGATGGACAGGTGTGGGAGTATGGAGAGGGTGGTCAGAGGGGCTGGGAATGTGAAGGGTTTGGTGGCTCTGCAGTAGTGGGTATGTCCAGATTTGGGTTTTAAATATTCAGAATACCTCAAAGTACCAGAAACGTGCCATTTTACAAATGTGGGAAGTGTTGCTGAGCGAGCTTTAGCAGCCTCTCAGGTTTGGTGGGCACAGAGAAGAGGTGCTTGCTAAGAAGAGAAAATAAGGAATAAAAGTGGGAAGCAGTCGTGGAAGCAATTGTGTAACCTCGGGTTGAGAGGAGCCTAGGTTGTTTCTCTGGTTTGAGGGGAAATGAGGCAGACTTGCTGAAGAAGCAGCTCCAGGAGGAGTTGCTGTGGATGGGGCTGGATGAGGGGGATGTGATGGCTGTGCCACTGTCTGCAGCCCAGTGGACACCAGCTGATGGCTGCTTCATGGCACTTCTGGGGGCTGCCCCAGGAGTGGAGCCCCAGGGAAGCATCTCACCCCTGCTCCCCAGGTGTGGGGAAATTCCTGAACCTCCTTTTTGGAACTACACTATAGGAGTGGTAGCCATGCATGTAGGGTGAGGATCACTGTGTGAGGATCACCTTCTGTTCGGTGTGCTCGCCGTGTGGCCAGAGGTGTGATGGATGGGCTGGGGAGTGAGCTGGGCTCAGCCACCACGTGATGAGCACTTTAAATCCAGCAGTGAGCTCTCTACCCTGCAATTTGTATGCAGAGGGAGGGTGGCTGCCTGATTTCAGTGCTTGTAGGTGTTTGTCTGGGGTCGTGTCTGAATAAATCACGTTCTGAGATCCAAGTGAGCGCTGGGGAACAAGTCGCGCTGTCAGTGCGGCAGCAGAGCAGAGACATCTTCACTGCTCATGATAAATGGGTCAAGATGGGCCCTGGTGTTTTAAAAATTAGCTGTTGACCTAGATAGCAGCAGCATGATGTTTTGCTCACAGTGGAAACAAGAGTGAGCATCGTTGAGGCTGCACATTCCTCTGAATGTGAGGATGGGCCCAGTGCGCTGTGAACTTGGGCTGGTTCCCTGGCCCTTGTTTGTAGCCAGCTTTTCGTTGGAAGCTGAGCTGTGCCACAGGGAAGAGAGGAAGACCTGGGGCATTTCTTTCAGATGGCTTCATGGAGTCACAAGGTGCATTTTTCCTACAGCAGTTGCAAAGCTGCCTCCCACCACCACCCCATGCTTTGCTCTGCTCCAGCGACAAAGTTGTCTTACTCATGTTTCCCCTGGTTTTTCAGGAGGGGTGGTCCTTTGCCCCCCTGAGCACCCCTCCAGGCTGTGTAACTCTGGTCTTACAGAGACGGGCCATGCATTTGGGTTGGAGAAGTTGGCAGGGTTGGTGCAGAAGATGGAGCTGCTGCTCAAGTCAGATTCTCTTCTGCTTAGCAGCTGGGAAGAAGGCCATTGCCTGCACCAGGAGTTTCTCCTGTTGTGGGGTCTTCTTCCTCTGGATGAAGACATATTGCTCCAGAGCACTAAAAGTCAGTGCTTTTCATCTGGGCAAGAGACCTCTCAGTGCCCATGGCTGGCTGCTGTATTGGATAGTGGCTTTCTTGAGTGATAATTAAGCAACTGGTCAGGCCACACCTTGAGTACTGTGTCCAGTCCTGGGCCCCTCAACGTAGGAAGGATGCTGAGATGTTGGAGCATGTCCAGAGAAGGGCAACAAGGCTGGTGAAGGGTCTGGAGCACAAGTTCTGTGAGGAGCATCTGAGGGAGCTGGGGCTGTTCAAGCTGGAGACAAGGAGGCTCATGGGAGACCTTCTCATTTTCTACAAATCCCTGACAGGAGGTTGTAGCCCCTGTGCATTTTCCTTGGGAAAACAACATTTCCTTCATGCTGTCAGGGAAAAAAGAGTGTTTGGTTCTTATTTATGGAGGTCATTAGTCCCCACATGTGACGTGGTTTTGGACCCCAGCCCCTGCTCCCAGATGTGTGTTTGGCAATGGGCACTTGTCCATTGGGGTGACTACATGTGCTGCTTTATCTTCCACAGGCTCCTGCTTCTGGGTTGCCGTCCTGGACGGCAACGTGGTGGGGATCGTGGCAGCGCGGGGCAACGAGGAAGACAACACCGTGGAGCTTCGCCGCATGTCCGTCGATTCCAACTACCGCGGCAAAGGGATCGCCAAGGCCCTGGGCCGCAAAGTGCTGGAGTTCGCCATGCTCAACAATTACTCCTCTGTCGTGCTGGGAACCACGGCCGTGAAGATGGCAGCCCACAAGCTCTATGAGTCCTTGGGCTTCAAGCACGTGGGTGTTGTCGAACACTATGCCCTGCCAGGGATGACGCGCTCCTTACTGGAGAGAATGTTTTTCCAGGTCCGCTACCACCGCTACCGCCTGCAGCTGCGGGAAGAATAAAAAAAACCCCACCAACCAAAACAAAAAAAAAAAAAAAAAAAAAAGTATTTTTTCCTCCTTCCTCCCCCTTCAAAAATAATAAATTATCCTTCTATTTCTCATCACCATTGATTTGCCAATTTTGGGTTAGATTTTTTGTACCCTCACGTCACGTTTTGGTTTGCTCCGTTCAGCTCGATGGGCCGGCCGAGCAGCGCCCCTTCCTCGCATGCTGTAGGTGGTGGTGCTGGGAGTCCTGCAACCCAGCGGGGCGGAGCGGAGCAGCGGCCTCTCCTTCCCAGGTACCTCTGTAAAGCACAGAAACTTACTGCAAAATAGTACAACTGCTCCGGTGTACATAGTCCTCTCCTTTTCCAGGTGTAAGATAACATAGTGATGCATTCATAATAGTGCAGAAATATTACTTGAATGCAGTTTTCAGTATTTCACGCACCAGTAAGTAGAATATGCATTCCTCTTACCGTAATCTACTGGTTAATAGTTTTCAGAGAAAAGGTGGGGGGTACACCCTGCCCCTCCGCCCCAACCCGCTTGCTACAATGCATGAAGAGGAAAGCGCGTGCACGCACTCAAACACATCGCACTGCCACCACGGCACTGGTGTTGCACTTTTTTTGGATGTGCCTCATTCTGCCAAATGTCTGAGAGACCCCGGGTGCATCCGGTAACCACGACTCCGCTCCACCTCCCCCTCCTTCCTAAGCCAGCACAGACTCGGACCGGCTGAACTGAGCCCCATTGTACCATAGTGTGAAGTTAAGATCAAACCTAAGTATCTCCTGCGCTGTTCCGTAGCCACGCGTAACCTGCAGTCCTGGGCCAGACTCCGCATGTGCGTTGGACTTTCTCTTTGCTGCCTTTTGGGGTTTTTTTTTGTTTGTTTTCATTTGATTTTTAAGGGTTATTTTTTTGTTGTTGTTGTTGTTATTTTTAGTTTTGGCTTTTGCTGAATGGTGTCGTTGAGGCGTAATGGAGGCTGCAGTTCCTATGGCAACACATTTGCACATTAATGTGCGCACCAAATCTCACCACTTCAGAGAAGCAACGTGTGACAGATAATAGCATTTTGGGGAGCACCAGGGTGGGGGGAGCGTACTTATTATCTTAACCAGCTGCTTGTTTGATAAATGTAGATGGCCTCACTGCAGCCTTCCATCAAAGGTAATTAACTGCTTTAATGATGTCAGATTTGTGAATTGTACAATGCAAAAAGCAATGCAAAGCAGATTCGGCATGTGTCTGTACCCGGTATGTATGTACAGTGCCTGCCAACTAAAGAATAACCAAGACTACAGCTTCTTCTAGCCTGAGATATCAACTTTTATAACTTATTTAAACAAATAGCAACTTTGCATGAATTACGTCTTGGGGAAAAGAAGACTGGTAGGTTTTAATTTTTAAAGCGTGGTGTCAGAGGTATTACAGAAAACCATTTCTGGCTGCACTTAATTTTGGGTGGGTAGAGGGGTTTGGCTCTGCTAATACGTTTAAAGGGAAAACCCCTTTATTTACTGGGAAAAACAATTATTATTTTATGAAGTATTATGCATGTGGTGAGGGGGGACACCTCCCCACCTCATGGCAATGAAGTTGGTCAAGGGGTAGAGCATGTGTTAACCACGCTTGCAAATACAATGAAGAGTCAGCAGGAGAGCTGCAGAAGGAAGGAGCCTTAGGGTATGGGGAGAGGACAGGAGCCCTGGGCAGATGGGGGGGACAGACAGCACAGACCTGGGACATGGGGTGCTGTCTGTCCCACTCCTACCAGGAGCTGCCTTTCCTCTCCAGCCAGAAGCTTTCCCAGCACTGAGACGTGGCTGGCAAAGCTGACGGAGAGCAGAGGGCTCAGCCCATCCCTGCAAGGGCCATGGCCAGGCACTGATGCTGGGGATGGAGGAGCTGTTTGGCACAGCCCCAGTTGCCCTTTCATTGCCTGGCTTGGGCTTGGTCCAGCCTGTGAGGAGTCGGAGGGGCAGAGTCCCAGCGTGTGTTCCAGCAATAAGGGGGTAATGAGGATGGTGAAGGACACTGTAGCAAGAGACCATGAGTTTAATTAACAAAATTTCTCTATGGGGCACTATATTTTTAAAAGTCTTTCTATGCTGTACATTTCTCCTGAAGCTGAAATAATGTACTGTTGGTAGGGGTTCTTGTATAGTGTACAGAAATCGGCAGAATATTTTCTTGCTGCATTCAGTGATTTATTAACCGAAGTAAAACAGACAAATATGAAGTGTTAGCAAAAGTTAAAAGAAAAAAACACAAAAGTTTGTGCCTTTTTTAGTTTATTTTTCTGTTGCTATATAATCACTGCACTAAAACCTTTCCAGAGGGGTAAAAAAAGAAAAAAAAAAAAAACAAACAAAAAGCAAAAACTAGTCTCTTAATAAGGGAGGAATATGTAAAGTCTAAATTGAACATTAACTTCTTTTATTAGGCTGTTTAATTAAACTAATGTTGCTGGTTTTATTTGATACCTGTGCCTTTGAAATAAAACTCCACATCCTGTCAGAAAATCAAACCTGGAATAAATCCCACCAGATCCCACACACACAGAAGTACCATCAGGTTTACCAGTATTTTCTTCTAAAATGTGTAAACTTTAACTGATGATATTACAGTATCTGATTGTAATTCCTGTTGAGTTTCCTGGGGAAGAGGTGCTTTGGGAAGGTGTGGCTTTGGGGGTGCTGTCTGCATTCCTCCCCAGCACACGGAAATGCACTGATAAGGATTGAGTTGTTGCCACTTGGCTGGTAGCTGCCAAGAAAATTTATTCCCTTAATGCTTCTGCCAGTTGCTTTGTGACCAGGCTTTTTGGAAGAAATCCAGCTGGTTGCTCCCAGCTCTCCAGCCAGGACAGCTTGTTTCTGAAGGAAAGGGCTGGCTGCCAAACAGGCTGGGATTTGCTCTCCTTGGAAGATGGCACAGGCTGCCAGAGCTGCATCCGTGGTGGAAGCAGTGGGACAGGGGTGCACAACCTCCTGTGTTGTTGCTGCTCTCCCACCCAGAGCAGCCAAGGTTGGGCTTAAAAGCACCACATGATACTGTTGTTCTGTCTGCACTCATGGGAAGTTTCCCTAAATGCCATAGCTCAGGCACGGCTCTGGGGTCAGGGGTGCTGAGTTCTGACCATGCCAGGCTCACCTGCTGCCAGGGCAGTGTGAGCAGACCACAGTGCAGCCCACAGGGTGACATGTTGAGCTTGAGCTGCCTTTGTCAGATCCATCCCTCTGCTCTGCACCTTTCAGGGTGCACGCTGGTTTAAACAAAGTGCTTGGAAAAGATCAGCACAGCCCTTTCTCTGGGCCTGAGCGTCATCTCCTGACTCTCCCCATCCCTGCTCAGTGGCTGGGTGGTTGTGGGATTGGTCCTGAGCACAAGAGGTGATGGTCTGGAACTACTGCCAGTCCTTGAGTCTTGATTCCAATAGAGACCCACATGAGTGTGAGATGGGAGGGGATTTTCCTGGTTGATTTTGGGGGTTTCTCTTTCCAAGGACAACATTGGCAGGAGTGTGAGGAAGAGTGGAGCGTGTCTTGGGTTTGAGCCCAAGGCTGGTAAATGTGGTGGTTAAGTAAGACCAGTTCAGATTTAGGTGGAGGATGTATTAGACATGTGAAGGTATTTCCCACAGCTGCTCTTACTCTGCACTGCAGGTGGGCTGCTGCCTGCAGAGATGCCCTTTCCTCACCTGGTTGCTCTCTCCTTAGACTGGGGCTTTTTTTCCTATCCCTGTGCATGAGACACTGCTCAAGTGTCCTTTGCTTGGAGGGGCTTGGGATAGAGCCCTTGCTCCCTGAGGATAGCACTAGATGTCATGTCCAAAAATTTAAAAAAAAAAAAAAAAAAGGAAATTAGGGAAATTTTGCGCTACTGTGGCTGAGGTCCACAGCCTTGGGGTTGCCCCAGCCCTCCAGCACAGCCTGGGCCATTCCCTGTGGAGTGAATGGGAACTCCCTCCACATCCTGAGCAAACTGGCATCTCAAGCACATGTCGTATTTGGCAATAAGCTCTCTGGGAAGCTTGGCCCCTAAACAGATCCAGGCTGATAATGCTAAGCAATCAAACCAATGAAGAAAGTGGTTTCTAGTCTGACTTGAAACCCTTACATTTGTATTTGTTGTAAATTCATGCTGTGTTTTCCCTCAGTGAAGCAGACAGCACCTGCATGATGCTTAGGAATGACAACTGTGTCTCTGCTGGGAGATGCAGAGAAGTCCAGGGCATTGCCATCAGTGAGAAGCTGTTCTTTTCCCTCCCCTCCATCCCTGTGTGTGATGCTGTCTCTGAGAAAGCCTTTGCCTTTCTCCAGAAGTGATCCTGCTTCTTGGTGCTGTGCATGGGTGCAGCCTGCAGGACTCATTTCAGAATTGCCTTTCAGCAAATGCAGGGGACAAATGACCCTGGGGACATCTGTCCCCAGGGCTAGGACCTGGAGTTGTTTTACACCTGTGTTCCTCCCCATGGGGAATGAGGATGATTCTTCAGGTCATGATGTCAGAATTTAAGAGTCCCTGGGTAGGGGAGGCAGGACCAAGGATCAGCAGTGGCTCTGGGGTTGGGATGTGCCTGGGGTTGGGATGTGCCTGGTGGGCTCCTGGTGCTGCACACCTGCAGCAGGAGCAGAAAATGTTTGGTGCCAGGGGTGTCCTGGGCCCTGTCCTTGCTGTGGCCACCTGGAAGAACAGAAAGTCCTGTGGTCAGAATTCCCAGGGGAACTGTGGCTTTGCAGAACCTTGTCCCAGTCCTTGCTGCTGCTGCTGCTCACTGATCCACACCCGTATGTGATGCAGGTCTGCTGCCTTTTAATTTTCCAGATTTGCTGGCTGAGGTGCAGATGGATAGAAACTGCAGGGACTTCCAAATTGCCAAATTCACAAAGGCAGGAACCAGCTCTGGTTACCTCTGAATTAACAATCTCACTTTGGGTGTGCTGGGGCCTGTGTTTCATTAGTGCTGGTGTGATGCTCTTGGTATGCACTCTACTTAAAGCTTAATAAAGGCATTTTAATTGGACACTAACTGGAGTCTTGCGGTGGAATATACTGTACCACATAAAGAAAATGAAGTAATGCTAAGTGTTAAGTAAGCTTTAAAATGCAAAAGGAAAAATTTCTTTTTTTTCTCCCTCAAAATAGTTTGATCACAGTTAAAATCACTGTTCAGTGCTGTCTTTGTATTGCACAATGATCACCTGCGGGAGAGAACATGCTTTTAACATCTAAATATTAGAAGACAGACCTAGTGAGACCAAGAGCATAACAAATACATAATGCAACTGTAAATTTATTTACAAGTAACACGTTTGAATGCAGAAGCAGCTACTCCTATGTAAGTGTAATGAACTTACAGCTAATATTGTTTCCAATTTCTTTTCCTCCAAAGCTTAATCCTTTTGCCTTGTAATATGTATATTTGATTTTTTTTTTTTTATGTAATTAGGTTTAACAAAGCATCAGTTGCTTTGTGAGTTGTACTTATGATTGTGCTGGGCAGTTAGCTTTAAGCAGTTTGTGTGCTTGTGTTATTTTATTAAAGCAAAAGTCTTCTTGAGACAAATGCAGTAAAAGAAAAAAATAATATTTTTGGTAGTGTTAAGCAGATGTGTGGTATGCATTTGGAAAATGTCCAATGTCAGTTAAAAAAACAAACAAACAAACAGGCTAAATTGCTTCCCAGAACTGCTCGTGTTTAAGGCAGTGGCTTACTCACACCTAAATAAGAAACTTGGATTCCCCCAAACAGCCTCTTACTCTGCATCTCCTCACCGTTGTACAAGACCAATGTGAAATGAGTCTTGTGTTTTCTATGTTCAGCATAGTATGTACTGTACTCTGTAACGGGAAGTGGCTACAAGTCCTCAAAGAAAAACATTCTAAAACAGCAATAATTACCACTGTAAAGCAAAAGAGCACGTGGGGGAGAGCCCAGGGAGGTGGTTAATGAAGGTGATGCTGTTAGGAGCACGCTGGCAGCAGTGTGTTCCTGAGGGGTGCTGGTGCACCTGGGGAGCAGGATGAAGTGCTAGGGAAGGCCATCAGTCTCTGGAGCTGGGTGTCACCTTGGCAGAGAACCTGCCCGTGTGGGGTCCTAGAGCTGAGGTGTTGTGAGCCCTTCTGCAGTGCAGGCTTTTCACCACAGTTAAGGGTGAGTTATTGCAAATACCATTCCTGGTGGGAGAGACAGATGTAAGGAAGAGCTGTCAGAGTCACACAGAGGAAGGTAAACACTGCCACAGTTTTGTACCCCAGAACGCTGCTACTGCACTTCTGGGGCTCAGCAATGGCAGAAAACAGAATCGATTGCTCTCATTTTCTGTGGAGGGAAGCAGGAGTGAGCTCTGTTGGAAAGCTGCTGCACACCATCGAGCAGCACAAACCGTTCCCCAGGCGTGGCAGGTGCTAAGATGGGTACAAGTTATCCCTTGGTGTGCTTCAGGCTTCTGAGCCGCAGCCTCCACAGCGTGACCCCGATGCAGCGAGGTCTCCGCAGCCCCGGGAGCCAGCCAGCTCTCCAGGGACAGCAGGGTGTCCTCAGGCAGGGGCAGGCCAGGTGCTCTGGACAATGACTTGTAGGTACTTAAGTTCTGTTCCTGATGGCCGCTGTAACTGTGAAAATTAACCAGACCTGCTGTGATAAATTTGGTTATATAAGGTTTATTTGGTTAATTTTTTATAAGTGAAAACTGAAAAGATGAAAGAGAATTGTAATATGAAAGCAACTGCTGTAAATAATGTACGAATGAATAAAATCTAAAACTTATGTCAGTTTTTTCCTAAACTGCATTGCTGTCAAGTTACTGATGTGCAGATGGTGCCTGCATCTTTTCCAGCTCCCCAGCTCCAGATGGGCAGGCACCACTCATTCCTGCTTCCGTTGATAACAGGGATATCTTTCGGTGCCTCATGCTTGTCCTTAGATTGTGTTTCCATGCTGTTCCAGCTCATACTGCCATGTCCAGAAGCTGCACACAGTAACTGTGGAGACAGCCCTGCCATGGGACCTGCCTGGCCCTGGCCACCAGGCCTAGGACTGCTGCCAGCCCCCTGCCTGGCTGAGCACTCACCCCAAATCCCCCCTGAGATCAGAGGTGGCCCTGAGGAATGTGCCACTGGAGCAGAGGACACAACAAAGCCAGACAGTGCCTACTGTCTGCCACCAAGGCCATAAGGTGATGGGATGAGCGTTATTGAGGAGGATACTCTCATGGTGGGGGTGCATCTTGGGTGTTCCCCAAGCCACACAGGCACCTTTTTCTTCCCTACACCCGTGCTTTACCTTGGGTAAAAACCAGCATCAGAGGGCTGTTCCCACTGTTTTTCTGTGAAACCTGCACAAGGCTATTTCTGACCATCTCTGGAGCACCTCTGTGAGGCCAAGGATCACTGACCTCCCATTTAGTGGGGGAAACAGGGCTCCAGCCTCCAGTCACAATGAGAGGCACTTGAAATAAACTGATTGCTGCTGAAACAGCCTCTGGGGATGTCTGTTCCTGAAAATCAGTTTCTGGTGGCAGTTATGAATGCTGCAGGAGTGCCCTGCCAGCCAGCAGCTGAGGGACACCTACCCAGCAACACGGCCCTGGCAGCCTGGCCCTGGATCCTGCAGGCAGCACCCCCAGGGCCATCATGCCTCCAGCAGTGCAGCTGGGGCTTTGGGATGTGAGGGTTATCTAGCTGAGCAGCCAGGCAGCGATGTGAGAGCACAAAGTTAATGCCTTTGCCCTGTGCCTCTGGCCCCTGTCACTTCCCTGCCCCATCCAGAGGTGCAGACCCTGATAGCAGTATCTCACTCAGAGGAGGTGAGCACAAAACACCTCCTGGGACTGATAGCAATGTGTTCTAATCCCCAGGGATTCGGCCTGGGGGCAGAACAGCTGTAAAATCATGCATGTGCACAAGCTTTATTTTATATCAGAGCTAACCAAAAAAACACCTCCACCCTTAAAACTGCTTTAGTGAAATAACAGAGACGTGGCGACAAGAGCTGAGTTGGTTTTAGAAGCTGCTGCAGTGTGGCTGTGCTGTGTGCCTTAAAGCACCTCAATTAACTGCTAATTGGGTTCTCCACTAACTGGCCACACATGGCCACACGTCCCTATCCTGTCCTCTTTCATCCTTCATGGTGAATTTCTTCAGATAAAAAAAAATAGAATTCATGGAGACAAGGACTCTGCCTCCATGCCCTGTGTTCCCAGGCACAAATCTCGTGCTCTGGAGGAGACAGGACCTCATGATCCCTTTCCCTGTTGCTCCAGCACCGCCACCATCTATGTACAGCTTGATGTCTCCTAAAAAGCCAAAGCAAAGCAGCAGCACAGGCCCACTCCAGGCTGTCCCCTCTGCCATAAGCATGGGGTTTGGCATTCTCCCAAGGAAAGGAAGAAGGCTGAGGCTGGAATCCGGCAGGGAGGACCCCAGGTCTACCAGCTGAGAACATCCAGCCCACAAAATTGCTTTTATCTTGGCCAAACAGCTGCAAAATATTCCATCTGTCTATTTACCTATCCAGCTATCTACATCTCTCCCTCCCTCCATCCATCCATCCATCCCCATCCATCCATCCATCCATCCAACCATCCCCACCCATCCATCCATCCATCCATCCATCCATCCATCCATCCATCCATCCATCCATCATCCCCCCATCCATCATCCCATCCATCCAGCCCCACCTTTTGTCAAGTGACACTTCTGCTCAGCTGTAGCCAGAGCCTGCTGGGAGTGCTCCTGAGAGTGTGCAGGAGTCAGATTGAAGATTCCTTCATCTCCCAAGCCTTTCACAGAGCTTTCTGTGACATTTCTCTCGTGACTCCCTTAAGCATCTCCCTGGTTCACAGCACCCCCACCAGCCTCTGTTACACAAATTAAGTACCACAGTTACCACCTCTCCCATTTTAATAGATAGGAAATCCTCATGGGGGTGAAGGTGAGGGTGTCCTGTCACAAAGATTATTTTTATTGCAATTATTTACAACACTACTGGCCAAATTTGTCAGGAAATCAGCCTATTAATTTCTCCATGGTAGGTTTTCATTATTTTCCATGCTTGATTGCATTTGCAAAGTCAATAAAGTAAATTCAGCACCTGATATCTGTTATAACAGAAGAGGAATGAGTATTGTAGAAAGATGAATCTTCTCATCTGGACATCAAAGGCAGGGTCAGGTGAATCATGCTCCAAAAAGCACTCATTTCTCTCTGTTAATAACCAGTCCAAGACATGTCTAGACTACCCAGCAGTAAATGTCTATCCCAGAAACACCTAAGGTGAGATAAATCCTAACATGATGCCTCTGTAGAGAGGCTTAATTGCACCTGAGAACTCAGGGAAGCTGAAGGACAAATTATCATTTTTCAACAGATATTCATTGGGGTTTTAAATGTAAATGGTTGCATTCAGTAACCAAAGATTAAAGACTTAACAGGGAAATATATTCCTGGTTGCTAAAAAATAAAGGGTTTGATGCTGTAGTAAAGACAAATTACTTGTAAAAACTCAGGTGGTCATTAGTGTGGCCCAGCTGCACTGGTTATCTGCACTGTGGTTCCATCTACTAAAGAGAAGTGGGAAAATCAATTGCTCACCACCAGTATTTATATTACAGTCTAATTACTTCACTTTTTTAACCTATACAGGAAAAACTGATGGATAGGAAAATAATAAAGAGTTGCTTTGTGTTCCTCTGCAGAGAGAGAAGTGCAATGGAAGAAAGGAACACTACAGCAAACTGAATTACCTTTCACTCCTCTTTATTTGTTTTATATTTTCATATTTTACCTTGTAGCAACCCTGAACAATAGCCATTAAAAATCAACATCAGGTTTTCAATTCTGTTGTTTAGAGGCAATTTTGGTTTAGAGCTGCTGGACTTACTTGTAAGAACAGAAGCTCCTACATCCTTCTCAGCTGAAGAGACCTTGTTTGTCAACAGGAAAGACTGATCTGTTTGATGAGATTGGTTTCCAATATTACTTTTTTGTGCTTTTTCCTTTGTGGAAATGTAAAGAAAAAAAGACAAAACAGTAAGTGCTTATGTCTTACAGGTTGTGACTTCTTTAGGAGCATATTAAGGAAGGGAAAGAAATGCTAGAAGTCAGTGGATCACTAAAAACACCTCCAAGTAATGTGCACCGGGAAGATATTTGGGCAGAGCATCAAGGGGAAGAGGATTCAGTACTGGACCAGGACCCACCAAGTGGGAAGGATGGATCTTTCCCCCACCCTGGGAATTGTGAAAATACCAAAGAGTGTTTGAGGAAGGGATGGCTAAATGGTTACCAAGGCTGTTCTTGGCCTTTGCCAAGCATAGAACGTGGAGAACCTTCCAGTCCCACAGTGACAAACTTCTCCTCCTGCACTTAAAGCACGAGGAGCCTCAAACCTGTTAGAGAGTCATTACAAGGGTGAGGTCCAGCCTTGAAACCCAAAAAGATCACCCCAGGAAGTGAATTTAGGATTGGATGCTCTCTTCACACACTGATTTACCTTTTTTTTTTTTTTTTTCCTTTCCCGTGGAAAAAGGAGCTGAGCAATCCAGGAGGTGTTTGTAGGGTTTGGATTGCTTTGGTCTGACAACAACCCCGTGCCTTGAATAATGACCTGAATGCTGAATGTCAAACCTGCACTAAGAGCTGAATCTTTCCTCCAGCCCAGCAGGTGGGTGAGGGGCTCCAAGCCCAGGAGACTTTGTGCCATGGCTCTGAAATGCAGGGGTGTGCAGGGGCAGCAGGGCTCTCTGCAGCCACCACTGTGGGCACATCCCCTCGTGGATATACACAGACACAAGGGGATGACAGAGGAACATTCCATTTCAGGGCAGAATACCCAGAAAAACACCACCTAAAATAATTTCAAGGTTAACCACAGGGGAAAAACACTGTGATTCTGCCTCACATTGCAGAGATTAGCATTCTGTTCAAAATACTCTCCAATGCAAGAATGACGTCTAAAACATCATTATTAGCCTGCATGCATGACAATTAATTTAAAACTCATATATATATATATATGAAGATACCTTTTTCCTCTTAAGAATGAATATTATAGACCCAGCTCTCCCACTGAGACCACTGTAACAAAGAACCCAACTGGAGATCCTCCTTTTGCATTGCCAGGTGTGGCAAATGGAATTCATGAAATGACAAGGAAATTACAGGGGAAAATGATACTGACCTGTCCTTCTCTTCATTCCCACTCAGTTTTGTAGGGGTTAATGCACAGAAGAAAAAAGGGTGGCTCTGTTCATCAGATTCTGTTTCAGATAATGTTAGATGGGACAGCAGTGTCTTGGGAAAAGTGGGAAACTCAAAAAAGGGTGGGCAAAAAAAAAAAAAAAAAAGGAAAAAAGAATGGAAATTAGAAAAAAATCAAACTGGTAGCCAGTTTCTACAAATACAATAGTGTGAAAACTTTCCTGTTTGGTTCCCAGACAGGAAAAACTTGTATGGCTGGCACTTGGGTACATTAAACTGCAGAAAATTCTCCATGAAAGCTTATTAAATTTTCACAAGGCTGAGGTGTTTTTCACTGATGCTAGATCTGAACTTTTTATCATTGCAGTATTAGTCTCCTAAATGTCAATTAATACACCTGGGATTCTCACACACCATCTCCTTCAGGCTGGCCATGGGGAGGAGAATGCAATTCTCCTTCATGCTTCAGCTCTATTGCAGTGTTTAAAACCAGTATTCGAGATTTTGGGCAGCCTGGCAAGATTCCCTCCCTGTGACTTGCAGAAATTGTGCATTTAGTGAAGGCAGATGCTGGTTTTTTTTCACACTCCTTCTAACAGAAACACAATAGATTTTGATATGGACAGCAATGCCCTCTAGAAACACAAAGGGCACGATTCAGCTGGCTAAACATGAGGATCTACTATCATTTGAGACTGCCTGTGTTTAGATGGCTTGAAGTGAGCCCAGCCAGGCTGTGAGCAGTGCTCTGGGAGAGTTAACCAGCTGGAGAGGTAAGAAATACTGTTGTTTTCTCCCTTACTCTCATGCTGAGTCATTAAGAGTTATTGTATGCTCTGTTTGCATGGCAAACGTGAACAAGTCTCACAGATACCTTCAGCACTTGCAAGTTATGAAGGTTAAAATATAAATATCCTTTCCCCCTCTGGGATTGTTTGTTTTCCTAGACTAAGAATATCTGAGACACACAGCTTAATCACATGATTATCTATTATTTCTATAGTAGCCTTTTAATGAATATCAGTGTCATAACACCTCTGGTCCTAAGAATTTGCTATGCCTGTGCCTAATTGAAAAAAAAAAAAAAAAAGAAAGATAGCTTTCAATAGGACAAATAATAGTGAAATGAGCAGGGTATGTGATAAAAGGGTTCCTTTGTCATTCACTTAAGCAAAAGTAATCAAAACACTTCACTATGCTAATAAACTGCAAAATTATTCATTGAGATGGCTTGTTCCTTCGTCATGTCAGAGTCTCAAAGGATTTGTCACCAGAGCTTCCACACAGATTTTCAGTATTTTTTGCATATGTAAAGAAGTCTTAAGGGAAAACAGCACAGAAGCTCAGGCCCTACAAGGGCTGTGTCAGATGGGTAAGAGCTGTGAACTTAATACACTTTGAGCATGCAGGTATAGAATAATTTATCTAAGTTTGTCCTGTACTCAAAAACTCATTCTCAGAAAAATATTTTTAATCATTGTGTGTTTAAAGTGAAGAATTATTTTACCATGGGTGTGCAACAGCCTCCTGCTCCCTGGGTGTTAACTGCTACACAGGACTGGAGGCTGTAGAGCTCATTCTCCAAGCACTCAGGTTGCTGCCCAGAGAGCTTTGCCTGCTGTCATGTCTGGTGTTGTGGAAAATCTGTGTTAGCTGAAACACCAGGTTGAGGTAAGGAACAATGTTTAAGCTTGTTTCTTTGTTCCCTTTCCACTAACTTAAAGAGTGTCACACAAATATCTTTACATTCAGTCTATTGTCGTCATGTTCGCGGGTCCCAGGACGAGGGAAGAGATGAATCTGACTTCATATTTCTTAGAAGGCTGATTTATTATATTATGATATGATATTATATTAAAAATGCTATACTAAAGCTATACTAAAAAGAATAGAAGAAAGGATTTCATTAGAAGCCTGGGAAAGGAATGAATAATAAAAACTTGTGACAGACAGATTCCAACACAGCTGGCTGGGATTGTTCATCACGTAAAAACAATCCACATGAGACCAATCCAAGCTGCACCTGTTGGTGAACCATCTCCAGACCACATGCCAAGGCAATCATACAGTTATTGTTTGCATTTATTTTCTGAGGCTTCTCAGCTTCTCAGGAGAAAATCCGATCAAAAGGATTTTTCATAAAAATATCACGGTGACAATTCTATAGCTAATGAGTTTGATAAAGGTTGTGTGATTCTCGTGCTGCAGAGCTGACAAGTCCAAGCCACTTTCACTGGTGGCTCTTGCTCTGAGCAAGGTGCTCTGAACCAGCATGGCTGCAGCTGCAGAGCATCCTCAGCAGGCAGCTCCCAGCTTCTGGTGGGGTCACCTCTGCCCAGTGCAGCATTTTCAGGGATGGGCCACAGTACCTTTGCCCCTCCTTACCTCTTCACTTCAGGAATAACCACAGAGTGGGACTTCAAAGGAATTCCTCTGGCTCTGTGAGTCTGTGGGAGGGGTTGGAGCAGGGACCTTCCCTGCAGCACTCACCTTCCCCAGTGGCTCCTGCAGCCCACGCTGTGCTCGCTGCTGCTCCAGCATCCCTGAGCCTCCCAAACTGCACTGACAGAGAGTTCCTGCCACACGTGGGGAGGCATTTGCTCAATATAGTAACCCTTGGTCAGTTTATTGGGACATGAAGTTCTTGGAAGTAAAATACCTAGCAGTGTTATTTTCCTGGCTAAATGTTTTAATTAAAGAAAACCATTTAGTTCCTGCTTAATTACTATTTCTGGGAGTGCTACCAAAGTTAGACATTTAAATTGTAAAGGCCAAGCATTTTGTCTATTCTGCTCAACCTAATAAAACCTATTTATGACTTCTACACACAAACCATCCCAATTATTATAATGCCAGGTCTTCAAAGGCGCTGGTTTGATTTAGTTTACAAAGAGATGAAAAATCTGTGTGGCTCTGGCACTGGAGTCTTTTGTGGGGGGTTGTCAAAGGCCACGTTCTGTGCAGGTGACTCAAGATCAGTCTTTACAGACAAAGCATGTCAGAGTCTAAGGAAGACAGAAATTAATAGACATATAAGACACTTCCCATAAAATGTTTGGTACAGCCTGCCTTGGTAGTGGTTTCCTGCTTGTGTCCTGACTGGTAGCACTGCCAGAGGCTGTGTTTTCACAGTCCTGTGCCACAGCTTTAGGGAATGACCATTCCAAAAGGAAGTGATCTGAAAACCTTATTTCTCTGTAAGCAAAACTTGAGATCTATCCCAGCACACACTGTGAGAAGGAATGCCATGGCCTGTAAGCACTAAGTTGTCTGGAAGAGTAGTGGTGGACAGATGGCTCAGATGAAACGTCAAAGAACCTGAGGCAAGAAATCATGATGCATTTAAAGATACACACGGGGAGAGCCGCTCCAGGTTAAGGTCCTTCTCTAAACCTCTCACAGATGCTAAAATTACAAAGCAGGCTTGAGATCCCTGCAGTGGTGTCCAAGTTCAGTATCAGTACCAAAGGGTTCAAAACTTTCCTGATGCTTAATTGTGGGAAGCAGAAAGACAAAGGCTTCTTCAGAGCATCTCCATACTTTCTGAATTGAGTCTTTTCCATGCAGGTTTCCTTTAGGCTCAGTTTTATCTGCTGAATTCTGTCATTTCACTAGTTTTTGGGGAAGAGAACCCACATTTTTCAACTGCATATCAAGAAGTGTTTTCAAAATTGACTTTTGGTCCAATGGTTTTACGAACCAGGCAATTTGATGCCTTACTTCCCCATTTCTCCAAGGCAGGAAAAGGAAGTATCTGAAGATTAAACACTTAGCCTACAATGTGAAGTTCATGTAGGCAGTGAAAGGATTTCAATTCCACAGTTTCCTCCCTATGACTAATGTGTTTAAATGAACTACAAACAGGACAATGTTTTAAGCTGGCAGATTTGGAAATAAAAAAAAAACAACCCACAAGTGAAAAAAAGACACTTTGCTGTTGCTGAGAATGAATGTCCTTGGAGTAAGGAGTAAAAAAAAAATGTTATTGGCAACAGTTAGGTACAGAAGTATCAATGAGTAAAAAAAAGCAGGAGGTAGAGTGGGATGGGGAGTGAATAACACCTGCTGCTAAGATAATCTATTGAAATAACTGAAATATGAGGAATCTAGAAATGAGTTTTAAGGCTAAGACATACCATAAAAATAGCTGAAATGCCCACTCTCGAGTCAGAAGATGATGGAGGGGAAGCAGGGACAAGGAAGCACATTCCTGGCTCTGTACCTCCAGTGTGGAGCATGAAGAAGGACTTGGAGGATCCATAATGCAGGCGTGATGAAACAAGTGGAAAGGCTTCCAGGCCAAGGGCAAAAGGAAGGGATTTCACTGGGGTGTACCTATGGGCAAAGCCATATTTAGAAACATGAAGCATTACCTGGATTGAAGACTGGAGACAGAGGCCAGGCTTTTTTGTGGGATGCAGTACCTTGGAGGCTGGACAGTTTTTTTTTTTTTTTTGGCAAATATTGATGAGTTCAAATGCAGTGGCCAGCCCCAAGAGGGAGCACAGAAAGCTCCTCGGCAGAACATCCTGTAATCTGGTGATTTGTGCATTCCTGTGGGTGGTGGATGTTAAAAGCCTTTCAGGGAGAAATGTTTCCTACACTTTGTAGATAAAAGGACAGGAGCAGCAGACTCAGCCAGGCATTGCTCTGACTGCCTTTGGAAGGAAGGAACAGCCTCCCCAGTGCTAGAACAAAAAGCCATGGATATCAGTCACAAGGAAGTGAACCCCAGAAGCTGGAACTTAAACTCCAGAGGGGCAGAATCAATCACTTCCCCATGCACAGGTTTTGGGCTGCTTGGTTATTCAGAGGACTGGCAAACAAGGGGCAGCTCTTAGGCATTTTGTGGAGTGCTGAGTGTATATATATAACTGGTCCTAAAAATGCTGTGTGACACCAACAGTCTGCCAGCTCCTGCTACTCCTGTCACGCTGAGTAATCCTCACGCTAGCAGCTGATGAAAAGAAGGGTCAGAAGTTCGTTTGACCCAAGCTGGACTTCCAGATAAGCAAAGATAAAGTGCCCAGCTCAGCAGGTCACCTCCCTGCCTGGCAAGGATGGACACACCAAGAACGTGAGCAGGAAATGGAGGGTGGTGCCTGGCTGGGCTGGGACAGACAAACAGACTTTTGGCCATTCTCAAGGGTGAGGTTGTTACACACTTATTACACAAAAGCCAACACATTCCTGATCATGTCTGTCTAGTGCTGAGGCTCTCACAGGATACATGCTCATGTTTATCTTTGAGTAAGTCACAGATGTGTGGTTTTGCTATTTTCAAGCTCCCAAATGAATGGACAGCAATAGTTCTGAAGAGAGTGTTCAGTCAGAGAAAATCAACCTGTAGATGCCTCACAGTGATGAGCTCCACTAAAAGCACCAGAAGGAGTATTTGGGACTATGAACCTTTGTGCCCATTTTGTGATTTGAGCTTGCAGAGGCATGGCTTCCTCAAAATTGAAGCAGAGGGGGAAATCACCTCTGAAGTCAAAACTGTGTACCTTAAACATATGAGGATACATGGAAATAATATGTAAAAAAATTCAGGTGTTGCCCAACATTGAAAAAATCCAGTAATTTCTCATTGAAGACTGATGAATACAAACTTTGGTCAGTCTTAAGGAGCTGTTTGCAAATCAACCTGGTGTTTTCTGTCTTAGGACTAACTTGTATGTTGTTTCTGAGAAAAGACCCTAATTTGTACCCTAATTGCTGTGTTTAAATAACCATACAGTTATATATATGTTATATACACGTTACTTATAAAAGGCATGACCCTGGGTAAGGAAATATATCAAAACCTCAACCAGCTGAGCAGCAAGTCACCTACAAAGATACAGATAAAATTGTATCAAGTTTCAATTCACACAGCTGAAGGTGCTTCCTTAAGAACGATGGAGAGGAGTCCTGCCTCCATTCCTGAGCCAGTCCCAACAAAGCTTGCTCAGCAACACTGATGCCCTCACTCCTGTTATCCATACAGACCTGGCAGTGAACACTGGCAAGTAGGATGTGTAGGGAAATAGCAAAACAACAAAGTCTAGAGAGTTTGAACACTACTATTTTTTGCTTGATCAAAAGATCAAGATCCTTTAAAGATCAAGGGCAGGTCAGAATTTAACTATTTTGTTTCAGTATGAAGAAAAATCCATGTGCACTAGTTGAGACAGACTACATCAGAAAATCCCAGTTTTCTCCACACCAGTAAAACTCCAGTGATTAAAAAACACCATTATGGACTCTTTCTCTGAGGCAAGTAAGAACTGGCACTGTCATCCAGGCAGACTGCAGAGCTGGCCCAGGTGGGATTCTGGCTGGGCATGACCCAGCAGAAAAACAGGGTACACACTCACAGAATAACTGAGGTTGGTTAGGATCTGTGCTGGTTCCTTCTAATCCTGTCCCCAAGGGCCAGCTTCACAGAGAGGAATGGCAAGGAGCTTCATTTTCTCTTGCACAGTACAGAGTCTGCCCAGAACCAGTAACACATTGCACTGGAAGCCCCCTCATTTTGCACTGGGATGCAAACTCAGGGTCTGATTTGCTGGTGTCTATGCAGAGCCAGTGGCACCTTTCTGCTGCTGTATGTGCATTCTCTGAAGGCTGGAGGGTTGGAAAGGATCCCAGTGTGCTGCTCAGCCTCTGCCCCTGGACTGAAGAAGGATCAAAGAAGCATAAGTATATTGTGATGTGTATTTGTCAATCCTGCTCTAGAAATGCATGGTAATAAATTCCTGAAAGCTCTATTCAATGTTCAATTATAGCTAGCATTCTTTTTAAAGACTTTCTTAACATCTTCCCTAGTTATACCTTGCTGAAGTTTAAGCCCCTCTCTTCTCAATCACCAGGGGACCTATGGAGAAGTTCACTGCCACCTTTATGACAGCCCAGCTCATACTGAATGAATCCTTTTAGATTTCTCCTCAGTCTACTCAAGGTTAATTGGCTTAAATTCTTGCAGACTTTCCTCAGAGGTGATATTGTCTACAGCTCTGATCACTCCTGTTGGTCTCCTATGGATTCCTGTTGCTCCATCTATTTTCTGAAACACCCTTCTGAAAACTGGGCAGGGCATTCAACTGAGACCTTGCTGGGGCTGAAGTGAGTGGAGGGATTGCTTACACCACCCCTGATCATTCTACAAACACCTTCAGATCCCCAGGTCCTTTCCTGAAATTGATACCTAACTAGCTGTTCCCTACATTTTAGGAAATGTGTTGCCTACATTTGAGGAAATATGTTGCCTAAATTTGAGTAGCTAACTGGTTTTGCTTTTGTGTGAAGCTTTGCCTTTATCCTCCCTCCTTTATAATCATCTTATACTATTATTCCATTGTGTTAAAATCCTTTTGAATTATAAACCTGTTGGCCAGAAGGATTTAAAGCAAGATTTCAATTGTACAAAAGCAATATAAACAGGATTCAAGAGCTTTCCAAAGACATATATGATTCTTTGCAGAAAAATATTTGGTTTTTTGTGCAATGATAAATGTCTATCCGGACTGGAGGTGTAGGATGAATTAAAGAGGTTTTTATTAATCTGATTTCCAGGGAATGGAAGATGTTAAAGGATATGGATAATGGCAGGAGAAGGTTAAATTTTAGGTCAAGTATGAGAAAAAGTGAAAGGACTAAAAAACAAATCAGCTCCAGAAGAAAAATCAAATTTATCACAATCCATAGTATCAGAGGCAGCCAGAGAGTTTGACTACAGCCCAACATTTACAACATATTTTTAACCTCATCTGAGACCCACAGAGGCCCCAAGGGAAGATGTTGACTTCTCCCAGCTCATATGATACAAAAGCTCATTATATTTAAAGGAAAACTCCCTGGGAAGCTTATTTAATTTAACATCATGGTTCAAGTGAATGGATGGGAAGATAAACAGAGATGGGGATTGCTGGCAGACAAGTAGGGTGGCTCAGCTTTCAAACTGCTGCAGAATTTATTCATTGTGAAGAAATGAAGTTCTCATAGGTGTCTTTCACATGCATTTTGGAGTCAATCATCAGCCTGAACAGGCTCTGGGGCACAGCTTAGAGTTACAAAAGAGGGAAAAAATATCTGGCAGAAGTCCTGAGGACACTTGTCTTCTTCACCTAACCAGATACCAATAAAACACTTAGGATAAATCAGCAATTAACTAATTTCTGGACTCAGCTGGATGTGGACTAATGGATCAGTGCAAAGAGGCCAAGTAACCCAGGGAGATATTTAATTTTGTCTCAGCCAATTCTGTAGAGAAAGGCAGTGTAGCAGGCAGCAGCCACTCGTGGAGAGGATGGAGGTTGATTCTCAGGAGCCTGTAACTACAGTATTCTGTTTAACACACAAATTGGAAAATGGGATTGTAATCTGATGCATGGCACTTTTGAATAATTAGATGTGAGAAATTCAGTGTGCACAGCAGATGAAGCTGCCAAAAAATGTAGGGAGGGGGAGAACCAGAGAGGATTTCTACAGTCAGTTTCTGATAGCCTGGAAAACTTGATCATGAAATTAACAACTACAGTAAAAATATAGTTAGCCAGAGAACAGTCTTCAATAAGCCATAAATGCATAAATGTGTTGCCAAATGGCAGAGGAATGAACTGAGGGCACCAAGATTAGAGGTAAAACTATAAGCAATTTTTTAAAAATTGTGGACAACTAATAGTGTGATTTTTACTAGAAATAGTATCTATGAGCAGTGGGAGGAAAGGTTAGCTGTGGAAATTGTCAGTGTATGAAGCAAAAGTTGAGGAAGCAAGGAGCTAAATATTGTCCAACTAATTAACCTTGAACGGAGAAGGTGACATGGAAAAGTGCATAAACATGTGCAAATATTGGCTGGAAGCTGGACCTCCACAATTCAAAACATAAGCAGACAGCATAAAAAATTGCCTGGACTTAGAGCAGATAATAACAACATGCTTGATAACAAAAAAGGGACTTCCAGGAACAGGTGGAAGAAGTGCACTTCAAATGTGTTTCAAGAGATCCAGCTGACCAGTGACAGCAGTCTGGCTGCTGTCTCCAGAAGGGATGAGCTGATTATTAGGCTGGGGATGTTTCCCAGCAAGGCAAAGACAGGGCACAATTGAAACTTATTTTAAACCCAGAGATGCACTCTCTACTAAAACCATTGCAGAATGGCAGAAAAAAACTGATTCCTTTCCACTCCCTGAATGTTTCTGACAATGTGCTAATACCAAAAGGAAGCATGCCAGCCAAAAGTGAGCCTCTGAGCCAGGGAATATAGTAAATGCTGGCACAGAATGAGGCAACACAGGTGGGAAGGCAAATCCCAAAACACTTCTGGGGCTTCTTCTGGAACAGCACTATATCCTTAATGTGGTGCAGCAGAATGTTTAAAGGGATTTTCTGGCTTGTCTTCCAGCCAGGTGATTGCTGTTGTCTGAGGAATGACACAGGACCAAAACTCAGGTTGGATGGGACCTCAGAAGGTCCCCAGTCCAACCTCCTGCTCAAAGTAGGGTGAGCTATGAGGTCAATAAGAGGCTACTCAGAGATTTGTCCAGTCTGGTCTTCTAATGGTGAAGCAAGAAAAGATGTTTCAGGCCACTGAGGAAATATATCAATAAACTATAATACAACCTTGAACCTGTTATTTGGCCTCCTTTTTAAATCAGATTAAAAAAGAAATGAGAGGAATAGGTTTTGTTGACTCCCAAAAAGTGAAATTAGTTTATTTTTCAGGGTTTTTTCTTAATCATTAACATGAAAAAAACTATGTCCTGGGCGATCTAGTAGATTCAATCTCTTAATCTACTCTTACTTTTCAAAAACTCACACGTTTTTCCCTCCCCATGTTTAAGATGTTTTGCTCACATAAAATCTGGGGCCAGTGTTTGAGCTATGGTTATTATCAAGTTGGACCAGCACTGGAGATCAGAGTCCTGCTGTCCCACAGTTGTATGTGAGCATGACAAGATTTGCAAGCAGGGCAGTATTGGTCATGCCACCCCATGCAAACGCCAGCAAACAGCTGAGCTGTTCCATTTCCCACAGACACTGAGCTAAAGTATTTCCAATATTTTCCAGTGCTCCTTCCCCACTACTTCACATGGCAAACAAAGAGATTTACAGATTAACTAAAGGAAGATTCAGGCCATCAAAGACTGAAATTAAACCAGACACAAATCAGTTCAAAAGGGTGTTATTACTGTGTTCAGAGAATCAATTAATAAAATTCCTTCTCACAAAGGATATCTGGAACTAAGTACAACAATTTCCCCCTGACCATTTATTTTGTGATTTCCCATGCTTATTGATCAGTACTTTTGTAGGGTTCTGCAATTCAAATAGAAGTTTTTGTTTCTTGCTCTCCCAGTGCCTCTTTGTAGGTTGTGAGGAAAACAGAATCATTTTAGAGACCAAATTGAGAGCTTCAAGGATGTAAAAGTGCTCTTATGATTGCTCTTGCTCAAGCCTAACCATGTTTTAAAGTCCCTTTCAGGCAGAACCAAAATAACCTGAGAAGGTGGTTATTTACTATAATAAGGGTCTCGAGTTCTGTGGTGTGAAATTATTGTTCCACCCAAAGGAATTCGAGGCAGTCATTAAATACTGAATATTTTCACCTATATTTATTTGGGAGGAAATCTGTGGTCAGGACTGGCCTTGCTTGCTATAATGGCTCTTTAGATTCAGACCTCAATTAAGGTTTGGAAAAACTGTACTGCACAGATTTTATAATTATACATAGATCAGCACACAAGTGAGCTAAAACTGATGCCTTGTCCAGAGGACCTCGTTGGGAAATGAATTGCAAGCACTAGTCTTTCTCAAGTGGAGAAAGCTTCTCAGTTTCTTTCCTGGAGAATTTGGAGCACTGATACCCCAAGTTCATGGTATGTATCCTGCAAGATGGGGGGACAAAAACTTCACCAAGTCTCAAGACTTGGTCAGCAACAATCCTCCAAAATGATGCCAGTTTGCCTTTTGCCCTCACAGCAGTGCACACAGAAAGAGCCCTTGGACACGTGTGATAAAGTGGGGCTTTATTGCTTGGCCTTCTTCCTTCTCTTAGCTGATTCTTTGGGAATTTAAAACTGAAGAAACTGTGACACAAGGAGAATAAAATATTAACTTTGCCTCTTGCATGACAACCTACACAAAGTGCACGTGTCTGGGGAACTGTGACTGACAGTCATTTGTGAAGGGCTGTGTTTGAAAATTTGTACGGTGACTTCTGCAGGTCTGTAGCTTCAGATTTGAACAGATGTCAATTCACACAAGTGGATTGAGGTTCTTTTTGTTCCTAAGCATGTTTTTGGGTTTTGTCAGGCTGAAGGGGCTTGAAAAAATACACCATCCATTCAATTGTAAAGTATGCATCCTAAGAAAAATGCACAAGGTGAAAATCAGCTGGGAATGTACCAAAAATTATTATTTCCTCCATATGGTAGGAAGGTTAGCAATGCAGTGTTACAGAAACAGGGCTTAGTTAGTAGAAACCTCCCAAAACCAGCAGATCTTCAAGAGGAGTGAAAGAGATGAGACAGAACATTTCACACTTATTCAATGCCACTGCAAACACAGAGGGTTTGAAAACAGCAAAAGCCAGAAGGAAACTTGTGCAACGTGCTCTCTGCTGGAGAGGTGGGACCAGCCCCTGGCATGGTGTCACAGCCATGCAGGCTGGATCCCCCTGCCAAAAAGCTGACCCCAGTTAATGTGCAGCAGCTTCTGACTTTGCTTACATGATCAATGCCAGTTTGATAAGAATCAATTTTTAGAAACTACTGACTCACGTCAGCTGATGGTTATGAATGATT
Organism: Onychostruthus taczanowskii; assembly: GCF_017590055.1. Lineage (NCBI taxonomy): Eukaryota > Metazoa > Chordata > Aves > Passeriformes > Passeridae > Onychostruthus > Onychostruthus taczanowskii. Next base: position 22,039,812 of record NW_024499239.1, on the reverse strand, counting down.
AATAAGCAACATAAGAAAACAATGTTTAATGGTTTAATGGCTTTAAGTGCAAAGTAAAATTAATTAATTATACAAATTAAAAATGCTGCAACGTCTTTACAATCATACAGTTCTAGAATTTAAATTGTATTACTGTGATAATTTGATGTCTGATGCTGAAATATACTGAACAACTCTTAAAAGTTTTGTGCTTGACTTTTACTTTTGAATAATTAGTAGACTTCAAGGACAATTTCATATTCCACAAGCACAGAGACAGAATCTGTAAAACAGTAATGTTATGAAACAAATCTCATTTGAAGAATAAACTCTACAGAAAAACAAATTATTAATAAAAAATCCAAACATTGAAGTAAAAGCCTGAATCCTAAAAAGGATAAGGCTGAATCTTAGAATTTATCTAAACAATATTTATCATTGTATCAGTAATAAAAATAAAAAATTAGGCAAAACTGTAATACTTTGTCTAAAGTATGCTAAGGCTATGGTGCAAACTCAGTTTGAAATTAATTGAATGGACAACAATCTCCTTATTTTTAACACATCTAAGCTTCTAGTTTTGTTTACCTGTTTTGCTCCAAAATTCTAGACAAAAAAAAAAAAAAAGTTCATTAACTCTTTTTCTAAGTCTGAGGAACGGGACAGTTAATATGTGATGAATACCAACCAGTACATTCTACTCACAAAATACAAAATAAGCAGTTAAGCATCTGACACAGTTCAAATACTGCCAGCTTATAAGTATTTCTACACAAGCACTTCACAAAATATTTAACATTAAAGTCTAAACATCTGTGTAACTCAAATATATTTGTGATGCTCCCAAAGGGTTAATACTGTCTTGTTTCATTTCTTACATGTAGTAATTTAGCTGTGAACAAAAGCAGCTCCCTGCTGGATACCTTGGCTAAAGGAAACACAATGAACTGGTAAAAACCAGTTTTATCTCACTGCTGTTGCCTAGGGCTACAGACAAAATGAAGTAAAAAAATTCACATGCAGAGTATTAGGTGCTTATGAAAGATCCAGCAGCGCTGTTGCCTAGTGATTCAGCGAGGAATCAGCACAGGCCAATGAGGTGTTTGGGTACTGAATAACATCCCCAATGACTGCTTTACATCTCCTGCAATTCTGTCATACACCCCCATGATTTCCCAGTGGTGAGAATCACTTTCAAGGGAACCTGTCAGGGAAAAAAAAAAAAAAATTAAACAAATAAACACATCACATACAGCAAGATTACTATTTTTGCTTTTCCCTTTGGATGTGATACAGCTCCAGAGTACATGACTATCCAGTGTGGAATGTTCTTCATTTGTATTAATACTCAATTATTGCTACAATTCTGATAAACATACCTTAACAATTTAAACTAACCTTTAGTTTTCAAATTGCAAATACATGTTACTGAATTGCAATGAATACACTAAAGCAAGATTCATCTCATGCTTTTAAAAGAGCTACAAATTATGGTTTTGATGTTTATCATCAGCAACTTTGTCAGCAATGCATAAAGATACTAGGGTTTTTTACCCCCCCACTTTTCAAGTTCTGGGGTATTTTTATTGTTGCTTTGGTTTAATTTCAGTTTGTTTTGCAGTTCCTGGTGCTCTTGTATACAGTAGATTTGTTGACATGAAAGCTGCCTCATTAGCATGGACTATATTTTGGGAAAAAAAAGCTACTTCAAAGATAAAGCATCCTTTACCTCAAAGAAGAAAAAGAGATCTCTTCCCATTAAGACTATATGTGTGCTCTACTTTAGTGACATTTTGTCTCCATATTAAGAAGTAACATTCATATTAAGGGAGCACATAATACATATTTAGTTGAAGTCTGCTGAAGGAGAGCAGGAGCATTTCACAAAAATCTTTTCATCTTCAACATCTCTAATCCTAAAAGACATTTTTCTACTGTATAGAAGGGTAAACAACATGAACAAAAAAAAAAACAGACTTTTTTTTAAAGATCACTCTCAATTTCTTCTCTGAGATCAAACTTTATGTTTTCTATCTGGCCTTTGTCATTGATCTCTTTTTGAGGCTTCAGAGGAAGGTGAAGTATGTCCATGATGGATGTAACCTAACATGCTGCACGAGCAGAAGTATGTCAGGATTGCCACAGTAATTTGCTTAGGAAAAGGAGACCAAACAAAGTTAATGAAATATGCATCTCCAAATACTTCTACTGCCTACTAAAAAGTTCTAATCTTTGAAAGCCCCAGATAACTACTTATTGTCTAAGAAGGTGTTTCTTTTCACCTACTAAGGCATAGTTGGTGTTTAAAGGAGAATTACTGTTCTCATGGGAATGACATCTTGAACCCACCTGCTTAATGCATTGAGAAGGATTTGTCAGTGTGTGACAGTAAAACACCTTAGACAGAGGTGAATAACAAGGGATGTCCCATTTGTTCACAGGACATTGAAACCTTCTGCCACTTAATGGTTAGTCTGAAAAATGTAACACTAAAATGATATTCTACCCCTGCAACTAGGAACACTCTCAGTAACCATGTCAACATTTGTCTTTCTTAGAAACCTATTACAGTGCTTATATTTATTTCATGACCATGACTTCCTCAGAGAAAGTATGAATGTTGTTACCCATGAAAAAAACACCAAAAAGTCTCCTTAAACTTTTCCTATCGAGAAAGGACTCTAGTGTTGCTATTCACTTTATATGCCACCAATAATACCATATTTGATTATTTTTAAGAACCTTATAGCAGCATGAATGCCAGGTAACTAATACAGTAATTAAAAATATTTAAATGTAATATACCTTGGAAAACACTCTGGCTTCTTACAAAGGTTAAGTGAATAGTGAGGGGGGAAACGAGTATGGGAAGCAGAAAGAGTAATTTAGATCTTGGATATCCTTCATTATCCTTTCTCAATTTTTGTGGGAAGGATGGGTTCCCTAAGGACCCATAAAGGGTTTTATAACTGTAAGACCTCCAGAGAAAGTCTCACAAAGTGGCTGGAATTCTGCAATAGATACAGAAGATCTGCAGGAAGAAATACAAGACAAATTATCAAGTAGTTTTCTTTTTCAGCTGTTTCCATTAGTGCAAGTCTGTATGTTGCAACCATTTCTGAACTAATTAGAATAAAGCTGTTTCTGTCCCTGACTCTTGATGACTCTTGCTGCTGACTGAGTGACCTGGCAGCACCAAGTACTCCATTGGTCAGGACACTGGAAACCCTTGGGCTGTTGCTCACTGAAGTTTAGGGATTCCCAGGAGCTTTAGTCTTTTACCAAGCAACAAAAAGCTGAGCAGTAGGCTACAGTGAAAGGTACCAGTTTTGTAGAGAGAAAAACATAATTATTTTCTAATGTAATTACAATTAGGTCCAATATATAGATGGCTGTGTAGTTACCTCCTCACTTTCTACAGATGTTGCTCTGGTAGATGATGTCCTCTATCTTTAGCAATGACCAGTGATTTTGTTTGCTTTGTGTGTTAGACATCCACACAGAAATGTTAAATAGACCCATTTTCTAAGTGAAAATTACTGAAGAAAGATCTTTTGCAATATTTTTTGCAGCGGTAACGAATGCCTGGCACATGTAGAAAGCCAGGCACATATTAAAGGGACATATTTCTCACTCTACCACACCTAACAAGTTTCATGGCAAAGAATGAAATAGATTTTTAAATTACCACATGCATTGCTACAACAATCTCACTTTCCAAAAGGGAGTATACTTTCTTTCAGTTATTTTCCTTTGGAACTTTTATAGTAATTTGAAAAAGCAATTACTGCAAATATGAAAATAAAATGATTGAAGTAAAAAGCAAAATAGTTGTTTCTAGATTCTTAATATAATAACGATGATGATGTACAAAGCTAAGCATGCCTGAGAAAGAAATGGAAATTCAAAATTGTCCCTACCTTCAGTGGCACTTCCAAGGCTGTGGTTTGCTGCAGAGACTCCATTATTCTTTTTACCAGTGCTATAAGGTAAATTTGAAAACCTACAGCTTTATTTTCCATGTTAGAATTGTTTTTTATACATATATATATTTTTTTTAAATATTCTGTTACATAATATCTGCATTTCTGCATAAAAAATTACCACTCACAACTTTTCCAGATTATTTTTAAGTTATATTTTATCTCTTGTGAACAGTTTAATTTCTTTTTTAAAATTGAATTTTAGGGTAAAATTTACAAAATTATTTAATTTATATATCCCATATATAAAGAAGTATAGCACTACTACATTTCATATAAAGGTATGTAGAGCATGTGTGAGTGCTCAGTTTTCCACTTCACTACTCATAGCTATCTGTTTGATGACATTTTATATATTTTAATTTTCTTGTGCAACCATAAAAATCACTTTAAAAAAGAAGCTAGAAAAAAAGCCCACAAGAATCTGAACTTTAAAAAATATTTTACTCTTCAAAGTAAAAAGATCAGAACCAAATTTTTTAAAAAATCATCCCTGAGGCATAGTAGAGCTATCAGGACTTGAAACAATTAAACTTCAGTATAATTCATGTAACTTAACAACTCATCATGCCATAACACTATGCTCACTATTACTGTGCAAATGCATCTACAGTTATTCCAAAACAATCATCTGGGATCAGGTTTGCCATCACTGGTCCTGCTAATTAGTGCTTTGCTTGACAAAGATTGCTGCTTCAACACATACTGTTCTAATAAAAAACAAGGACAGGATCAACAGCTTTTTAAATGGAAGATATTTTTGGCTAGTGGAAGTGAAGCAGGAATACCAGGTGGCCCCAGAACCTGCACTGCTCTGACAGGATGGGTGACTAAATAATGGATGTGGTCATGTGCCTCACAGGGCTGAGGAGGAGCAGGGTCTGTGACATGAGCTGGAAATGCCACAGCAAACCCACATGATTCCTGAGCAGCTCCCTTTGAAGTTATCCCTCGCTGCACATCACAGCTCTTTGGCAGCTGAGGTTAGAGGCAAGGGAATGACAAGAACTCTAAGAAGCTGTGGATGTTGTTGCTCTGGCTGCTGCCAAAACCTTTTCTAATGATGGCAGCAATGAAGAAGAGTCTGTAATGTTTCATGTCGTGTCACTGACACAGGCTGGATTGATAATAATGACGAGGATAAGCAGCCTCTGCCTGAACAGTGCTCAGACCGTGCTGGCTCACTCAATTTGTGTGCTAATGAGCCGTCATATGCTTTTCCATGAAGTCCAAACTATGCAGTAACTCAAAGTATCAGCAGATCAAGTGGCAGAGCTGAGGAAACCAAGACATTTGCTGACACATCTATGTACAACTACACCTGTAAATTTGCTTCAAGTTAGATTTGAGGTAGTTCATGGTCCACCTTGGGACAGAGCAAAATTTTTTGAGCGCAGAAACAAACATTGCAATCCACAGATTGTGAAAGGAGAAGCGCTGGCCTAAATAATTACTCATTTGTAATCCAGTCCAAGTCAACGTGGCTATTAATAGAGGAGTGTTGGACTGCCTCTGTCTTGAGAAGCCCACTCTGAATTTCAACAAGCTGTCAGCTCCAGGAGGTCAGCGATGCAGCAGATGCTGGGGCACCCCAGCCAGGTGGGATGCCTTCAGAAGGCTCAGTGTGCTGCCAGTCAGTCCTGGGTAAACATTTTTTCCAAGCTATGACTACACAAAACCTGAGAGGATAACACCTGAATTCTGCACTTCTCATGCAGAATCACTCAGCCCTGTGTGTTCCTCCAGACACTTATGAAGGGCACACTCAACAGTTCAGCTTAACATTTCTTGTGTTGTTAGATAAATAAACAGCAACAGAGCTTTTGGGCAAGGAGAGGAATAGGTCTTCTTGACAAAATGAATTCCAATAGATAGTAAATGATGGAGCATGAGTAAGCAGCATCCCTTCCTGGGCTGAAATAAGTGAGTGATATGACAAAGGCTGCTGCCTGCCTGTGCACTGAGTTAGACCTGTTTTCCCCAAGTTCTCTAGACCTCTGAATTTGACTAGTTCTGTCCCATTTAGCTGTTATCCCCAGAAGGGGATTCATGATGGCAGCAATGACTGCAGCAGCTTTCTCTGTTGGTTCACACACTTTTAGCTCTAAGGCATCTGGCACAATCAGAATTCTGCTGCATTCTTAAATACTCTTAATTTTAAAATGCACAGATTAAAGTGGCCACATCAATGAACAAACCCAATGGTTCCTCATTCACTTTGACAACCATTAAAAACCTCTCCATGGTTTTGCTTCATTTTCTTCTTTCCTTTTTTTCTGTCAGTTCAGCTCCCTGTTCTCTTTCTCATGTCACACTGACTTTTCTCTACCCAGAGTTTAGTAAAGCCATTCATTTCAAGCAATCTGAAGTTGTTGTGCCTGCATTTCAGCCTTTTGAAACCACTCCTTTGCAAATATCAGGAAAAAGCAGCTGGATTGCCATTCCTGTTCAGTGGTCTGCTAAGACTGTAAACAGTGAAGGACAAATTTAAATACATTACAGTCTTTGCACAAAAATAAATAGGTATAGTGGCTGAATACATTTAGGCTGGAAATTTAAAGTTCTAGATTTTGTAGAGACAGAATTCTGGAATAGTCCTTAGTGGGAGTATTTTTTCATATGAAGATGATAATTTATAAAAGAGACCATATGGCATGGGGGTATGTAATCACAGGAGAGGTTCCCTTTAGTCCCATGTACATAATATCTGATTCTCCCACTATTTTCTCAAATCTCCTTGAAAATTTCCCTCTTTCTCAAGGCTCACAATAAATAATCAGACATACACAACTATATCTTCTTTATCTCATATACAATTTAGAGTGTAGTCACTTAAAAACAGAACCACAGTGTCTAAATAAATCTGTCCCTACCACTCTTAATTTTTTGTTTCTTTTCTAAGATTTAGACTGGAGACTTTGGGGATAATGATTATTTCTGTTCAGTCAAGAATCTAGTATATCTGGGGCATATAAATTATTAATTTTAAAATGTTCCTTTACAGCCAGCCATGTACTGCAATAGCATCTGCAAAATGCTGTTCTCCCCATCTTTGCAAGTTATCTCTCAAAACCCATAGTCAGCAATTAGGAGAACTGTTGATTATGCTCATCTTGAAATGCTTTGCAAGTGCTAAGTATGCATGCTAAAATACTATGTATAAAAAAAATGGTGACAGCAAAGTTAAAAGATTATAGAGGAACTGAAATTTTAACATATGCTTAAACCTATATTAGATTTTCTTGATACTGACCAGAATAAATTTGCTTCTTGAAAGTGCTGTGAATAGGAACAAAGATAAGACACGCATGCCTGCTGTGGAACAAAAGCTTATTTGTCCCTATCAAACTGAAGACATTTTTCAAGTGCACTCACCTATGAAATTATGACTCCAGAAACTTGTCAAAGCTGGCCAGACATATGATCTATGGAACAGGGATTTTTGCAAATTGAAAGCTATCTAGAGGCACCTTTAGTTTACGCACCAGTGTTTTTCAAGTTAGAAAAAGGCAGCTCAGAGGACAGGAAATGTCACTAACTTGTGATGACCAGTTCATTCTTTTGTTCTTCTGTTACTGCAGTCCCCTTTTGAACATGTACATATTTTAGTGCAGCTACTTCAGTACCAAATAAGCATAAAATTGTAGCAAAATAAAATGAAATTTCGTGTAATCTGTGTGTGAGCCAAAAATGTGTACTGGCAGATGTTAAAACAAAGTCTAAGATACTATTCTTTGGGTAGCAAGTGATCTTAATACCAACATAAATAGGTTTCATTTATATTGATTTTTGTTTTGGGGCATTTTTTTTTTTGGTTGTGTTTTTGATATTTGGTTTTTGCTTTGGTTTTTGGGGGTTGTTTGTTTGTTTGTTTGTTTGTTTTAACAGGTCATTTCAGTGTTCTTAAATTTAAGGTAAGTACTTCAGCTAAAATATTTTATACCTGGTAAAATATTAGAAAAAATGATTTCAAACTCTACATTGTACATGTATCAAAAATACAAACAGATGCAGAAATTCTTTAATTCTATCAATACTGTATAATTATAAATGAATTCTAAAAAAACACCCTTAAAAATTACTCTAACGCACGGTGATATTGAACACAAAGCACTGGAATACATCTATTTCTACAAAAAGGTGTTATTTCAAATACCAAGAATCTTTCATTTAATTATCACTAATGGATGCAATCAAGCAGAGAGAAAGGCATAGGAGAAGCCACAGTAATTGCCACTGGCAAGGTTCACCTTTCAAACTCACCAGCTATTTATAGAACACACATTAGAAGCCAGATTCTACAGTTGTAACTACAGGTATCGCTGTACCTTAAAAAAAAAAAAAAAAAAAAATTTGCTTTTCTTCCCCACAGAGTGTGCTCCCCTTTTTAGCTGCAATGCATTCAGCATAATCCAAGGCCAAAGAGGCAGTTCAAACACAGAATGGAGCACCAGTGTCAGAAACAGCCCCCACAAAATGAAAAGTTGAGTTCTGCCATTCCTAAATACTCTTCCAGAGTCTCTACACAGACTCACAGTCTGATTTGGGGACAGGCTGTCTACCTGGTTACACAGACTTCAGGACTCAGAGACACTGAGCCTTCTCAGATCCAAGAACCCAGTTTTTGGCATTCCCATAATATCATCATCTGCCTTTCTGCTTCCTGGGCTGCTGGAGAGCTCAAGATGCGAGGAAGCCAGACAGGCAAGCTGGCCAGAAAGCAGACAGATTATTGATGGCAAAGCTGAGAGTCTTCTGCCCAAGCAAAACGAATTTCTGCCAAATGTTTTGGTTTGAACTTCCCAAGCACCCTCTAATAGGAAATTAGGATTTTAAAAAGCTCTTTTGCTGTCATGTTTTTGCCCTAAACAGAGAATTGAAGGAAATTATATGCCATATCTTTGATGAAAATTGTACCATTCAGAGCAGTATGTGCTTCATTGTATTTCAAAGTGTGTCAAAGCTTGGGCACTCAAAACCTTATTACAAATAAATGATATTCTGCCTTGTCTATTCAGAGGGAGCCATATGTGTACTACAAAACTGTGGGCAATGGATTCTTTTTGAAGAAGGTATTCTTCCAAAATACAGATGAGACCTTGAGATGACCCACCTCAGGCAGTACTTTGTGCAGAAGTAGATCAGAAAAAAAAAGAACACTTCTTCGCTTGTTTGCTTGTCCTCTTGTTTATCAGAATCAAAAGGTTCCAAATTATCCATGCACTATTAGATGCACTATAAGTGGGATTTTTGTATATTGTAAAGTCCTGAAAATTCTTAATGGAGCATATGAAGTCCTACACAAGACTACAGAAAGTGCAATTCCACAAATTCCTTGTGGCAATTTTCAGCTGCCTTTCAAGAGAGTCTAAAAAGCAAAAGGATATTTTAATGTTGTGAAGCAGTTCAAAAGAGACTCTTCCATCAGGGAAATGCTGCTGAGAAGGCTTATATCCCGCATTATATAATGAAATAATACTATTTACCTTTATGTTCTTAATTTATAAATGTTAAAAATCTTTTAAGATTCATGCTCATTCTACAAACAAGAAAAAGGGGACATATATTTGTTGTTGCCTTCCTGAAAAAGTAGATCAGAAGCATGACTGGAATCAGAATGCAAACATGCTGAATAGTAGGCCAGTACTTCTTGGATCACATTAAATGCAGGAGAATAACACAGCACTGAAGTGTAATCCATTAAAACCCTCAAATGCTGCTCTTTAGCTTCAAGTCCACGTCTTTCCCTTTACCGAGCTTTGTGACTGTACAACTGAGATTTCTCTCTGGATCATTAAACTGCAGGCTGGAAACTGCAAGTCAGCAGATTCTGTAATTTAAATTTTCTGAATGGACAAAAGCTCATTAGATATGTAAAGACAAAGCTGACAGCTAAAGAATATTGGCAAATAAAAGCAAAAAGAGTAAGGGTTTTTAAAAAGGGTGAGAGAACTTTAGGTAAAGAGATGAAAACTGTATTTGGACCTTCAAAGTGCTTAAGTGAATTAGGAGCACACATCCTACTGACTCCACTTTGGTTTAATGCTCAGATATCTAATGTTACCTTACTTAGCAGCTCCTGAAATAATTGGAAAATATTAGGAGAAAAGTGTTCCTATTTAGTTTCATCTGAAAGGAATCTAGGTCAACTGTTCTCTGTGTGATGTGAACTGAAACCATTCACACCATGGACAGGGACAATAGGGAGATGTGCTTCAGCACTCCTGCTGACTGAAGTGAGATGCCTGTGCAGATACACACTTTCTCTGCCTATTCAGATCAAACAAAATCCTCATTAATGACTGAAGAATCACCAGCTTTGGACCCTTTTGAGACACCTTGGATTAGTTCTTCTACCAGTAGCAGAACTACTTGCAAAACATAGTCAGGGAGGTTGAAAGGAACCTTTGGAGGTTACCTGGTCCAGCCCTGCTACTCAGAGGGGCCACCTCGAGCTGGTTGCCCAGGACCTTGTCCAGATGGCTTTTTTACAGCTCCAAGGATGGAGACTCCACCACCTCTCAGGCAACTTGTGCCTGAGAGTAAAACAGTGTTCCCTGACCTTCAGAGGGAACCTTTAGTGTTCCAGTTTGTGCCCATTGCCTCTGGTCCTGTCACTGGGCACCAGCACTTCCTCTATGTCCACTCCCTTAGGATATACATTAGTAGGATCCCCTGAGCCTTCTCTTCTCCAGGCTGAACAGTCCCAAGTCTCTCAGCCTGCCTTCACAGAACAGATGCTCCAGTCCCTTCATCATCTTTGTCACCCTTTGTTGTACTTTCTTCAGTCTTGTACTGAGGAGCCCAGAACCAGACCCAGTACTCCAAGTAAGGCCATCCCAGTGATGAATAAAAAGGAAGGAAATCAATGTCTCAGGTTGGTCTTTTGTGTAAAGAAAAAGACAAGTCATCATTCTTCTGTTCTGACAGGAGTATATCTGAAAGTTCCTGTAATGCAGAATTTTCTTTTTTTCTTTGACTCTCAGGGCAAAGTAGAGACAAATTGAAAACTCAGTCTTCAATCAGCAGAATGAAACAAACTTCCATCTTGAACACTCAAGTCTGGCAGCCTATGCTAAGTGCAATGACAATTTCCAAGGTATCTCACACCTCTAGACTGCCCAGGTCCATTTTCTAAAGGTCATCTTAGCAACTTCAATTATAGGATTATAACTTTGAGGCACAAGAAGGAATTTACAGGTATGTTTTTTCTGCACCCTGCAGCTAGACCTGAAAATCAGCAAACTAATTACTGTACAGTGCATACTCTAAACTTGAGTATTTGAACTGCACTCTTTTTGCATTTTCAGAAAAAAGCCTCCAGTCATCATGTTTCCATAGTGGGATAATGTATTACTATTATTCATATGATAGCTAGAGGTCTTTTCTGTTATACTTGAAAAGTATTGATTTTTCTGAATTTGCTACAAATTCAGACTAGTAATGGAGATCTAAATTTGACCCAGTGGGGGCAGAATCTATGATTTTCTATATCTATAATCAACCATGAATCATTTTTATCTTTTGGATACAATATTAGCTCTATATTTTATGCAAATTGATGCAAAATAAGATAATAAAAATCCTTCTATGCTGTCCTACAGATGTCTTTCAATACACTACACTTCCTAACTCTGAAACTCTGAAACTCTGACTACGTCACTTTTAGACATTACCTTTTCTGAACAGATATTGTAATCTCCTATGAATTGTATCATGTTTTTTTTATTTCAAATCAGATTTTATCTCCTGCATTTAGAGGTCAAATGCTAACATATTAACTTAATTCATTACAACAACCTGAATATATTGAGCTGAAATATTTCCCAGGTAGTTTGTTTAGATTAGATAGAATTTTAATGCTCTCATTTTGAACTAATATTCACAAGAGGGATTAGTGATGAAATGAGACTAATATAGCAAACTGCACTGTTCAAATGAATGTAGCACGAGAAGGTGAAATTAATTTTTTATTAAATGCTTGTGCTACAATGGAAGGTATTTCTGGTATTGGTTCATTTAAAATATTTGTGACATTTTGCTAATGGGTTTAGACAAACATATTGTTGAACTTCAAAACTAGACCAGTGTTTGTGAATAAACACTCGGTTCGTACAGGAATAAATCCACAATTTACTAATAAATTTAAAATTTAGAGACCCAGCAGTCTGCTATGTGCCCTTGCTTGCTTGCTAAATTTGTACCAGATGCTGAGACAAGCTCTGGCTTAGGGAATAATGTCTGGAAGTAAGCCAGATGAGAGGACAGAAACATAGGCATGAACTTTTACTAACCTTAATCTTGAGAGTGCCATCATAAAGGTTTCTTAATATAAAAAAGCAGTAAACTAACTTAGAAATTACAGTATGGTATAATCGTACATGAAGAATGGAATACTTCTTTATGTAACAGCCCCTAATCTAAAGTACTTCAAAGTGGTTTATTTCCTTCTAAAACCTTGGAGGAAATATTATTTATTTTTATAGGATTCACACAGTGAATGATGAAATCTTGATTTAAAAACTAAATACAAATAACCATGGTAATGAATTCCAAATGAGTATATAACATTTTACCCACATAAGAGCCAGTGGTGGAAAACATTCAGAAAAATCTGCTTAGTATACGTTTTCTTAATTGTGAGAATCAATGTGCTTCTTCTCACTACTTTAGTTCTTTATTCTCTGAGAAATCACAGGATATAGAGAGTAAAAACGGGTGGGAGGAAAAGAGCAAGAGAGATTGATTTACCTGAGAATTCCTGGATTTGAGAATCTTCTACTTCGAACAACAATTCATCATGGATCTGGGCAATTAACCTGAAAAATTTCAGAGACATCAGATAAATTTTAACAGTGCTTTCCATTCATGGATAAGTTAAAGTGAAAACAAACATCCAAAGAAAATTTAAAAATCATTAATGGACTTAAGAATTGCCTCTCCCTATATTCTGGAAACATGAAGGCCATAGTTGTAAACCCAAATTGTGCTTGCCGGCTTATAAATGTCATTCAGGGATTTGATGCCATGACAAGGTATTACTGAAAACCAACATAATTTGCAGAAAATGCAAGAAATTATGGAGACAGACTGTGTTTTGTTAATATAGCTTCTTTTTTTTTTTTTGAATTGGATATAAAGAAGAAGTTCTTCCTCATGACAGTGGTGAGGCACTAGAATTGGTTGCTCAGAGAAGTTGTGGCTGCACCATTCCTGGCAGTGTTCAAGGCCAGGTTGGATGGGGCTTGGAGCAGCCTGGTCTAGTGGAAGGTGTCCCTGCCCATGACAGGGGGTTGAACAAGGTGGTCTTTATGGTCCTTCCAACCCAAACCATGCTGTGATTCCATTATTTAAATTAAATGCCACTTGTAGACTTTTCTTAAAAATAGCAGTTATTCAAGCAAATAATTCTTTACAAATGCCTGAAACATCAATATGGTTATGACTTAAAACTTTTCACAGCTTCTTAAGATAGTTTCACACTGCCTTAAATTACAGTGTGACATTGACTAACAGTGTGGTGAGCTCTAATAATAGATCTTAAATTATTAGTCACTTACAACACAGTCAGAAGCAGAATGAAACAGATTAACATATTTTTAATAGGAAATTAGGACACAGGACACAAAAAAAGAAATAGATGAAAAGAGCAGGATCATCTACAGCAAGAGAACACAGTTACATGAAAAGTTGTAATTTCAAATTCAAGTAAATTAATTAAAGCAAGAGTATCCTGATAACCATTGAAATTACATGCAAAAGGTACAAATCAGAACAGTGAATATTAAAGATGAATAAACAGTCAATCAATGGAATAAGTGAAAACAATTGCATTTATTAAACCACTGCAATAAAAAACAATAGATTATTGTTTGTTCCAGAATAGTGTCTCATGCCTCCAGTCAGGATTAAAGAGCCATATATTCTGAATATTTGGTAAGGAAAAGTCCTTTCTTAGAACTTACAATATACATAAAAAGTTCATCATAAATTTATCAGGATTTAGGAATGAAAGAATAGGATTATCAAAACCTCTCAGCATTGTAACAACTGATCACCTCACCTCCATGCTAAAAGTAAAACAGGAGGAGCAGGTTTGGGCCAGAATTAAGTGCTACCTTATGTATGTCCAAAAACCTGTGGAAGCAATGTAAATTAACTGAAATTTTCTCTCTGGACAGCAAAATAGATTTGATACAACTCTAGATGCTCCAGTTCACCTACTGAATGCAGCCCAGCTCCTTTAGCTCTCCATCATGGCTAAAAGGAGTTTCTGTTTCTCATTCACATCATCCTGAACATCACAGCCCATCAGCCCAGCTGCACTGCCAGTGAACTCAGGAGCTGCACCGAGCTGCAGAGTTATGTCAGCCCCATCTCACACATCTAGTGATTAATTTGAAGTTCAGGACCATGTTCTGTCTGCTAAATACAGAACTAGAAGTTGGCATTGCTGGTTCTCTGTCTAGCTCTGCTGCTCTCCTAACCAATGCCTTCAATTAGAAAATGGGAATAATATTTCTGAGATCTAAGAAATTAGTATTTCTAATAGACTTCTATTTTCAAATGAAAGATATTACAGAAAATTTAATTAACACTAAATGTGATTTCCTAGACTGATGCCAATAATGAAACAGTATACCCTATTTCCTCCTTAATCTTCATCAAACAAGACAGATATTTTTTGATGATGTTTTATCTCTTTTTCTTACATGTTTCACAGAAAATAATGAGTTCTGGTCTTACAGTACAAGGCCACCTGCATTTTTTCAAGCTTGCTTAAGTAATAACACTTGCATGCAATGTGCTGTTCCACAGAAGGAAGGATTCAATTTGACATCAATAAAGATGAAAGAAAAAAATCAAAGCAATTTGTACTTCAAAATTTACAGTTGTCACCATTTCCCTGCATGCACCCACCTAGCCATTGCATAGTCTGAGTGAAGGAAGTTTGAAAAAGCCCCTTTACTTTTGCTTAATAGCTTAATTGAATCCTCTTCACTTTGAAGGAATATTGCAATAGCAAGCTCCTCTCATTATCTTGCACTAAAAGGTATGGCCAACTGGATTAGAAACTGCAAACCAGGCAGACACTAGTATATTTTTAATTCTACAGATGTTAAGAATGCCTTTGATTTAGAAACTAGTATTTTATTAACTATGTTCTTGCCTGACTAAAAATTAGGCATCACTTTTGAGGAGTACACATATGATTTCCTTTACTGAGAAACACGACTTGCATCTGAGCATGCCAGTGGTGTGGAACTAGAAATAGTGCTACAGCCTGACCCTTCAAATGCAGAAATATTCTGTGACTGCCAGGCTGAACATGGCTTTTGACACCACTTCTGTATGCCCAGACATCTTTAACTCTTAACACTACATTGATCATTCTTCCAGTTTCCTATAAAGCAACACAGAGACTAAATTCTCAGGCCTCTAATGGATCTGCCCAGCTATTACTAGTGTATCATAATCATATTAATGAATTATATATGCCAAAACTAATTAAACTGTTCTCATAGATTTTTTCATAATATTCTATTTATGAAGCCATATTGTTAGAGCCTATCTTTCCATAGTACCAGGCCAGTTGGCTAATAAAAAAACTGATGAAGATTTTGTTTGTTGATGGAAATCAATATATTCCAGGTCTGGACTCCTCTGTTCTAAAGTACAGAATTGCAAGGTTTTCCATGACTACTTCAAACACCTAGAAATAATTACACTATTGAACTGACCTCAACAAAACAGCTTATTAGCGAGCAATGGTATTTTTCTTTATCATTAAAGGAAACAGCTTTCTGTCTAAACTCAAAAGAAGAGCACTGTGGCATGACATGCTGCAGGCTCCAATGTAGGTATGTTCACTAGAAGAGGCCAGTGTAGGAGAGGGGAAAAAAGAAAGACAAGGTTGTCATAGCAGTCTTCATCAGAAGGAGGTTTGTAACAGTGGCATGCAGTGCTTCAGGATGTTAATCTCTTGTTAATGTGCCAAGAGATGCTCAAACTAATTAAATTCATGCTTCTTCTACAGACAAGGGACTAAGGCTGGTTCTGACCTAGATGTTCTGAACTCACACTTGGAAAACCCCAGCTCTGTGTGGTGGCTTTGTGGCAGTGCCACCTCCCAAAACAGCTATCTGAAGTTAGACACAGATTAACCCTCTGTACATTTTTGTGATATATTTTTTGTATCACCAGGGAAATTTTTACTGCTGTTAACAACACATCCAAAGCATAACATGGTTTTGCTTTCCAGATTGGTCTGTAGAAACATAATATAAAATATAAACCACCAACAGTTTAATGGTGGACTTGTCAGTGCCAGGGTAACAGCTGGACTCAATGACCTCAGAGGTGTTTTCCAGCCTAACTGATTCTATGATTCTCTATTACATTGAGCTGTCTGATTTAAGAATTTGAATAGAAAATAAATTAAAATAACGTTTAAAACTGGGCAACAGGAAAAGCTTTAAAAAAGAAGGTTTGATCATCATGCATAACATGGCAGGACTCAATGATCTTAAAGGTCTTTTCCAACAAAACAGATGCTATAATTCTGTGAGGAATCGAGGGCACCTCATTGTGACCAAGAGCCAAGCTGAGAGCTGAGCTTAAACCAAGTTTAAGATGTTTGCTGCTGGACACTCCTACATTTTCAGAAAAAAAAATGGTGCAGGACAAGGTCACAGGTCTGATTCTGAACTAGAGCACTCCACTGTAAAATTTCCACAACAAATGACATATTTTATTTCTAACTTGAAGATATTCTGAAAATTAAATCATATTTGAACAAGTGATTTCCTGAAACAAAAGGATTGTCTTTGGAGAAGGAGAGAAGAAGATTAATTATTTGAAATCCATCATAACTTAATTGTTGGAGCAAAAAATTCTAGTGAAGAAAAATCTATAACACACCTTGAGAATTTAAAACAATGTTAGTAGTTAAGGATTTACATAAGAACAATAAAAACATAAACATTGAAGAGTTACTAAAAGTACACCGCTTTAAATAGGGCATTAATGATCAGTTGGTAGCATAAAATCTTTGAAATACTTGTTTAAAATATTCTCTAAAATACTTTCTAAAATATTTTTAAAATATTTCTAACTTTCTATTCTCACAAGGTTTTCATCTTATTTAAAAAAGCACTACATTTCTGACCAGTGAAATGAAGGTCATACAAAGTATCAGATTTTATATCCCAAATATTAATATCCTTGTCTCTCATCCTATGTTCTTCCCCTTTTTTGATATAAGCAAATCAATCAAAAAAATAATAATCCAACTAGTAACACCACATTTTTTCTTTTGAATTTGAAACCTATAAATGCCTAATGGAAGACTTCAAAATTGCAGATATGGGAGTACACAGTTAAAAGCTATGTGTAAAAAGTTTAAAAATAAACCCAAAAAGCATAAAAACTGTTAAGTGGTCAGGAAAAAAATGATAAAAACAATAAGGTATTTTTAAATCAGACAAATGGGGGAATATGGAAAAAAACCAAAACCCAATCCATCAAAACCAAAAAACAAATGGAAATATGTTTCATGTTTTTTAAATGAAAATAATTTAATCACTTGAAGAATTGATACATTCATACTTCATAAAATAATATTTAATAAAATAAAGTATTGACTTAAAAGGCACATAATTAAAAAAAAACCAAAAAACCAGAATGGCTGCTCATGTAACAAACACATGGATTTCAAGAACATTTAGAAATTATGACATACAATGATTTTGTGGGAAGACTTTTAAATCTTATGTTTCAGAACTTAGACTCATCCCCACAAGTAGAGGAAGATGAAAATCTGCAGACAGACAGGCTACTCTCTACAAATCTTACACCTCCCTCCTGGAGCATCTGCTACTGGCCACACTCAGTGATAATGAGGACCAGATGGAAGCTGGATCCAATTGCTCTTAGAAATATCCATGTTCCCTCTACTGAAACACTATTTATTTATTTTCTGATACTACTAACACTACCTGTTGTGTAATTGTGCCACAGTTTCCCCACAGAAGCCCACAGATTCCAAGGCACAGAATGCCTATTGTCATGTAAGTAAGGAACAAGATTATTAGCATATTGTAATATTTTGTAGCATTTTCCCTTTAAAAAATTTTTTTTGAGGCTGCACTTATGTGGATTCCTAATGTTGTAATATTAAAGTTATAGCTTAGGATACATCATGCCTGAATGGATGTTACTTGCATTAACTTTAAGCTACCTCTTTCAGTGTTTTCGTGATAAAGACCAAATTATTTTAACATTTTAACCATAAAAATTCAGCCAGCCTGTGAAATGGGTTTTCTCAGCAGCTACATCATGAAGAGTGGGAAACTGAACAGATGGCTAATTAAAGATAATAGAATTTTTGCATGTATCCAAAATATTTGAAAACATACAAATCTAAAAGGTGACCTACAAAAGGGTTTATAAATGAAATATTTTTATTTGTGTTGAATGTCTTACATAAAGGAATAGTGAAAAGCCTGCTAAATCATGTATGTCCCTTTTGGCTGTGATATTTCAGCATTTTAAATGTACTTGGCTCTTTCTATAAAGAATAAATTAGTCTGATTTGCTCTGGCTCACTGAGCATGAAGTGTTCAGGTAACAGCTCACCATCTTGTGGATACATGCAAAATACTGCTTTGGTTGCTTGAGGAAAGTGATGCTTTTTCTAAGTTACAGCTTGCATAGAAATTTAATGTTATTTGGCTACTTTGGGAGGCAAAGAGCTACATATTAGACAACAGCTATGGAGAGTGCAACATGACCTCAGAAGTTTCCTTCTGCTACAGAAACAAAAGCACTTGTCTGTGAAACAAAAAACTTATTCTCCACTCAAGCAGAATCCAAAACTTATCTTTTCCTTGTGGTTCAATTTCTCCAGTATTAGGCTAAGGATAAAAGTTAATCATCTTGCTAGAGTTAATACATTAAGGAAGTTTGGATACATACTGAGTGGGAATTGTGGGCAGAATACCAGGGCAAAAAGCATTTATTTGAAAATCCTGGTTAACTGCTAGAGAAGAAACATGAATTAAAACAGTTCTTTAACTCCTGAAGAAACAGATAAATGGATGTAAGATTTATGTCCAGGATTAAAGATCAACTCACACAGCAGCAACACTAAAAATTTTACTTAATTAATTTGTTTGAAACTATGATGCAATCAGGAAGTTTGGTTTATTAAATAGGCCTTTTTGTATGAATCTGAAAGATTATAAGCAGTTTATAAAGTAATAATTATTGAATCCCTACACACCTTACAAAAATGCTGCTAGATTCTTGTGTAGTACTAAAACTGAAAGCCACTTTCAAGAAATGAATCATTTGTGATTTATCACATGACTCATATCTGAAAAAAATCCAGGTCACATAAAACAATACTTGTTGCTGGGACAATAAGAGCTATTTCTAACTAATTTAGATATCTGTAGAAGTGTGTTGTATTTACAGCTCACCAGCACAGAAAATCATTAGCTTGATTAAGATGTTCCTTGAGGAAGACATACACAACTCCAACATCCACTGCTATTGAAAAGCAGCTGGGATCAACCAAGAAAATAAACCCTTTGCTTTTATTTGCTGGTGGTTTCTCCTTTTCAGATTACTCATTTATATTTGGCCTGTGGTTGAACCTGTCTCTTTAACTGGGCTCCAGACGTGCTGAGAAGTCAAGCTGTGTTTGTGGCACAGGTCCAGTGCTGAAGGAACAATAATTTCGTGCAAAAGCAGAATTGGTGGAGTCACACCAAATTACTCAATATTTCTGTAGACTTGTTAAAATTCATGTGCATGTTGTTGAGATACTGAGAAGTCCATGTAATACCAGGTAGACTTTGGGTAACATCAGTGCTGCTTCTGCTTACAAAATGATAATATGTACAAAATTATAATATAGCAATGCTATAGGCAGCAATTCTCCCACCATTTGCCAGCACCCTTCTTTCTCACCAAGTTTCCATGTGACTCTCACTGCAGTGATGTTTCAAACACAGAAAAGAACTACAACTGTCCATCTGAGTTCACCAAGTTCACCTTTGCACTCTCATCAATTCCATAAATCTTTCTTTCAGCTGCTACTGTATGCCTTGATCTAATTTCAAAAGTTTGTGTGCTATCATCTGCCTGCAGGAAATATCATGAGGAGGTTCTGTGGATTGCATCAGATGGGTAAAAGCTGGCACTTCAATAATTTATGTTAGCAGCACATTTTCAGTGAGCAACTTGGCCAGCAGCAGCAGAACATCTTAAGAAAGATCTAGGTAATACAGGAGAAGTCTGAAAAATGTCGATTATTTGTCAGCACCACACAAAATGCAGAGATATTAACACTGATGCCAGCAGTCAACCCATATGAATATTAGATCTGTATCATATATATTACATTTAATACTATTTTTCCTGATTTTTGCAAAATTGCTTCCAAGTAATTGATTGACTTGCTATTGTAAACTGCATAAGCTGCTAGGCTAGTATTTGAGTTAGAAGATAAAGAAACATAAAGTGAAAAATGAGATTGCTAGTTGACCGAATTGATCAGTCACAGTGGAATATACTGTTTCATCAAGAACACCTCTCTGACGAAGCATCATGAAAATGTAACTTGATCACCTTTCCTGACTTCCAAATACAGTATCATATGTGCAAACAAGAACGAAAAATCTACTGACTGCTAGTCACACAAAAATGAAGCTTCACACTATTGGGTCAGAGCTTGCTGAACAGCCTCCAGCACAGCAACAATGAATGCAGTGTTGAGAGTGAAGACTGCAAACACACCTGCAAACTAACACTAAAAACTGTAAGACCTTATTTAGAATGATTTTTTCCTTATTTCTAAGGTAAGGAAGACAAAATGTTGAGCGTTAGCCAAAACTTAGCTATGCTTAATAGGATACTGTCTCAGGGTAAATGTTCATAATCACTTCTAAAGCCTGTAAAAATTATATTTCTCTTTGATATGCTGTTCAAAGTGAAAACCCTGTTTCCAAAATTAGAAATTCTAAAAGGGAAATAAAGATACTTACAGGGGTATGAAGATAGAAGAAAAGATAGTAGTGTGCTATCTTTGGAATGAATATGATCTGATGGAATGATAATATGAGATTGAATATATTTCTCATTTTGGAAGAGCTGCTGTACATTCCCACTGTTACAATAGTATCAATTATGTCCACACTTCCTTTCAACAACATTTTTCAAAAGGCTTTATAAAGGATGTTAGATCCTGACCTGACTGATAAGAAAATCAAGAAACAGATCACTGAAAAAATAACTAACTGAATGTCACCTGGCAGACAAGCAGAAACACAATATTTCAAGTTTCAGTCCCATATTCTTTTGGCAAGATGCTTTTCACGTTTTCAAATGCCACTGTCCAAGCAGGGAAGTGTTCACAGAATTTACAAAGGCATGGATTGTGCTTTTCTAATAAGCCTGGTCTGTAAGTACCTACTAAATATTACAGCAAGGAGCCATTATTGACTACTAAAACACTGTCCTCTAGCAAAGCCATCCAGTTGTTAATGGCTGGCAGAAGTTCAAAACCCCTGTTTAATATAGTCTATCCTTTTTAAATGCCCTGGCAGTGTTGGTCTTTCCCAGCTGTGACATTTATGATAGGAACAAGCAGGATAGGCAGTGATATCTTTTTGTTATCCAGTGTAGCCATTCCCCTGTGCTTTCACAACACCAGGAATTTCAACATGTACAGCTCCAATACTTCCCCATGTCTGTATCCTCCTTAGCCATTACTTAGACATTCCTTCTTTAAAATAAAGAATTTTAAGAAAGAAAAACCCAAGTAAAATTTTCTGTTGAGAGAAAAAAACATTCACAAGCTTAATCAGACATGACATTAGTAGGAAAAAACTTTGGCTTTCTCAGAATTACAACACACAGGCACTTGCTGAACCTAAAGATCTGTGTGCCAGGCAGGAACTACAGAGTGTAGTATGTTCTTTGCCCTTGCACCACCTCCACTTGCCTCCTCCACTAAAAGCTGTTGGCTGCTCCTCTATCACTCATCTAACTCAATTATGCCTGCTACGGCTACAGAAATTTTCATCCATGCCACAGCTGACAGATTCTGGGCTCTTCATTCAACTCAGGTAGCAAAATGAATTATAATCAGTGCAGACAATCTGCCTGAAAGTGTACAATGCAGTATGTGATAGTGCATCATCCAACATTTAATACATAAATGTATCATTGTCTGAGCTCAGGCAGGATCTCCACCAAAGAACAATTTCCCTTTTCAGATTTGTACGAGTGGGTCACTTTATTTTTTTTTAAATAGTTCAATGGTATTTTGCTTAAAAAGTTGCAAGAGCATTTAAGAGCCGCTCAAAAGTTGTTTTATTTTTAGCATAGGAATGAGTCCAACTACTTTGAATTCAACAAATTGAACTTTTATTTGTAATTAGAAATTGTATTTTTAAACATTGATCAGATAAGACAACACTGCTGTGTGTAAATGATACACACATTAACACACACAGATTACTTGTAGGATTAGATAATAGCCATAATTGCCAAGTACATTCAGAAGGACAAACCCTATTTTTTTGTACTGAGCTATACACCCACACAAGTCCTCAATGCATGATTGCTACAGCTAAATTGTTATCATCCTTTCTAGATGACAACAGAAACATTGCCCTATTTGCACTACTCTGCTTTTGTCTGAACTTCTATCACACCAATTCATGCTCTACTGGATTGTTTGCTACACTATCTTTGCATTACCAAAGATGAGAAACCACTTATTTGGGGTTTTTTCTACATGTTTGACTTCAAAGCCTCTTTCTACTGCAGCAAATAATAATGTTCAGTGGCTGTCTGGACCAGCTTCTCCACAGGAAAAGTAGACTTCATTATTTCTGCTACTGGCATAAAATTCTTTGAGGACATTCTGTGATCTCCCACCCAACTCTGAGCAGTCACAACAGAAGAGAATCATGATGACCAAGCTTTTCTTTAAAGAAAAGCCATCTATACAAGAATGAAAAAAATGTTCATTTATTTTGCTTGAGCACTGGTTTCCTGATTCCTGTTTTTTTCTCCCAGCCCATTGAATGTTCAATTCCCACTGTACAATACACTCAAATACAGGAAGGATATGATCAGTGGGCTTGATTTCAAAGGTGCAGAACTACCACTGAATTAGATCTGACTGAGCTGAAATGACCCTGGGGCACTTCAGTGCCTTGGGATGCATTTACAGATCCAACCATTTAAGCACAAAGATATAACTTTAAGTGTATAAAACCATTCCACATGTCCTTGCTTGTTAAAAGACTCAGAGGTACACATGGTAGTTCTAGAGCTGCTTAAAATGACAGAAACACATTCATTTCAACTAATTTTGTTTTGAAACTAAGCAGTTTTGCAGTCATTCATTACTAACCTGGCTGTTAAAGTTGGAGAAACGACAACAGAGGCAAAAATCTTCACCATAGCCATTTTACAAAGATCAGCTGCAGAGCCTACGACAGAAAGTGATCTGTTTTTAATTTAAAGCAAAAAGAAAATGTTTTTCTTGGAACTATGGCATAGGAACAAAAAATATCAGAAGACTCTGAATTATAAGAATTTTTAAAACTAGCAGATCCAATAAATGTAACATGTGAAACATTATAAGATTAATAAACAACAGAGGAAGTAATTACATGTTAATTAAAACTAGAAAATAACAATGTGAAATCGTGTTAATTAAAGGTGAATTTGTCATTCACGATTGTCATTATACATTGAAAAGTTGCTTTCTATAAAAACGGTATGAAATTATCTATCTCTAAGCTTTAATTAAAATTTATTTATTAATCAATTAAAGTTTAATGTCACAAAAGGTCAGAACATTGTTTCAGTGCTGCATTTCAATTTGGAGCCTTAATTTTACACTTTTTCATATTTCCATGTATATGTAAAGCATATTCATTACATTACAGTGTTAAGAGCAGTGGTGCATAAAACAGTGTCATGGCACAGAATAAATGACACATTTCTGGTCATCAAGAGGCAGAATAATTCTCCAGGCCTGCAGTTTGGTGAAGGGCTTTGTTCTGATCCAAACATTTTACACAAAAGGTTTATCTGATAAAATAAACAATCCTTTGAGTAAAGAGTGGAAGCCATAATCCTTCTTGCCCCATTAAACATCCTAAATGTCCTAGATCATGATCATTTTTACAACCCTGTAACTCAATGAATTCTGAATTTTTTCTTCCACATGAATCAACTTTCAGAATAGGGGCAGAGAACATCCAGGTAGCCAAGTGACAAGGGTACTCTGCTGAGAGGTAATCAGAGAATCACAGAAATCTCCAATCTGAAGGGACCCAGAGAGATCATCAAGCCCAACTCCCTAACTCCCTGCTCCCTTCAGGACTCTAAATCTGAACCACACGACTGAGAGCATTGTCCAAACACTCCTTGAGCTCTGCCAGGCCTGAGGTTGTGACCACTGTCCTGGAGAGCCTGTTCCAGTGCCCAGCCACCCTCTGGATGAAGAGCCTTTTCCTGATATCCAACCTAAAACTCCCAGACACAGCTTCATGCCAGGTCCTACAGCTGTCACTGGAGAAAGGAGCTCATCACCTTCCCCTCCACTGCCTCCCTTGAGGAACCTGTAGACTGTGAAGAGGTCACCCCACAGCCTTCTCTTGTCCAGGCTGAACAACACAAGGGACCTCAGCTCCTCCTTGTCAGTCTTGTCCTCAACACCTTTCACTACCTTGGTGACTCTCCTCTGGACACACTCTGACAGTTTGATGTCCTTCTTCTCTGGAGCACCCCAAACTGTGCCCAGGATGTGAGGTGGAGCCACACCCGGGCAGAGCAGAGTGGGACAGTGACAGCCCAGTGAGGCCGTGCCTGATGTCCCCCAGGATACAGTGGGCCCTTTTGGCTAGGGAAGAATGTCTAAGAGAACAAGGACAAAGGCTTAACACCTCTTCTTTCTCCACAGTCACCTGTGACAAACTGCCTCCTCTGCATCCCACGCAGGGACCCTGCTTTGCTCGTTAACTGTACCCAGGGCAGACCCCCAGCTGATGATGGAGATGCCCATGTCTGACTGTGGCTTTAGCCTCTAAGACCTGTCTTGTTTCCCTCTTCAAATGACGTGGCAAATTACTCAACACATTACAAAAAGGGACAACTGATATAAAAAGTAAGAAAGGCTGTTGCAGCAAAGGTAAGGTAAATATCTTCTTAGTGCTTGTGAGAATAAAACTATACTGAGCATTTAGGCCACCACAAAAGATATGTTCTAGATACATTACTTATGAAACTGTAGAGTAATAAAATTTGAAAGGCTTCTCAAAATATTTTTATTGAAATATGGTTTTTAGAGGTATTCTGTTTTAAAAAGAAAATAATTTTCCTTTTAAAAAAGAAAATATAAATAAATAATTAAAGATAAAACAAACTGTTTGCTCTATGGGAATAGGTACAACTGAAAAATAACTGAAGAATAATATGCTGTACATTGGTGAAAACTACTGAACAGGGAAATATTCAAAAAAAGAAAAAACACTATGAAAGAAGTGTGAGAAACCCAATTGTAATAATTCAAAGCTGCAATTCTACATTCCTCTCAATATTGTCATGAAGTGTTCTGCTATCAGTTGCTGCTACCATAATCAAAATGTAAATTACTTCAATTAATTAGACTATTAGGTATAACTATAAAACACATATTAAATGCAGTTTGGTATCCTAAATGTGATAAAAAGTTTTATAATTTTGAAAGTTTTTATAGACTTCGAATATTATCTTATAACTGAAATCTTAAAATTAAACATTATGGTAGTCTAGAATTAATTTTTTTAAATAAAATTTGGGAATACTGAATACTCTAGAGTTTTTAATCCTTGTTTCACCACACCTTCTAATATTACATTCTGAGTAACAATTACATTATTTTCCATCAGATTTGTCCTCCAGTATCACTTGAACTGACAGTGCAATCTGACAATCTTATTGTAGGTACATAGAAGTGAGTGTTCCACAGACAGTCCTGTGACAGCCTTGCTCAGCTCTTGGGACAGATGGACACAGCAAATGCTGCTCACAGGGCTGTGTCTCTTTTCAGTGCTACACTGTGTGCTCTGCAGGACTCACAGAATGACAATAAGAATTAGAATTCTAGGTCTGTAGGTATCTTTGCAGAGACAGTACTTAAAGATTGTCATACATGACATAAAAACTTAAGTCATTTTAAAAATGAAGCATTAAAATGAAAAATATTTGGAGAGGAAAGTGATACTTTCAAAAGGAAAATTCAAATAACTTAAGAAGGAGCATGCTATCACCATGTCTAGAAAGCACTTTTTCCTTGCTTGTAATTTGTACACTTCCAGGGTAAATTAAAGAAAACTCTGTCAGCATCATCCAATTAAAAAAATAATTCTTCTAAGGCACATCAAGGTAGGAGGGATCTCAGTCTTGGGCTGACAGCTCAGGGTTTTTTTTTTCTTTGGGTGGCTAAATTTTGTATTTAAGTGATTTAAACGGAGTGTGTTATTCCATTAGGTTAACTAACACATGAGCACAGAAATGGTGACTTTTACATTTCAAATCTATATGTTAAATGTTTTTCTGTGGAAAAAAACACCTTTTTTCTTGCCCTCCACAGAATTAAGTTTGAAGTTTCCACAAAGAACGAGCTGGATTTCAAAACTAATAATAACAATGTGCAATTATTGTAATATTCTGTGTTTCTGAAACTAAAGCTATCTGGCAAAATAAAAGCTGGAATCTGTAAGAAATCAAAGAAAGAATCACAGAAACCCTTCTGGAGTAACAGATTATAAGAATCAGAAAGGAAAGTGTTTAAAACTTTAACAATGCATCTGAAGAAAAACATTCTAAATATTCTCTCTATACATAGTTTGCACCAATACCCACATTTAACTATCACAGAGCACTGTATGTATTAGAACATTTCTACTGTTGCTGTTATTAATATTACCATTATTATTATATTATTCTGTTTACTGGCAATTTCCAAGGTAGATGGAATATATAATTTTAACTTCTTTTTCATGGGAAAACTCACGCCTACTCCAGTAGACTACTGTAATATTCATTCTCTGAGATTATCAGTTGTTGCCCACTAAAGCCAAGCAGGGACAGAGACAGGTGGGTAGACAGGAAGGTAGGGAGGCAGATCTTTACCTTGAACAACAAAATTTACAGCCTGCCTCTCTGCTTGAGTGCGGAGCTTGTAATCCTGTGCGTTGATATTGGCCAGTGGCCTTTTGCGTCCCATTATGGAAACCACGTAACCTTGCAGGATTTAAACAAAAATTAATATTGTGTGATGCAGAATGATTAAAATTAAATTTCAAAAATCCTTTCTGAGGATAATACAGATATTTGTAATTATGTGCTGCTTAAGTCAATTTAATATTTTGTCCACTGAATATAGTCAGGGCTTATTTAAACCTTCAACACTTATTGTATTTTTGGTTTAAGTATTATTTAATTCAGAGAATTGGTACATGTTATACAAGAAAACCTTTAGTTCTTTAAGGCTGTTAAATTTTTGTTAGGAACGTCTACTGATAAACCTGGCAAACTCTCTCTGTGGGAGATGAAACTATAAATACCTAGCAGAATTAGCTATCTATTAGCAGCCATAATTAGAGCTTTCCACACAATTAATAGTTTACTTGGGAATAGTAAAGAAAAATCAATTTGTAGAGTAATTAAATCAGTAATGAATATTTCTCAAAGATATAAAAGAGGGGTTTTTGGGCAAAAAAAAAGTTGGTTTTTTTTCATTTTCTTTATGTAGTATTTCTGTTCCTTTCACAGCCAAACTTCCTTAACTTTAGTGTGGTGGGAATTTTTAGTTTACAAGAAACATAAAAACACTGTTAAAACTTTATGTTAGGCCCAATGACGTATTTTCCTAAAAAAACCCTATTTGGAGGGCAAGTGAGAGGAGTTGAGATAGGAAAAGAAATGTGAGGTTCCTCTTGTCAAAATAACACACACAAAACTTAGCTTATCTTCAAAAATAAACTTCTATTCTTATTTTAAGAAAAATGAAAAATCATCCATGTTAAAAATACATCTTGAAAAAATTCTTCTTTATATTTCTGATCACCTTGACTACCCAGGAGTTGTCGTTAGATACCATGGAAATTCAGACTGACATAGTTTCATCTCCTCTGCTGTGCAAGCACAAGTGGAGAGGAGACCTCTTCAAACAAAAAGTCATCACCTTATTATGGACAACACATACCCAAGCTTGCATGCAAGGGATTAATTAATTCAGTTTTCTGTGAAGTAGTGCATTTCCAGGAGCACTGATACCAAAAGGACCCATTTTGAAACAAGAAACTGAACTATCTGGAAGTTAGGTTGTTCTCTGGTAAATCAATCTCCCCAATTTAACTAACATTTTCTATGATGAAGAGTATTTAAAGATGGAATTCTTGAAACATTGTATTCGTAGCTAAAATCAGATTTGCTGCAACATCCTGATTGCTGTGAGGTGTGACTCCTCATAACTGAGCAGCATTCCCAAAGAAACACCATCATTTGTGTGACCGCGGCAGAGAAGGTGCCTGGTGTCAATGATTAACCTGCAAATGCATGCCTGAATGAGGCCTTAATGTTGTCTTTTCAATATGTCAATAATTTCATAAAAACAACAGCAGTATAGTAATATATACACTAACAAATATCTTCCTCATAATAGAATTATTTATATGTTTTTCATGTCTACATGGAGTATCAGACATTCATAACACTTAAAAAATATTTGTCAGGGGGGTGCTGCTCACCTTTGAACTTCAGATAAGTTAAAAACAATTACCTTCTAATGAGCTCAATAGGTTGGAATGTTTTTGTTGAAAAGTTAGAATCCAAGGTGGATTAACAAGAAAAATATTAAATAATATTGATCTGCTGCAGATTCCTAAAGCTTGTACAACCTGATCCAATTGCTCTTGTACCACTAATGGTTAAAAATGGTTGATAGGCAGGAGTGTAAGAAGGAGTAAGAAGTAATTAGACAAGGGTGCTTTGATGACTTTAGAGCATTAGGCATGACATTCCTGTCTACTGAACCCATAAAGCAGATTCTCTTGCACAGAAGTCTGTCCATTGAAATTCATTCACTTTAAAGAAAAGAATGCTGAGTTATTTTAAATATATCATTAATATATAATAAATGTAAAATATTTTACTAGTTATGTTATGTTTGGCTTAATTTCAGCTAAAAATGGATGTTCAGTAACTTCAATTTTCTTGAGCAATATTAACAAACAAAGGAATGCAAATGTGTGACACAATGACAGCTCATACTTCCAGTAGATTTTGAGGGCCTACAAAGTACAAAAAATGAATACTACCAATTTTCATGACTAGAAGAAAATTATATGTTTCTGTCATGACACTCACCCATACAGTGATAGGTAATATTATATTGCAAATTTACTATTTATTTCTAAAAAAATGTCTTAGTACTGCATGCCCTATTAAGAAACAAAAGAACCCAATTTTGACAGTTCTGCTAATTAGCTTTTAAAAGACAATATTTCAAGCAGCTATGTTTTCTCTTCTCAAATTACTGCACTCCTAGGATTCACTAAATATAAATGAATATGTAGACTAAAAGCAAATTTGTCTGCTAATTAGCTTTTAAAAGACAATATTTCAAGCAGCTATGTTTTCTCTTCTCAAATTACTGCACTCTTAGGTTCACTAAATATAAATGAGTATGTAGACTAAAAACAAATTTGGTGCAAGAAGAGTTTGCAGCTGCTGGCTCCGGAAGCACTCTGCACACATCTGTCACTACAGCTACCACCTGAACTTCAAGAACATAAATTCTGATTGATGCAAAGAAAAAATAAGTTTAAAAAAAATTGGCTGTGTAAATTGACTGAACTTCCACGGTCCAGCAGCCATGTACCCAATTTATTAGGTAGAAAATTCCTTGGGCTGTTTTTCTGTTGGAGTACATTATATGTCAAAATGATGCAGTGTAACTTGACATTAAGTGGGGTTCATTCTGAGAACAGATGTCTTATTCTGTTAGCATCTTTCTGAGAAAAGGCAGACTTAACCAGCTCCTTTTAGGGCTAAAAAAGAAAGAAAAAACCCAAACTGATTCACCAAGAAAGGATATTTCTTTCTTTTTTTTGTTGTCCTGTAACTATCTGAATTTGGGTATCAAATCTTTGTCTTCACCACTGTCACACAGTGCAGATCAGTAAACAAAATCTGGTCACAGATTGGATTACCTTTATTCCGGCACTGCTCAATTGTTTTCTTTGTAAATTCATGTACTTTCTTGTATTTTTGCATAAAACTCTCTATAAATTGACTGGCTTGAACAGGAGTAATTCCCAAGCAGTCAGAGAGACGTTCTTTACCTGGTGGTACAGAAATGATCTCTATTATGCAATGAAGCAGAACAGAAAACCACTTCATACAATAGCACTGTTTTCATGCACAATTAGTGGAATTAGTTACTTTACTTACCTCTGTGAAAGAGGATGGATCTGATACACTACAATCATATTGCAACAAAATAAATGTTTAACCCTGAGCTTGAATGTTTTACTGAAGTTACTGAATTAAGTATATAATTAGTAAGAAGTATATAAGAAGTATGCAATTAAGAAATTCGTAGTTATAATTTATACCTATAATATGGTTGAAATCTCTTTTGTTCACAGAGCAATGCTGTTGCTTTAAGTATCATTTTACTAGCTCAATGTTGCAATCTCCAAACTTTGAAGAGCAGATAAAGATTTAAAATTAACTTTTAACAAACACAAATATAATGAAGATCTAAAAAGGGATGGAGGTTTGAGTTTAGCAAGAAGCTTTAGATTTCAGCCTGAATTTAGAAAGGATGTTTGAAGTATGGGTCTCACATATTTCGGATAGTCTTAGGCTCCTCAATGTCAGTAGAAATTGGAGTCCAAGTTTTGAGATAAAAAGGTTGGAAAAAGAAAAAAAAATGGAAAAAGAAAAACAGAAAAAGTCTTCCAATAGAGGGAAAAAGGAATAATAACTTTTGGACAGGATATAGGTGCACAATATCTGTTATGCTGGATCTAAGAGCCTTTATAAGAAAATGCGGAAAAAAACTTGAAGATATTCTAGAGTGTTAAAACATAAACTAAGAGCTACAGTTTAAACCCACTTATAAATCAAACAGTTCCAATAAAAATAAAACATACATCAACAGTAGTCATATGAAGTTTGAATGACAGATATATTTATGTCAGCTGCACAGCAACACAGAACCAGCACTGTCTGCAAAGAACATAAGCTGAGAGGAGACATCTCAAGGCACCAAAGGCACAGAATAGTCATTGTCACGGTAAGACTGTCAAGAAAAATTGTCTAGCACTTTTAAAAGAGAGAGGATTTCAGCCATCTAAATGCCATCACTGTCAGGCTGATGTGCATTTCAGAACAATTCTTGTAGCATTTTGTTCTCAGTCACGCCAGGATCTGCACTGAGCTGCAAGAATACCAGTCTGGCCAAGGTGCTAGGAAGAAATTCACACAGACATCCAGGATGACATTTGCTGAGCTATTATAGATCTGTACTCTTTTTTTTTTTTTGACATCTAATTAGTTTGGGTTTTCTTCCTGGGTCAGCAAATGACAAATCTATTTGATAAAGCACACATTGCTAACAGCTAGGAGACTACCGTAGCTTCCTTAGAGAACTGTAACATCTAAGTTTGTCCATGTTATCCATTTAAAGAGCTATTAATATACAGAACAATTGCATAAAATACTAGGAAAATTAAAACACAATATTAGCAAGGACGTCTGAAAGGTCCCAGGGAAATGCAGTTCCCTGGAAGCAAAAAGAGGGGAACGAACAGCCATGTAATTGTGTCAGATTATGCTCCACAATGCAGGAGCACAGGCCATGCAAGGCAAAGCCCAGGAGTGGACTAAACCTTCTCTGAGCACTCTTAAGTGATGTGTGCCAGGGTAATTATCAGAAGCAGCCTATGAGTTTCAGTCTTCTCCATTCTTCAGTATCATCTTTCAAAAATGAAAGTAACATTAACAAACACTGATAGCCCTCTGTGTCGGTCCAGGGCTTGAACATACTGCCATTGAATAGAAGCAATTCCTTATTTTACAGATGTTTAAGTTGCCTGTGTTTTAGATCTACAAGATTAGTAAGGGAGAAGCAGGTGATTTGAACTGTTCCAGATGACCAAAAATACTTATAGAATGCCCTGAGCTGGAAAGGACCCACAAGGATCAATTCCTGGCCCTGCACAGGACACCCCAAAAGTCACACCATGTGCCTGAGAGTGTTGTCCAAATGCTTCCTGAACTCTAGTCAGGCTTAGGGCTGTGACCACTGCCCTGGAGAGCCTGCTCCAGGGCCCAGCCACCTCTCTGGGTGAAAACTTTTTCCTAATAACCAATCTTCTTTTCCTTTATTATCCTTCAGAATTAAAGACCTTGAAAGCATGAACCAAGTGCAACCTAAGAAAACGGAACATAGAAACTACAAAAACTAAAAAGAAAATAAAAAGATTACTATTTACTACATGAAAGGTTTTTATTAGCTCCTGTAAGCATAATACAGGCAAGCTCCCCAGGGAGTGTTTTTGTAGTTTTCAATCCAAATCAATACTCTAAAAGAGGTATTATTCACACTCTTCAGTTGTATAAAAATGTCTAATTTATAAAAAGTGAACTGTCTTTTGAAGGAAGACAAACTGTGGGTGGAATTCAGTCCATCAATTTCAGGTATCTAACAATTACTTTTTGTCAACCCAGTTTCCATCTAAGTGGTTTAATGATATCATTTCACATATTAATTAGGATCTGATCACACTTCTAATGAACTGGAAACTTCTTATTATCTTTGAGGTGCTTCAACTGCCCTTGTTTGAGAGAGGGACACAAAGCAAACAAGTAAATGGAGACACTTAAAGCAAGCACTGCTGTACTGAAATCTTTAGTGCCTGGTTCAGAGCAAGTGAGGGAGTGCCAATACTGTGCTTAAATGCAAACATTAAAGCACTCTATAGATTTCAGACAGACACAGGCTCCACTGAGCCCCAGGAACTGAGGCATTTCTGACTATATACAGAACTACAGGGCTTTGAACCGGTGGTGATTCTTCTGATTACATCTGGTATCTGCCTGTTCCACCCACAGCAAAGGGAAGAGATAGGAAATGCATAGACCAAGGGGCATGGGCCATAATGCTGGCATTTTGTAAAATAACCCAGTGATGAAACCATTCAGGTGGGAAATGGAAGATTTGATTCCAGTCTCAGCACAGACAGGTCTAAATTTACAGTGTAGGGTACTAGTGCTGGGCTTTTTAATATAAATTTTAAACACAGAGGTTTCAAATGCAATACAGCTTAATGTAAAAATGCACGTGTGTATGCATATATACACACACACACACACCCCTAAACATAAAACAGATATTCAGGAGAACTGAATTTGATGCATTTCTTCCCAACTGAATACCATAAATGATAAATGGAATACCCTGGCTGATTCTGCCTTTGGTTCAAGGACTTAGTGCAAAAGATGACTTAGAAAGCATCCACAACCAGGAATGCAAGACGTAGCATTAAGTGTTTCCAAGTTACATAAAACTTGCAGCCCAGGGCTCTCATTTCCTAAGTGGCTTTTTCAAGAACTCATCCTCTGTAGAGAAAGTTAGTCAGCTGCTCACTGAAACCAATTCACAAGAGCTTCTAAGCTGATGATATACATGCATCTATCTCCCTAGAAAAGGAAACTCTAGGCATGTATGGAGCATAAGGAGTGTGGGGCATCATTTAGAAATAGCAGGCAGTTTTGGAAAGGGTGAGGAACATCTTGACTTATCAAGGACCTGGTCAGGACTTAGGCAGAATGGTAACAGTGGATTTTTGCAAGTTTTCTGCATTTGTGAAGAAATGGCAGCAAACATTAAGAATCAAAGAAAGGGAACACTTTTACACTGTGAGGGTGAGCGAGCCCTGATACAGGTTGCCCAGGGAGGCTGTGGAGCCTTGAAGAGCCCCTTCTTCAGCCCTGAAAACATTGAAAATCTGGACACAGTCCTGGGCAAACAGCCATGCTTGAACAGGGGGCTGGATCTGATGACCTCCAGAGGTCCCTTCCAATCTCTGCCATTCTCTGATTTTATAAATGTGATTTAAAACAATATTGGAGTTTTTAAAATTTCATTGCAGTTATTCTCATCTCTGTCTATATACTGAGAGAATACAAAGTCCACTCAAAATTAGATATATGGTTCAGTTATATCAGCAGTAAATAAATACAAAATCAGACAATATTTGTATACAGCAATGTAATTACATTAATTTCATAAGTTTTATACTGAGTAGATAATTTAATAATACTGGATAAAATATAAATGCAACACTCTGACAATCTTTTACTCACATTTAGAAATTCAGTCTACTTTTATAAATGATGAATAAAGTATAAATTTACAGTGGCTGGATTTTTTCTTAAAAGGCCTACCTGCTCCATAAACCACAGAGTAAACGATACGCTTTGCTTGTTCTCTATCAGCATGTTTCACTTGTTCAATTGGAATCCCTTTCCTAAACAAACAAACAAAAATCACACATTTTCAGTTAAACTAAGTTATTATCCCCACAGAAAACTTATTTAAAGTCAATAATAATTTAATAACTATAAAATTGTAAGATATGAATAGATGTACTTAAGGGCTTTTGTTGTCAGCCAGGAATGCACAATGTATTTACAAATTTTCATACTGATAGTCCATAGTAAATTAAATTATTTATTTTAATTTTAATCTTCCCCTTTCCTTTTCAATTAAATTTTTGGTTAGGAAAAATCCTACTACTATATCACTAGTTTTTCAGATTGAGGAGGATTTAATAGTGGCTCATGAGAAAAATAAATTATTTCCAGCAGCAGCATTTCTTCAAGATGTGAGGGTCTAGAGACTCAAAGCAGAAGTCTGACCTAAAGCTCGTTCAAATAAGACTATTATCAGGGCTTCACTAACAGAAATATCCAACCTTTTTTCAAGAAATGACTGATAGAAGCAGGCACTGCCTGCTCCATATGCCTTACAGAGCTCCACAATAGCAAAGCTCCATAGAACAGCAGCAGTGGCTGATTATGAACTCAAGAGTGCATCCAGATTATTCCCAGCCAAGTGTCCTCCTTCCCAGTTTCCATTCTCTCCCAGCTGACATAAAATAGTGCTACAAAATGCTAATGGATTTAGCAATGTGAAAAATGAAAAGCTATGACTCTGCAATCATCAAGTATGTGCCACCTATAGTTTTCCTTATCAAAATGCAGCTCCAGAAAGAATACTGAAATTATTAACAACTGAAAGCGCTGAAGAATATTGATCATTTGGTTAAAATGGAGGATGTTGGGGAAAATCATACACTCACTCCCTGAAAACAAATACCTACAAAAATTGTATTTGAAACACGGAGATTAATTGCTATCAGAGATACCTGATGATATCTGCATCTTTTGGGAAAAAGTCTCCCCATGAGACTGTCAAATTTTTTCATGAGTTTGGTTGCTTTTTTAAAACCAAAGTTTTCTATGGTTTGTTACAAAAGATTTTTTGTCATGAAAGATGCTTTGTTGTGAAAGTTTTAGCTGAGGAGCTTTGAGAAAATGGTGTATTTCTCTGAATCCTCTTCAAGGAAAGTCTTTCACCACTATTAAGATAGAAACTTCTAGAAAATCAGCAGAGCCACAGATTTTTGCTTGTACACCTCATACACCGATTTTAGCCAAGCCTATGCTCAGTGCTGGTACAACTTGGCATTCTGAATGACAAACAGGCACTGGATGAAATCAGATTTAAGCAAGTCTACAGCAGTGCAGACTTTTGAAGAGGAAAAATAAAGCTGAATATTATTTCCAGCCTTCACTGGACAAAAAGTCTTTGGTTTTGCAGAAGCTGGCATTGTTCCTTTGCATGCTACTAACTACTCAAAGATGAAACAAAATTTTTCACTGCTCAGTTTAGTTGAGAAACAAGAGTAATTTAATAATGTTTCCACCTGTAATGAAGACTGTTCCCACTTAATCATTCTGCTTGTTTGAGAATCTTACAATTTACTTTCTTAGCTGTGGCAGGTCAAAAGTTCATGAATCTTTTGAATACAATAGGTTGAGATTCCCAATTGTACCTGAATACAAGGACAAAGTGGCAATAGGAGCTAATAAGTGCAGAATTAGGAAACTAGACATCATTAAGGATTTCCTGAAACAATCTCCAGCAAAAAGACTGCAGGAATTTCCTGAAGAACCTGGCAGAGAACTACACAGACACTTGAGAAAGCGTAGATCCCAAGGGAAAATAGAATCTGGTAAGAGCAAATATCACCTGAGGACCTTCTGACACACAACACTAAGACTGGGGAATGCTGAAACTGGAGAAACCCTAGAAAATGTAATACTGCTTTCCTAATATTGCATAATTTGAACTAGAGGGTTGGACAAGGCAAGAAAAGGGAGAACAGCAGCAGAATTTACTTGCAGATTTACTGAAGGGAGAGACTAGAGACAACTGAGAGCAGTGGGTACATCAGCTGCTCACTTCACTGGAAAAGAAGGACTACAACAGAAAGGACACAGTGGGTAAGAATGATGGAGACCTGTAGGGGAACACAGATATTCATCAGACCATGGTACTGAGGGAGACACAAGATGAGACTTGCTGGGAGGGATTCGTGGTTCTAGAGAAGTTTTAGCAGTGAAAGAAGTCACCAGAACTGGATTGTGTGCACATTTAGAACAGCTTCTAGAACTTTGATTATGATTTTGCATTATTCAAGCTTCAGCTTGGAGGGCTGACTGGAAAAAACAGAAATAGTCTCATTGCTGTAATGATGACTGCCAGTGTCAGCATTCACAATAAAACCTTGCCTATTACAGTTATTGGTGCAGATGTACATGCATCACATAATCATGGCAATCCAACAGTCACTTAGCATTTCCTGATCTGGTTAGTCATGAAACACGTGGAAAAAATTAAAAATTCAGGGCTTAATCCCTGAATTTTTCCTTCAATATAATGTTACAATCAAATAAAATATTGAAGGAAATCAAATATTTCCTTCAATATAATGTTACAACCAAAATGGTCACTCAAGACCTCCAAGCATGTCAGTGAGAAATGTGAGCACTGGAGAGAGAGGCATTACATCTACCACTCTGAGTATTTGCAAATTTATGTACCACATAAAAGAATACATAATTATAAGGTATGAAATTGCCATATAAATCAAAACTGCTTGAGCAAACAGAAGTCATTAATCATAACAATTCTTTTTTTTTTCTAATAAATGCTTTTGTTCTGTTTGTATTGACAATTATTGGCTTCTACTAGAGTGTTTGATTCCTTCTGTAATTCAGAGAGGCATTCCTGCAGTTTGAGGCGAAGGCTGTTTATTCCTTTGAACAATAAAATTAAAGGGGAGGTGTGCAGTTTCTCAGAACTCCAGCAGCCATGTGAGAAATCCCCAGTGGGCTTTCTGCTTTATCCTGTTTCCTTTACAAACTAATTTAGGTTTGTGATAATTTATTTGTTTTAATGGGTACTGTGAGAACCTATTTCATAATAAAACCTTTATTTTGCTTTTGGACTCATCATGGAACACCCATGATATTGATAAAAAGACATTGTGATCTGCATGCTTGCATAAGAAGTTTTTAGCAAGCCGTCCAGGGCATGAAAATACTCAGTGCTGAAGCGTGGTATATGTGACACAGATCTTTAGTGGAAATGCATTTTTTTAAAAATAGATTTGAATCTGAAAAAGGAAGGTGAATGGGCATAAGATAGTCTTAGCTGCTGGGCAGTGATACTGAGGCTGTGACTCCAGCTCACCCAGCACTCTCTGTACAGCTGGACTAAGAAGAATGTTAATGCAATGCTATAGAAATTGATACAGAAAAAAGCTTAGGAGGTGTTGTGGATTGTGCTGTGGATTTTGTTGTGGAAACAGCAAAATTCCTGAAGGCCTGCAGGAAATTAATATGCAGTTACTAGTTCTAGCATGAAACATATATTTTCCATTTTATTACATCCTTCTCATTACTCTCTCACAAATATCCTGGGAAAAGTTCAAGTTCATAATCAGTATTTTCACCATCTTCAAATCTCCACATGTGCAGTATTTCATCTTCTATATTCCTGTCCTTGCCTGCATACTTGTCTCAGATTATTTCCACATCTCTGATTTGTTTGTCCTTTACTTTGTCTAGCACTGATTTGCAAGTACTTTGCCTTATAGTGCTTTATTTGTTAGACATCTCTTAGGCAGAATCAAGAACAGCCCTCAGTGCTGGAAGACATGTTCAGGTTGGCAAATCTCAGTATCCTGGGAAGGAGTTAGCAGAAATAAATAATCTGGGAAGGTCTTGAGGGCAGCAAACAACTTGCAGCCAAAAATTGCAGAATATCTAACAAACACAGTGAGAGTAGAGATACACAAAGTCTTTAAAAAGGTGGCTCTGTGGCTGTGTGTCTAAAAGGGAATGGCTGCCTAATTCTGAGAGTAAAAAACATGGAGAAAAAATTTTCTAACAAACAGTGAAGAAGG
Organism: Onychostruthus taczanowskii; assembly: GCF_017590055.1. NCBI lineage: Eukaryota > Metazoa > Chordata > Aves > Passeriformes > Passeridae > Onychostruthus > Onychostruthus taczanowskii. The sequence continues at coordinate 22,001,225 of NW_024499239.1, read as the reverse complement.
TTAACATGAAATTATGATTACGAAACAAAGTGAAGATATGAAACAAAAGGAGGAATATATAATTTATTAATTTTTCTAAGAAAATACTTTGACTATTATTGTAATTTCTCCAAAATTCACTATACATTTTCATTTATTAATGGGATTTAATGGACTTCTCAAAGACTTTGTACTGAATTAAGTCTTAAGTCTTTAATACATATGAACACCACTTTTCTTTATAGCCAAAAAAAAAAATACAGCAATCATTTCTGTAATTTTAACAAAGTTTAACTGTAAACTGGAATAATACATTTAATACAGAGTAGACATCTCAATAGATTTTTACCTGTAGAGAATACTAAAAAATAATTACATGAATTTTAGTATACAGAAATGAGCTCACACAACATAAACACATAAAAAACCCATTAAGATTAAAGAGGCCACAGGGTATAATGTATGAGCAATGGCAAAATAAAACCTTGAGAACAGGTAGAAATGGGAGGAAATCAGTCTTAAAAGAATGCGATAAGACAATCCAGAATTTCTGGGAAAGGTTGTGTGGCGACGGAAGCCAACTGTTTATGCACAGGAAAAGGCAGAACAAACTCCTCAAACACAATATCTGGCAGGCATGTGTTGCCTTGATCTGCATTACACTCCAGCCAAGCTATGCTCACTCATAATAGCCACAAACCCTTGGCTGCTCTCTTGCATCTGCCAATTAATCCAAGTCCATGCTGTGAATTGTGGACGTGGGAAATGAGATGGAGTGGCATTAAATTCATTTTATATGAGGTCATTAATGTCCAATAAATGAGTCAATGTATGAGTGAGTACACATTTGTTCATCTGATGGCTCTTACAGCTTTTTATATTTTCATCAGTGAACTACAGAAATCTCATTTTCCATCACCTGTTGCTGTTTAATAGCAGATGAGAGTTTTATGTTCTCTAAGTTTGTTCCTGGAACTTTGTGTTGGGATATGAAACAGGTACAGACAATTTATGTAATCGGTAAAATTAGAAAAGCCCAGTTTTACAGCAGCATCATCATTGGGTAGATCATGTAAATTCTGAAAGTTCATTTTTTCAGTTTAGCAGAGCTTATATCTGAGCCAATCAGAATATATATAACAATGTATGTGAGTATTGAAGACATACGGAAAAAAATTGGCTACCTGTAACCCAGTTCAGCCACCACTAATGCAATGAGCAAGAATAAACAATTTTTTTGAAAGCTGCTATTCCATGACTCATGGAAAATGCTGACAAGGCTCAGGCATACTTTGTCTCAGACATTTGTAAGGTAATATGCAGAAGCAAACTTGGAATTACTTTTGCCTGGCTAATCTCTGCTACAAAATACAGAAAAGAAAGAGGTTGGGAAACAGTTTCCCTGAAGACATTGTCATATCAAAATATATCACTACTTTTGTGTTGTATCAATCAAGAGCTAGACATAAGATATGTAAAATTAGCCCATCTTTTTTCATACAGAAATGTAAAATGTATTGTTTCTATGCTTTCTATAACTACGAGGCATTTACACAACTATGTTCAAAACAAAAAGTAATGAGATTATCTTTCACATAAGAGCATGGAGACAGCAGGATGAAAAATGAAATTTTTCTAGACTGCCCAGAAGAGTGGAAATACAGTTGAAATACTTTTCTAAAAATAGGAAAGAAACCTCTCCACAGAGAAGCTGTGGACTCCCTATTTCTGCAGGTGTTCACAGCCAGGCTCATGGGCTCTGAGTATCCTGGCCTAGTGAAGGTGTCCCCTGTCCATGGTAGGGGGCTGGAACTATATAGTCTTCAAGGTCCCTCCCAAAACAGACCACTGTAGGATTCTAGGATTCTATGAAAAAAAAGCATCTACAAGAACGAAAATGCAGACTAACATCTCGCCAGAAGGGAAACAGCAGGCCAAGAGTTACAGAAAGACAAACATTTCTGATGTAACCTAAGTATGTATTAGTTTTTTGTTGTATTTTTTTATCTATGTCACTTCTAAACACTTCTCATGTCTGATTCAAAGGTTATGTCAAATGCCTATATTTGCAATTTTATCATTATCTGGTTTGCATAAGTAAGATAAAAGCTTACAGAATAACACCAAGAAACTCCTCACAGCACAGGACACCAGGTCCCTCACTTCTCTTCCTCCTTACATGAAGGGCAATATATAGTATTATATTTATATACATGTATATTTAACCCCACCCTGGCATCAGGAGAGGCAGAGGTGTCTTCCAGCAGCCACTGCACATGTTGGAGGACCTCTGGCATGGATGTTCCACATAAATATAGGGGTCATGTAGTCATGGGTCAGAGGGGAGAGAGTCACAACACACATTTTGAGAGTTTAACATTGTGTTTTATTTAGTTAAGAAGTTTTTTAAAAGTTTTTGTGTTCAGGTTCTTTGAATTAAAGACTACAGCTGTCGGCTTGATGTCATCCAACTCTAAAACATTTTTGTCATTTTGTCTCTTTTCCCTTTGGGTATGCCACCCTGCCAAATCATGGTTTAATTTATTTTTTATGTATTTAGCACAAGGAAATCTTTATAACCCCTATAAAACACTTCTGTAAAAATCCAGAAGCACTTTCATGTTTTAAAACTTCTTCCAATAACTAATCATAAAGTAATTTATTTTGTCTGAGCAGCCTCTGTAATCCACTGCATGAAGATTTATCTCATTAGTCCTCAACCTCCTTTTAAAGAGCACCATATTTAACTTTCATGTATTTTAAAGAAGATAAAGACATGACTTTGCAGTTTGCTATGAGGGTCAGAAGTCTTCTGTTGTTACATTTTAGAGTAGCAGGGAACCAGATAAAGCAATTGCAACAAGGTTATGTCATAAATTATAGCTATCATCAGTAACAACTTGCTGAAAGATTAATTTGGGACTGAAGTGATCCATTATCTTTATTAAGATATTTACTGCCATGTTGCTGTTTCAGGTATCAGATACTGAAGAGATAAATTAGATAGCACTTATTTTCAGTGCTCTTCATTAGAAAAAGGCCACTTAGACAATTTTTCTGTAAAAATGCACAGTTCTGGTCATATGTCAACTGGAACAGAATGTCCCTGACACTGACATAGGTACATGAAAGAGCACACCTTACCCTGCAACCTTCACCTTTCCTCTCCGTCACCCTTATAGGAAAAAAAGAAAAAGGGCTTTCACCTCACATATCCATAGTATTTTTTTTTTATTTCTGAGCACGAGGGCAGTCTTATTTTAGGGTGTTTAGGTCTCTTAGTACAGGAGAGAAGGATGTCAGGGTAACTAACTCTTTAGGTGCTGGTGTGAGCATCGACAGTGATGGGCACCATCACTGAAAGAACAAATAAATGTTAATAGGTTAAGAGGTCTATGCAAACTGGGATGGCATAAAATTTCTCAGAGGCTATTTGTACAAAACAACAGGGATCAAATGCACATTCATGCCCTTGGAGTTCGTTATTTATCACAAATCACTTTTCAAACTTTTCTTCAAGCAGCTTCAAATAGCTAACACAGAACAGCACCATTTTGGGAGATGACACAGGCAGCTGCAGCAGAGCATCAAATAATTACAGATCTTGGACATGTCAAAAGTCCCATAAAGAAAGAGAGGGACCTTCAGAGCAGCCTTTAGATAAATACCAGCAAAGTGAAATAGAAAGAACAGAGTTCTTAACATATAATCAAAAGATGATAAAATGCCATCTCAGATATTACACGGAACAAAACATAGAGCTATCATATTGTTCCAACAATGTATAATTTGCTCAGGAAAAATAGGCAGGGGAAGAAAGGAGATGTCACATTACATCAAATTGCGTCCACACAATACAGAAAAAAATAAGAGACAGACTTTGGAATATCTGGGCCAGGCAATCAAAATAGGAAGAAATCAGTCATGCTATATATAAGTGTCTTGAACAAATTCTGCAGAGAGGGATAAGAAACTTCCTATCCCATCTTTTTCAATCTTTTCTATAAACACCTCTTTCAGCTTAAATTTCTACTATGCCTTGGGTCAACACTGAGCTAAAGGCAAAACTAAAAGTGAAGAATGAATTGCCGTGACATTCCTGATTTCATCAAAATTTAGCTTGACGCTAGAGTTGAAGTTGAGTTAAATGAAATAAATGGAAATATTTTACTGAGCTCTGGAGTGTGCTCATAAAACAGAGCATTTTATCAAAGTCAGTCTAGAAGGACATGACTGTTTGGAGATAAGAGTTTCATACACAACAAAACCTTCCTATGAAATTAGCAAAGCCAAAAGTTATCAGACACCACAAAACAACTGAGGACTATCCAGCCTCCTCAGAGCTTGCTTTCTCTCTACTTTCCGTGTTATTTGTGGTGGTGGCAATTGTAAAAGTTTATTTTTCATTTACTCTAGAAGGCTAAGAAAGCATTTAATATGCAATAATAAAATCCCAATGTGACCTAAAATTAAGCTGTCTGCTTAAACTTCTAGTTAGCTGCCTGATCTATTTAAAGCTTCTAAAAACAAAAGCCATTATTCTTCCTGAAGACTTTATTCCTTCTGCTTTATCTGCCAGTCTAAACTAAAGCCACAGCTGCACTTCTACAAGGCAGTGTAAAGCACAAGGTGAAATTTCCACAGGTTGTCATATAGACTGTCAGAGTGCAAACCAAGACAAGTGTTAAATTTCATTAATATCAACTATTGCAAATGAGCTTTCAAAACACATAGAAAACTGTTTGCTGCAAAAGCAACACTGTTAAAATATTCCACACCAACACCCATGAGGTGTTGAACTTGGAGCTTAAAACATTTTAAAACTCTGATACTGAGAAGGCAATCTGAACATCTTCCCCTTTTACCACATACAGCAGCTGCAGGAGCTGCAAGTGGTACAGCCTCACTCACAACTTTTTTACCAACAAGTTATTAAATACCAGATTCATAATGAGAAATACCTGTACATAGAACCTGTCCCTGAATATGTGACTTGATTTTCAAACTGAAATTGTGCTTCTCTTAAAAGCATATAAGAAACAAATTACTGATTCCACATTTTTTGTCAGTATCACTCTAAATAAAGGCACAAGATGAGAGATATTTTAGCTATTGATCAGAATAGAAATTATATATATACTGCAAAAAATGCTTCTTCAGAATCTGTTTCACCAAAGGAAAATAAGTAGAAGCCTTGAAACTAACTAAAAATTGTAACAGGATTATAAAACCAGTAAATGATAATGAAAGAAATGTTATATTAAACCTTGGTGAGTGTCCTAGCAGGCAGCATTGAGCTTAGAACCTCCTGATTTACATTGGATCAATACAGGCTGAGTTACAGAAGCAAACTTCAGAGCAGAAGGATCACAACAGTCACACACTTCTAAGGAGAGACTTCAGCAGAGATGCTCAGTTACACTTATTTAAGGGGGCTGCCATGCAACACACAGGAAAACTTTTCTCCACTCTCTTCCAAGGATTCTAGAAGTAACCCTAAATACTTCCCAGTAAAGAGTAGATATGACTGTAACTTGTCTTAATACTGCAAAATTTTATATGTGCTCTGTGGCATGGAATGTCTCTTTATTTTAGCTCCAAAAACAAAGATTTTGCCATTTTGCAATGGATGATGTGAAATGAATTAAAGCAAATTAATTTCAGACTTGACATTAAGTTCATAAAAAGGGGAGAAATGAATGAACCCAAGAGACCCCATGTCCTAGAAGTTTAGAAGTGTCTGAAATAGCCTGGATTATCTAAAAAATCTTGAGACAAATATGAGGCTCTAAGAACCTTAAACTGCTACAGCTCATTATTTAGACAAAGAAAAAAACTAAAAGAGCTCTGCTTGGGGCAAAGGGAGCTGTGTAACCCTGTGGCTGCATCTTGTAACTCTATGTCTGCTAATGGGGACAGGAGAGCTAAAGCTCTTCCTGTTTCCTTAGTAAAAATCCACCTGGATAAGCATGATTATTTAATTATTCCTTAATCACCTAACAAACACACAGGTGACATCTCTTGATTAATAATGACTCTGTTCAAGCTTGTTGATAATATTTTCATAAAATTAATATAGAAGGACAAATATTCATATCTGTTTAAAAACCATTCAGCTGCAGATGTGGTGCTCACTTCCCAGAAATCTATTTAACTTATCCCTGATTAACTGGCCTTTCCTCTTGCTATTTGAGTAGGCAGCCTAACTGAATTCCATATCTGCTATACCATACAGTTATATGAAATAACCTGAAAAAATACTATTTTGTAGAGGATTAATCTTTAATCTATTTAACACAAAGAATGTATTTGAAACAAAGTCGTATGAAATGGATATGGGCAGGTGTATATATATTTAGTCAGCCTACCACCAAGCATTTGTGCATACTTGACCTTATCTTTTTCAAACAGACCCAGTTATCTTATTGTATGATTCAGCCCATGAGGACTTATTTTGATTAATTTCAGGAATATCCAAAATACCTCTGCTTATTTCCTGTGTTCTTCAGAACTCAGCTGGGCATCAGAAGATAGAGCTATTGTCAGGAAGTATCCTGAATTGCCAAGAGGCTGGAAAAACAAGAGTCCCTGTTTTGTCACAGTTCCTACCAGACCAACTGCCAGTATGCAACAGTTTGGCTCACCTGGCCATCACTGGATATAATCAGCTCTGTGAGCACCCTGCTTTGCAGGTGGTAAAGAAATAAAATTCCACACTTCCTGCAGGAAGACATTCTGCAAAGAACAAACCAAACCCTCCTTCACTGTCATCTTTTTATTCAAGGATGGCTGAACTTATTAAAAAAAAAAAAAAAGACAACCCAAAAACATAACAAAAAGCCTTTTCTCCTTTCAACATGCTAATTTCAAGCAATTCTGTGCTTTGCTTCTCTCTAGGCTTTTTCTTCAATAATTTCCAAAGCCAGCATGTCAGTCTCTAACAAAACAGTTCAGAACAGATATCATCACCATGATAACACAGATATATCAGCTGAGGAGAGATGGACTTTCATGTTCAGAACATTTTATAAACAGTCTACAGTTCCCAAGGTTATTTGACATGAAGTGTTCTGGTTCCTCTGACTGTGGCATGGATAGTATAAGCTTCCATGGATAGCATCCTTCCATGTCTTAAAAGCATCAGCCAACCAAGCCTGCACTATAAAAATGGAAAGAAATGTTTTTCAAAATGATTGGTGGTAAAGAACTTATAAATCCCTTCGAATTCCTGGATAATTACACACTTCTTTATTTTAGATATAAACTGCCATGACTACAAAGACATAATGAGATACGTCCTCTTTTCTGGAGCCATTTTTTAAAACTCTCTGAAAGCTACACAGACTCAGGTGAACAATTATTATGTCTGCTTACTAGAAGGTAAATTCAATACCTGGAAGGAGCACAGGTATTCATGCTGCTCTCCATCACCACACAAAAGAAAGCACTAATAGCATTAATATGAGGGAACAGATGACAGATGAGAGAGAAGGGAGTATTTTGTGGTTTGGATCTTACAAAACTCAGATCTCAATGTGAAACAGGAGCAACTAGGCCAATATCAAATTCTCCAGCCTTCTTTCAAACACTGCCATGAGTGTAAGCATTGCACACAACTGCCACAACCTTTCATTGGTATAATCAGAGCAAATATCACCCTTAAAGAGTATGCACTACCTACCTTGTTACTTTAATTCACCGTCAGGACTTAATATGTACAGGTTAAATTACAGTTCAGAGCAAGAAATTGATACTTTAAGAAGATACCCATTTTCATACTGGAATGGCAGCAGTTATCAGATCATTATACCTTTTAATACACAACACACCTGTATACTGAAAAGTATTAGAGCTATTTCTCTACTATATAGTAATACATAAGTATTTTTAATAGAGATTATTTAAATTTCTCTACTCTCCTATTCTTTTAGCTTTTAGAATTTAAGGAAAACTCACTGCATACAGGCAAATTTATTGTGTGTTCTCTGATTTCTGTACTGAAAAACAATTAGAGTACAGCTGTTTAACAATGTTATCTATTAAAGGCATTTTTCTGAGGCATAGACCAACTTGGGTGTCATTACACTGGATCTACAGACAATCTATAGCACAGAATATATGACAGAAAATAGCCAGGTAATTTATCACTGCATGGGAATGTTTGTGCACAGGGACAATTATCTTTCTGCTCTCACACAGTGAATTAAAAATTCACTGTTTATGGCAGTAATAAATTCATGCTTGCATGAATTGCAAGTAGATCATACTGTAACAACTTACTAAATATCTTTGTTAATTTCTCCCCTTCTCAAATAGCAAATATCATCCAAAGAAAAGGTAGGTTTACCATGAGAAGATAACAGTAAATCAATACAAACAATCTAGAAGTATTATTAAATCTCAGAGAAATAATGTGGTCAAGAGAATGTTCTTTATTTCATACACTAGTATTATCCCTAGAGACAATAAATCACCTGGGTATTCTGTTTCCTAAATTTCTGGTTATAGGAGTATTGGACTTTCACTTCAATCCATTTGCAACAAATCTACTTACAGGGTCTTTTCCTCTGAACCTCTTGGTTTGTGCATATATAGACCTACATGTTTTACCATCTTAGTCCATAGTTATAATTTAGAAAGGGCAAAATAGTCTCATAAATTTGCTAGGCCAATTATGACAGACACATCAGTGTTCTATTTCAGGCTTGAGAACATAAAACATAGAACATAAATATACTTTGCAGCTATTAGGAATATCTGTAGCACACAGTTGATCACTGTGACAGCATCTTCAAGCTTAAATTGACTAAGCTTGTTCAGAGCCATAAATAACAGAGCTGCATTTGTATGGCCAGGCTGCTCTCAGGACCCTTAATAGAGGGTGCTCTGCTGGAACCGCTGTGCTCTGCTGGAAACTCATCACTACTGGGGAGCTCCAGTTGTCTGACACAGATTCTAAAGAAACAAAGGAAAGGACTTACCCAAATATTTTAAGAATGGATGAATGCTCCAATCATAGGAACTCTGAAGCAGTACTATCCCAATTCAAAAAAGCACTCAAGCAGGAAAGTAGGCAGAAGTCAGGATGAAACCCCTATATGAAACTCATCATACTATGATGTGTTTAAGTCACATAAGAGCAGAAGTCAGACAGGATGAAACCCCTATATGAAACTCATCATACTGTGATGTGTGTTTAAGTGCTTAGCTAAATCAAGATACTTTTCCTGGTTTTTGACTCAATGTTGTCAATATGAGTATATACTGTGATGGAGGAACAACAACCTCCTGAGAAGGGTGACAAAAGAACAGTTTGAAAGAGACACCCTGAATCACTATACCCCGAATCACTAATTTTGCAAAGTGCAGACTACCTAAAAGACTAAACTTATTTTTCAGCATCTATTTTTGAAAGTGATTTTAAGATATGCACATCAACAGCATTTTAAACACAATTACTTATTTTTTGTTTATTTTGTAAAAGCTAAAGCAGTGAGAGAAAGTTCACACTGAGGTTTGTTGTCATTGGGATGTCTAACAGCAGTTGGGTCTCTCGGCTGGTCAGACAGCTGCCAGGACAGCTCTCGTCACCTTCAGCACTGGGATGATGATTTGGATTTAAAAGGATTATGACTGTCACAGGCCATCAAGGCAACATAACACAAGGTGAACTTGCAGGTAGCTAGAATCCATTATATCTTGAATTTTTAAAAGTTTAGGCAAGCCTTGAAACTTTGCCATATGTTCAGTGTGTTACTAATGCACTCTGGGTGTTGTTGTAATAGCAGGTTGACCCCTGCCTTTAAGGCTTTTTCTTTGTAGGATATAACAGAGGACCCACTGTAAGATAATTTTGTTAACACCCTATGATCACAGCACAACAGGAGGAAGAGCACTAAGCATACACAAGTGAGCATCAAAATCTCTATCATAGTTTTAATTGGGGTAACTATGTTTGATGACCAAAATATGCTGTGCAAGGCAGAGATGAGCAAGCTGGTCTAGCGGAAGGTGTCCCTGCCCATAGCAAGGGAATGGACTAGATAATCTTTAAAGGCCTCATCTAACACAAACCATTCTGTGGTTCTGTGGAAGTTAACTGCAGCTTCTGATAGTTTTAGGTGAATTGCCACTTCAAGACAGTTCTGCCAAAGGGAATACACAATACTTCAAAAACGCTCTACAGCAAGCAGTGTCTCCAGCAAACAGCTGAGCACAGAGCAGGGAAGCACAGAGTGCTGGAGCTGAGTTACTCCTGAAATGAGCTGTCTCTGCAAGCTCACCAGAGCAGCACAAGGTTCCAGCCCAGCCTGGCAGGAGCCTTGCCTCTCACTGGGGTTGGTGGTTTGGGTAGTGTGTTGCACATGACTGAATTTTAGCTTGGAAGTTAATACCTCCACTCAGCCCTTTACTACCATGTACAGACACAGTCTGGGCTGACCCACACTTACACACCTCTGCCTGCTCTGCTGACCAGGGTAAAGATTCCATAAGAATGATGTTTAGCAGAAACACGGATCCAACAGGGTTCCAAGAGAGATGCATCTCTAAGGCACCAGAGATAGGCTGAGTCACAGCACAGAATACCTAACCAAATTGTGAAAGGAAAGCTTTTATACATGAGAGATCTTAATTTAATCAGGAACTCATAGAGTTCACCCTTTGCAGAAACTGCCCACCCATGTGTATTTCCTGCCAAATGCTATAAAAAGCCTGTGAAAGTTTTAAAGAAGGTTGGATTTCAGATTGAAGGCTTTAGTCTGAAGGGCAGCTAAGGAATGGAGTTATGTTTCAGTGAAGAAGCCATAAAGTTTAGAAAAAATAAGTGAATAAACTGATACAAAATTTGGCTGGACTCTGGAGTGTGGCTCAGATTTCTATCCAGTAATGTATTCTTCTCTATTTATGATTTAATATTTATCAGTCTAAGGATTTTTAGATACAGAAAACCTGTTAAAAGATACCACCTGACATGCATTCAGAAGTTGATATGCTACTAGAAACTAACAGTCACCTAATTTTTTGTCCTTGGAGAGGGAGCTTCAGAAACTAATCCATTCTTTATAGATCTTGTAGAGAAAAAACTTTTTTTTTGTAAAGATTCTTCCAATTGTACAAAATACGTTAGGAAAGATTTACAAATAGTAACAACATACAATTCCTTCAAACAGAACAAAACATTTGCTATGCCCATTGGTGTATCAGTTGCACATATTTTAAAGTATTAAGACCCAGAAAAACCAGACGGCCAAGAAGAGATAAAAGATTTGTTGTTTATTTTGCTCTTTTCATAACTGATTCTAATGTGAGTAGAATCAGCTACAATAAAGTCAATTGACTAATTTTTGGCCCTAAAGATTTTATTTATCAATAGCAGACTATGAAAGAGGAATAAATATCCAGAATGAGAAAGCATTTGTGAAGCCTGTAATTTTATATCTTCTCTTTGGTGCCAAAGAAATGAAGGACAACATTCAAAAATCCAAGATGAGTTCAGTAGGAACTGACCCAACAGGAGGAATTCAATTTGTCAGAACAAATACAGATATCTACATTTAAGCTGGCCACCCCAGATGTACTTTATTCTCAATGGTGAGAACTCAACACTTTTATTGTGCAACTGATCTTATTACACAGGGCATATCAGCAGTCAGCCAAATGAATCTCTCCAAGTATGTGACAGATGTCCAAGGTTAGATGAGATTAAACACGCCCTTTGTGTTTCTGTGATTCATAAGTCATCTAACAGATTCAATAGAAAGTTTCTTCCAAGCATTAGCTTTACTGAAGCTTGAGAGTAGAATCAGCAGAATCATTATGTAATGATTTTGTAGACACACCATGACAATTCTGTCTGATAAAAACATTTGCCTGTAATATTTCATTAAATTTAAAGTTACCGTGTAGCAACGGCAAGAGGTTGACGGCTGCCAAGAGCCATGAGCTTGCTGAATAGAATGGTATTTCTGGAGCAGTGCCCAGAGCTGAGACAAAATTTGACTCATCTTCATGCATACATTTCCAATAAATCATCAAACTAAAATAAGGTTTTAATTCCATCATGAGGTTCCAGTGATATCGTGTTAGAGCTAAGAATTGATTACAGTATCAGGAGAAGCTTCTAAGAAACTCTAAAAGAAAGGTGATCTTTTCATAGATATATTCAGTGGAATGTTTGTGGTCTGGAGTTTTGTTCTCCCAGAATGCACGTCTCAAGCACTGATTCAGTTGTTGGTAGCAGAATAAATATAATGCGAGTTCCATTTTGTTTCTTTGTACAAATTCAGAGCATACTAACAAATATATCCCAACCCTGGATGTGTTCAAGGCCACGCTAGATGAGGCTTGGAGCAACCTGGGATAGAGGAAGGTGTCTCTGGCCATGGAAGGGGACTGGAACCTGGTGATCTTTAAGGTCCCTTCCAAACCAAACCATTCTAGGATTCTAAGACTGTGAACTACGGAAGTGTGTAGGAAATACCATGTCTGGAAGACTGTGCCTGCAAAAATTTAGAAACTGTAGGACGAGAATTGAGCTCAATCAATCATAGGTATTTTTACTGTCATTATCAGCTAACAGTCTTCCAACTAAAATGGAGATGAAAAGATAAAAGAGAAGGGGAGAAAAAGAGAAAATAAGCAAATTACATAATATTTACATGAACTTCAGTCTATTCAAACAGCTTTATGCTACAGCATTTTATTCAATGTTTTTCTGACCTATCTGTTGAAACAGGTTTCTTCACATCTATCCTGGCACTTATTGAATGCTCATGCACTTTTGAATACAACAGAGTCCCAGTCTCAAATGAGGTTTTTAGGCATCACCATGATATACAACAATATAAAATACCTTCAACAGCTAAATGACTAATATTCTTTTTTTGACAGTTCATATTTTAATTGGCCTACTGAAGAGATCAGTAAATAATTATATAGATATGGAGATTTTAAAATCTGCTTTTTAAAAAATGATTGGGGTAGCACTTTTTCCAAATAATTCCAGAATATGGAAGCACTAAACCCTATTAGCTGAAAAGAAATCCCACAAGCTCTAGTCTCTGTTTCTTAAATATATGTAATTTGATTCCAATACTTCTATTGGATATCTAAGTAAATTTCAAAAATGCTTGTAATTTTACTGAGAAAAGCTGTTCTGTTTTTTTCAGATGGGCAACCTCTCTAAGTGCTGCTCTGGATTTAAAAAAAAAATTGGTTAAAAATAATAGAAGGAGGAAGTTATCAGCAGCCACTGTTCACAATATATCATTGCATCAGCTTTAGCCACAAGGCTTATACTGGGCAGTTGGATTGCAGCATTTTGATATGTGGAGAAGGCTCAGAAAGACAGAAGGGAATTCATAGTGTTAAAATATCATGAACAATAGATATTGTAACAAAATACTGTCTTTTGTTATCATCATGCAGTAATACAATAGCTTAGGTTATTCTTACTATTTTGTCTAATTACTATTAAAATATGCAACATTTAATCTTACCACTGAGAAGCCAGTGTAGAAAAGATATCAGTGATTTCAGGTTCTTGGAACAGTTTCAGAAGTTCTGGCTCAGATGACAAGTCAGCAAGGATCCTTAACTCAATATGGGAAAAGTCTAGAAAACAGTGTTAAAATACATCTATTGCTCTAAAATAAAAACTTACCTGCATTTTAACCAGACTATCACAAATTAAAATGTAAGGCTGAAGTATTCAATCATTTCTTCATTCTCAAAAAAGGCAGATGCCTACAACAAGTTCATCCTGATGATGCTATATTCCAGCTATGGATCACAAAGTGCCTCAATCCTTCATTATCTTCATGTGTCAATGAATCTTATCAACTGTTTCTACTCACAAGGCTAGAACATCATCCACTTCCAAAGCATAATAAGGAACACACATCATATAACAATATTAATTGTTATTAAGGGATTTGACAGCCTTGTAAAATATGTCATCCAAAGGAGAGGGGAAAAAGACATGACAGAACTGTGAATATTAATATGTATGAGAATAGTAATTCACTCTCTCTATTACCTGCTGCTAAAAATGTACATCCTTTTTTTGAAACAAACAGTGTTCTTGGGGAAATAGTTATTACCTCCTCTTCTTTTCCTAGAGAGGAGATACACATTTAAATCCCAAACACCAGTTCAAAAATACTGTGCTGCAAACCATAGAAGGTTTTATACCAAATACACAGCTAACACCACAGAAACGGCAGTGTAAGCAAACTAGCAGAGCACCAACTGCCAGCATCACAATTATTTCACTGTATCAGCCATGTACAACTTTATCTCCACCATCCTTGCAGTACTGCTCACTTCCTTTCTCAAATCCAAACCCTTTCCTAAACACAAGCCACCAAATATATACAATAACTAACATTATTCACAGATCACTTAATAAGTGATACATTCATAAAGAAATGTCTACAAAATAAGTAAAAATATGTATTTTTGTATCTTTGAACATGCTGCAGCAATGTATTAATAACCAAATTCTGAGTTACAGATGGTAGGGGAATATAATATTGAGAACATACAGCAGGCATAGGCATCCAAATTGTAATGACAGAAATCCTCAATAATATGATGAAACACTAACACAAGGTACTGGAAACTGAACGCATCCAGGGAATATCACTTGACATAGTGTAGGGAGGGATGGTGGTTTGAAATGCAACAGAAGCTGGTCAGCATAAAAGTGAAGAAAATAGAAAAAAATGTGCCTTGATATGGGAAAAATTTAAGAAATACATTTTTGAGAAGCATATAAGATCACTAACAAAATCTCCAGAAAGTTTCATGTGCTACAGTTATGCCCAGCACCTCAGGTTTACGCTGCCCCTGCTGACACAGTTTTTAATAGCAACTTTTGAAAAATACTTATAAAAATGACTCATGTAGATAAAATAAAACTGCTGTCAAAATTTTACATTATCTTCCCTAGCCTCCTGTTTAACGACCTGTATTATTTCCAACACAGGGAGTAAAAAGCTGTGAAAAGGCAAAGTTTGCCCTTAGCAGAGAAACACTGAGCAGCACTGCCCAGCTCTGGCTGCAGGCATTCAAGGAGGAGAACGTGTGTTCCAAAATCTCTCTCATATTTGAGTCTGCTACTGTGGGTTTCTCTCTTTATCATTTGGCTCATGCTTTTCTAGACTTCATTTTGATTCTCTCCGAGCTACCTGCCTTAAATCATCTGCCTTAACACATCTGTTATCAAAAACAACACATCTGACTAACTATTGGTGTTTAGTTGTGAGTATGATTAAAATGGCCCAGCTTAAACATTGACTCAGGCAAAGCCTTATCAGCTGAACACACACAAAATCATCCCTAGGATATTTAAGGTATTTAAGATGCATAATTTCATTTGGAAAAAGTGAGGGAAACAAAAAAAAATTCTAAAAGCTTATAACTATTTAAATCAGTGCTGAAACACCAAATATTTTTTCAGGAACAACCAGAAAAAGTACTTGGTTTAAATGCTAATGTATAACAAAGCATTGATCATCTGATATCAGCTTGCTTCAAAATATAATACCACACAGTAAAATAGTTAGATAAAACTGCCTTTTCATCTTAATAAAAACACAGTTTACCTTTTATGTACTGTTTCTTTGTAATTGTAACTGGATGTTTAGAGATACCTTGAATGTTCTACAAACAAGAAGAATAAAAATGCCTAGTAAGTGCAAATTTATGAAAATATGTTTAGGAACAGTTTATTACCAGCATCAGTGATACTAGTGCCAACAAGTTTTTCCCATATAATAAGAAAGATTAACCACTTTGCCTTCTAAAGGAAGCTTCACACTCTGCATCTGTATACACTTTTGAATATTTACTCTTCCAAGAAAACTGGAAGATTCTAAGAACAATTACTCACTTGTGGCCATTTTAAAGCCTAATCTCTGGATGCACCATAGAAGGTAATTAGTAATCCAATAAAAAATAATTTTCTTCTTGCTTTAACCTGTATCTTTTAGTTATATTGCATTACTTCTGAGAAAAGAACACATGTGAATCTTGCCTGGAGGCTAAAGGAACTGAATGTTCTTCAGCCGCTTGGATTTTTTCTAGTATCTATTCCCACTTTTTTGAAATGCATGATAAATAAATTAGGAAACATTTATTGTCTACAGCACATCAGTCCAGGTTAAAAACTAGAGATAATTTTATTAACCAACACACAGGTCTAGGATCAGCAGCAGATCTTTTATTTTTTTCAAGATCTGGGTTCACACACCTCCAAGTAAAGCATCAAAGATGCACACGAGAACTCCTTTCTGTTATTTTGAGTCATTATACCTCTTTGTCTAGAAAAGCAACATATGACAAGAGAATTTGTATCAAGCTCTGATTTTGTCATTCCATGTAATTAATTTGCAAGTGGATCAGGAATTAGAAGAACACACTAATATTATGCAATACTGAAAGTTCAGAGAGTGGGAATAGTGCTATATAATTTCCAAATCAGAATGATCATTTTCTATGCAATTTTCAAGTCAAAATTGTTATTTTAAACTTAAGAGGGATGTAATCAGACATCAAAAGCTATTGAAATCTAAAGCAGAAGCAAAAGAACAAAACCCCCAAACCACAGCAGTACCATTCCTAGTATTAGTACCACCCTTAAAGATGTACAATTAAATGTATTCAAGTTGAACACCTGCCACAGCACCCTACAGAGAGAGATAGGAAACTACCACACAAAATACAGAAAATTTTCACAGAATGGGTAAAAACTAGCAACACTGCTCTTGGTCCATCAATACCCAGAAGAAACACTTGCCAACTGGAATATCTTATTCTTTAGCTTTTGAAACAGTTAAAAACACAGTTGTGGCAATGCTTATGGTAATGCATATTTTAAAATCATTTTTTGAAGCAAGTGGTTGTTTAATCTGTACACAAAACTAGCACTCCCATTGGCAACTACTGATTTCCACTAACAACAAGCTGGGGAGAACTAGTGCTCATTCATATGAATAATATGCAGTCCAAGTGGCCATGGAATCTAGTAGACCCTCAGAAATTCAGAAAATTTACTCCTTTATTATGTACCTGGACATGAATGAATGTGGGAACTTAATTTTAAACATTAAAAATACATTTTAATTCTGACTTATAGAAACATTCTAACAAAGGATGGAGAGGGGCTTTTCATTTGGCTCTACCCTGGTATTGTGGCATGCACTTAGGTAATTTCCAGCACAGGTTAAAATTGTTTATAGTTACTCTCACTTTCCTTGTCTCATTAAGTTCAAAATCCTGAACAAAGTGAATTTTAAAAAAAAGTATTCCAAATTCTATCAACAATGTATAAAAATCAATCAGTACATTGCTATCTTGTTTACATTGAGAGCATATGAACAAAGTCTACTTTCAACTCAATTTTAAAAGTGTTATTAATAATTCTGGAAAACACCAGTAAGTAATTGCAAGTGCAAAATGTCTTTTCACTTGTAAATCAGTTAACACCTCATAATTTGACTAGAGCTTCAGAAAAGAGGTAACTCAAGAAACATGGGAATTGTAATGTTCATCTTTAAGGTATTGGAATAGTTTAGCACATCCCTCTCATCTAATTTTAGATTGATTAATTTTAGGCAACTTGCTGGTTTAAACAAGCTGTGTAGAATCTTTATAGCCAGTAAAGACAGGAATCTACAGTGGACTATCCAGTGAGGTATCCTAAGATTTAGATCAAATTTTGTGAGATTAATTTACTCCAAATATTTAAAGGAATAGAGAAATAAGAAGACAATCTCATCAACAGCCTTCCAAATATCAACTTTTCCTCTGCTTGAGTCAGGTGACTGTTTTACTGTATCAAAAGTGGAAAATTAATATGGCTTGGGCACATCATCACCACAACTTTGGGCTACTACATAATACAGCCTGTAATTTTGCTCTTATGTGTACATTTCAAGTCTTTATGAAAAAACCTTCACAGATGCAATCTGAGATGTGAATGTTACCCTTATTGTTAGAAAAGGGTATCCACATCTTGTTAGAAGTTACAAAAAAACAAAATTGCCCTCTCTGAAAAATCATGTTCCAACAGACAAGAAGGAATGCTTGAAAAGGTGTGGTGGAAAAGGTGGTTGTGGAAGTTAACTATTGTAATACTTCTCTTCATTGTTTCTGAGTGAGGGTAAAAAAAAAAGATTAAGCTATTCTAGTAGATAATTAACAAGAAAATCCTAGCATTATTTTTTTTTAATTAAAAACACATAAAAACAACACTGTAATCCAAAATTAGCATCCAGCTGATAGAAGGATAGATGAAGCCAAAATCTCAGATTCAATATGTCTGAAAGGCTGTGACAATCAGGGGAGATTTCTGAAGAAAGCAGCTGTCACTCTTATCTTCCACAAGGACAAGAAGAAACAAGCAGAAAACTACAGGCCAATGAGCTTCTCCTCAGTTCCCATGAAGATGATGGCACAAATAAACCTAGAAAACATCTGCAAACATATTAAAGTCAAGTAAATGATCTAGGGTAGTCACCATGGATTTAGAATGGGGAAATCATGTTTAACCAAGGGCAGCCTTGTGCAATGCAGTAACCAGCTCTGTGGATGCAGGGAGAGCAGCAGATGTTGTTTACCTTGACTCCAGCAAGGCTTTCAAAACATTCACTCATAAAAGCCTCAGAGAAGCTGCTGAAGTACAAGGTAGATAAGTGGACAGTGAGGTGGACTAAAACCCAGCTGAAGTGAAGGTCCAAAGGGCTTTGGTGAGTGGCACAAAGACCAGCTTGAGGTCAGTCATTGCTGGAGCAAATAAGGTCCAAAACCCCCATCTATGACCTGGATAACAGGACTGGTGCAACCTCAGCAAGATGGCAGGCAATCCAAAACCCTGAGCAGTGCCTGACAGGCAAATCCAAACCCCTGAGTAGTGCTTGACATGGCAGATGAATGATTCAGAGGGACCTCAAGCATCTGGAGAAATGGGCTGTCAGGGTCCCACAGGGTTCACAGTCTGGAAAGCTGCTCTGCAGAACATGACCTGTGGGTCATGGTGAAGAACAAGCTAAACATGAGCCAGCAATGAGCCCTTGTACTCAGGAAGGCCAACAGCATCCTGGGCTGCATCAGGAAGAGCATCACCAGCAGGCCAGGAGACTGATCCCTGTCCTCTACTCAAGATGCCTGATGGGAGCACATAAAGATGAAGCCAGGTTCTTCTCAGTGATGCCCAATGACAGGACCAGAGGTGACAATCAGAAACCATTACAGAAAATTCCGTGTGAACGTAAGAAAAACTTTTCTGCTGCGTCAGTGGTCAAACACTGGAACAGGCTGCCCAGAGAAGTTCTGAAAGCTCTGCCCTTGGGGATACTCAAATCCTCAATAGACAACCTCCAGCAGTCCTGGCAAGGAGGCTCAGAACTGATGGATTTTGGGTGTCTCTCTTAAAGCCTCACAAACACAGCTTCAAACCTCAAAAAAATGATGATCTAATCCATAAGGAAAGTCACTATATGCAAGGAGAGTAGAATTATCAATGAAACAATACCTAATCAAAATCAAACAGTTTCTCATTTCTCAGCTCTATGAGCTTCTTCTCAGTCAGTTAAACTCTGTTCAGCTTTCTATTTTTGGTATCCAGAATTCTACATCTTCATTTGCCCCTGATCTTTTCATTCCTTCCTAGATTAAAACCAGTACACTATTTCAGTTCTTTCCAAGGACTACAGTATACAGACATATATTGGATAAATTACCTTTGAAGTCAATGAAGTTAGATTTCACCAAACCACAGAGGCTGGTGGTGCATTTTAATTATTTCTTACTCTACATCAAGTAGGGTTGTTGTTTTTATTTCCTATATTCTGACTCCCCTTTCAGTTTTTTATATGGATTCAGCTAACCCTACATCTCTCTTCTCCCCATTTACATGATTACCAGCATAAATTGTGATTTTGAACAAGTAACCTCAGTCAACCCCAGTGACTCTCAGAATACACATCCCTGTCTGTACACTAAGGTATCAATAGTTATAAGCATTTTTTAACTGAAAAATGGCTCACTAATCTATAATTACCCAGATCTGCATTTCTAAAGCTTTATGGAATATGTCATTCTGAGGCCCTACAAACTGCAGGGAGGGGAACAAAGAAATGTAACAGGTAGTTACTGAAATAAATGGGAATGCACAGAGGTGACTGCTGACTATTCTGTGGGCATTTGATTCTGACTAATTCCCTCACTGTTCTAAGACCTTACTTAAAAATAAGAACAGAGA
Organism: Onychostruthus taczanowskii; assembly: GCF_017590055.1. Taxonomy (NCBI): domain Eukaryota; kingdom Metazoa; phylum Chordata; class Aves; order Passeriformes; family Passeridae; genus Onychostruthus; species Onychostruthus taczanowskii. Next base: position 21,980,980 of record NW_024499239.1, on the reverse strand, counting down.
AAAAACTTACTACTAAGATAAGAATATCCATTCATAAATGTATACAGGATGGATGTGTCACAAGGGAAGTTAAAAAATAGCCAAGGAGTTAGACCAAACAGCTAGAAGGAAGGAGTTAGACCAGGTAAAGTTATCATGTACATATCCTTTGATGTGGTCACCAATCCACCTGCTGTTAGTGAGGCACAGTGCCAAACACCAGAGCAAAATAAAGGAATTAATTATTGTTTTACAGTGGCTACCAGTGCCAACAAATAGCAAAATCCAATTGTGTTTCTTGTAAACAATAGAATTTACTGGGAGTGTCATCTTGTAAGATTTAACAGCTCTAATAGATGTTGCTTCAGGAAACCAATTATTTCCTCATACTTGAGAAATACACAGATTTTCTTTTCCATTTGAAAAAAGTTCAGAGCAGAAAAATTCTAGTTTCTTTCATGAAATGTAGCACTCCAGCAAAAACTGAAGCATTACAAGCCAAAATTTCCTGCGGTTTCTCTTAGCAACTTCTTCTCCAGAAAGTTTATTAGAATAATTAGGGCACAACTATTCTCTTTGAACACCAACTCAGCTCTACACAATGAAACACAAAGTAAGCTTTTAAATCCACAGCATCTGTTTGATGACCAGCACTGTAATACTTTTAAAGCAGAAGTAAGACTTTGGTCTGTAAGACAAGACTTCTTTACAATGCTAATAGATAGGTGGATGACAACTCCTTTGAGCTTTACACTCCAAATTTCTAATTGCCTTTTTTTTTTTAATTTCTAATTGCTACTTTTAAAAATTCTTGTTATTCTTTACTGTTCCCTCCAGTTTATTTGCTTCTTGAAAATTTTCTCACTCCTTTTTCTTCTTTGTCTTTTGTTGTTCTACATGGGACCACTCCTGGTTATAAATTGTGCTCTCACATCTCATTTAATCAGTTTGAGAAGAAATTTAAGCAGAGGTTCAGTGAACTGCTCCCTTAACCATCAACACTTCACTTGCTCTGTTGTTAAAGGCCAAAGCTACTGGAGAACTAGCAAGGAAAACTGCATCCTGCCTAGAAGAGCACCTTTGCAACACAGAATGAAGAGACTGAGTCCTGAGGCCACTCACAACATCAAACTCACTAAATTTATCTGACACCTGCAAAGTTGGAGGCAACTCACTCATCAGAAATTACACAGCAAAAATAATTTGAAAAAAACTTCTGGAAAACTGCCGCTTTTAATTATTGCCCACAGCAGCATTTATCTATAGCTCTAAAGAAATAAACAGCTATTTTCTATGACTTCTATATGAAACACAATTTCAAGAAAGTCTGAAGATCTAATTTGTAAAGTATGGCATGAATCTCAATAAACGTAGAAAGCAGGAAAATTAACAAAGTCACCATAGCAATGCCAGCCTGGTATGGATGGGTACATGCATTCCTTAGCAAAAAAAAACTTGTCTGCAATCGCCATCTAGTGGCTTGTGGAAAATTAAGGACATCTATTTTCCTTGTCAAAAGCCACAGAACCATACAGACTTCTGGAAAAGGATTCCTTAATTTTTGGTACTAGTTTGCACTTTTCAGCAGAGAAATCCAAGGTAAAGCACTCCCTTCTTGCCTTACCAGCAGCAAAGAATTATCAAGGTTTTTTAGACATCAGACAAGTGGGAAACTTAGAAGTTATTCATCCCATTCCCACAAGCTTTGAAAGATGTGAACACAAGGAAAGAAAAAAGGGCAACCAAAATTCATGACTTCTTACTTCAGAGAGTAGGCTCTAAGAACACTGTGTTTGATTTCCTACAACTAATTATATTTCTGCTATATTCCTTGAAATTTAGACCTGGCAATGATCTCAGGAAATAAAGATTTAGCAGCACATGAAATAGGTTTTGATGAGTTATTTTTAAAATGAAAAAAAATTCAGTCACTGATTTGATTAAAATCTGTTTTCTGTAAAAAATTTTCACCTTTGCACAGCAAGCAAGGAAGTTTACATATACACAGCTCTTTGCATCTTTCAAGAGAAAAAGATTGCTTTTTTCCCATATATAAACTGACTATATTTTTTACTTATTTAATTTCATTTTCCTGAAAGAAAATTATACACAGAATACCAGCTCTAATACACTAATATTCATTCATATGGGAAGCTCAAATTCTGGGATGAACCCCAAGGAGATACGACTTGGTTTTAGTGAAAAAAACCAATGCTAAGGCATAGAGATAACTCCTTGAGTGGCAGCTGGAGATAGTAAATATTGTACAGTTTTAGATTAGCTGCACATTATAGCTTTAAAGGAAACAGTGTCAAGGGAATATTGCCCAAAGGTACAAATACCAGACCTCTAAGTGCACAAAAAATGACAGGATTTCCAGGCTGGAGAATTTACTGTTCAAAGAAAAGATGTAATGGTTGTTTTATGAAAAGGATAAAATTTAGCATCTCAAACAAGATTGTTCCACATACTGAGGAAGTTACTGAGCATATGTTAGCAGGGAATTCCTCTTAAAAGGCTGTGAACAGGAGGCTGGTTGAAGGAGTTAAAGAAAACCTAAGTAATGTCTCTTTGCTGCCAACAGGGAAAGGACAGTTCCTGACTTTACAGAAGTGATCCTTAACTGTAAGTTCCCAGGAGTCAGAGCCAGTGGATGATCATACTGGGACAGGAGAACTAAGGACAGCAAGGCCACAGGGGTGACAGCAGGATGACCCTGTCCTATTCTGTCCCTCTTCAGCAACCCTTATACAAACCACTGGTTTTTTCCCATTGTTGTTCCCAGCCTGGGAGAGCACATCCATATCCAAAACTCTGCACAAAGTTTCCTGAGGCTTTATGAAAGGTTGCTGAGGAAATAAAGAATTGGCAAATTTTCCTCTTTTTGACATAGAAATAAAAATAATTGTCAGCAGAGAAAGATGAATATAATAGGAATGTAGAGCTACTGAGATAATTTTCCTGAATTTCCTTGGAATGTCAATGACAAAGCTTTGGAAAATCATTATTGTGTGAAAATTGGTCCAATCCAGGACAACAAGTCTCTTTCGATCTACCTAATTTTTGATCTTTCCCTATAAACCTATAATTTTTTTTATCATTCTTCATTTCTGCTATTGTCAGACCTCTCAGATACTTTATTTTTTTCTTAGATAAAAATTGGAAGACAATTGTACAGTATAAGAAGAATACATAGCAAAATAAACTATTTAAATACTTTTGCTATGTTAAAACATAATGAAATCTATGCTGAGTTAAGACTGTATTTTGTCCTGCAAATGGGAACTCAGCCATCAGAGAAATATAGTAACACTTCCCCCTTTTGAGAGCTTGTAAGACAAGACATAATATATGTGTCTGAGATTTTTATTTTAAATGTCCTGTCAGAACATAAGTTTCCAAGCTTTGAGTAGTTCCTAAAGTGTATATCTAAAACTCCCTCTAATGGAGTGCTTCATATGAAAACAAAAAAAACCTATCAGGCAGAATCTCTAAAATCTTAATCAATTGACAAGAGGTTCTAACAGAAAACTTAATAACAAATAGACACAGAGATATTTAATATAAGGACCACATATGTATTTGTGCACATTGCTGAAGATTCAGCAATCTTATCTCTTATGGATGAGGACAGGAAAAATTGCCTCAGCAGGACATGGCTCCATGAAACTCCTGAGAGCTTACAGAGGTCCAGTGACTGTGACCAGTGGGGACATCAGGGAGGCTGCACATGCCAACCCCAGGCATAAGAGAAGTGCCCAGACAGGAGCTGAAACGTGAACGGATAAACAGCAGCAGAACAGTGACTATGACAGACTATCAGTCTATCATATCAATTGTTTCTTGCAAGCTAAACTCCATGCTAATATTGCTCTTAACTATTCTCAGATTACATAGAGTCAGACTTAATAAGATTCCAAGAAACACCTCAAAGTGCATAGATTAATTCATGTAACAGAATACTTCCAGTAATAGATATTACTATAATTACTTTACATTAAAACATCTTTGAATTTGTAAGGTAGGGAAAGCTACATTAATCAAAACAAGCTTTTTAGAAAGGATGATTCTAATTTTGATTCTTGTTAGGTCTGTGCTCCAATCATATTATAGAGAAAAAATAACCTGGCAGTAGTATTCCAAGATGAATTTCTAAAATATGATCATAGCTTTGGCTTTTACCTGGAGCATTCCCAAAAGATCACTGGCAAAGGCCATTTAAAGGATAAAATGAATCAGCATATAATCAACAACCTTAACAATGCCCACTCAATAGCAGTAAATGCTCAAGTGCTGACAATTTAATTTATACATACTGGATTGAAATATATTATCTTCTGATTTTAAACAATCAAGTGGAAGTATGCAGTGCTGTCATCTCTCAAGCACAGGAAGATTTTAGAGGAACATTCTTTTCCCCATTTCTACAAATCTAAGCTTCTCTGAGAATTTCTTCTGCCAGAAAATAAAGGACAGTGAAGGAAGATTTCAACCTCCATAGTCAATATTTCATAATGTGGTAAAAATACTCTGGCTGATATTTTTCCAAGTTGTATAGAATCTTTCATTTTTGAGCAGCCAATTTTAATTGCTCTGTTTATTTCTGTGCTTATGTTTAGCTTGTAGAAGAAATAATGACAGACTACTTTATCCTGCATAAACAAAATGCAAGTATCTTTTATGCTATTACTTCAAGGAAGCAGATTTATACCAGCTGCACATTACCTTTCTTTAAATAACACACAGAACAATTATACATGCAAAAATAATCCCAAACAGAAGAGAAGAGGACAGGATTGAACTACTTGTTTTAAAGAATTACAGTCCAGATGCTACAAGCTTTACTGAGCCAAATTATGCTATAAAATGTTGTCCATGTATTGGATACACCCACTCACCATGACATAAATGAATCTATACAAATCAGGAGCAATACAACAGAGAATGCCAAAGATGTGCATATATCATAGAAAAGGACACTACAGGCCAGATGCTGAGAGAACAAACAACAAACCTTGTTTCTGCATTTGGGTAGTAAACCAACATGATGATGCTCTGGAGCATCAGCTATGAGTGTTACAATGTGACCAACAGTTGTCACACAAATACCTAAGAACTTTCTATTGCAATGTTAAGGTAGTTTAAAATTTCATCCTGAAAATGTAATTGGACCGAAGTCAACATGCCCATTCACTCATTTTTAAGTACAATTTTCCTGTCATGGAACTTCAACTGTGATGAGTGAGGAAGAGGAAATAGAGAATTTCTGTCCCCAACACTGTAAATATAGTTTCTTGAAGCCTTCATTAAGATCACTTTTAAAAAAAAAACAACCTAAACAATAACAAAAGACACTATAAAAACATCATAACTCTACTCATAGAATGAGATACTATTTTAGTGCTATTAGTGCAGTAATAACCACCATATGACTCAAGAGTATTGGAATAAACATACTGAAAAGAAATATGGCATGAAAATATGTTCTGAATGCAAAAGATGCTCAGAGAACACCAATCAAGCACAACAATCAGCAGGCGTGCTCTGGGTTTCTCTAACAGCATATCAGCTCATCTGAGTGACAGGAGTTTGTACTGACTAGAAGATGCAAGTTTAAGTTGCTTTAATTCAAAGGCCCAAGAAAGCACAGACACATTCTCATATCCCATTCTCAACCCACCCTTGTTATAAGCAAAGCCCACATTAGGGAATACTTACCAAAAACTGATTTTGTTAGCCTAGATGACATTATAGAAGCTTTAGACAAGATGTTTTATATGAACCTGTAATATGTCTGACATGTCTCTGTCCCCAGTGCTTTCCAATAAACATACTTTAAAAAAAAATAGAAAACACTCTCCAAGATCAATGAAAAGGTAAGGCCCTACCATTTGTTCATTTTAAGTAAATAATTTTCTCTGTTGGACAGTGTATGAAAACAAGTTCACAAAAATCTTATTCCTAGCAGTGCAGTTTCAAAAGCAGCCAAGGCCTTGGCTCATTTCTGGGGAGGGGGTTAAAAAAAAATCAAAATGCAAGCATATCTCTGCTCCCAGACTTGGTGTCTGATTGCTCACATTGCACCAGCCTTTGCCAAACCTTCTAAAAGCTGTGAAAGAAAGGGGCAGGGATAAAACAGGACAGTGCAGAATCTCATCACTATTGGAACACCTTGCAGAACATCCTGTTTCTGCTGGAATCTAATTGTGACCACAGACTTCAAACTTCCAGAAAGAATATTTATAGTAGCACACATCAGCCTGCAGCCTTAATGAGGCCTTGGACAAAATGCCTGAAACCTGGAGGTGTCACAACAGCTTTGGTAGCACAATTCTGCCAGACCACCCTGCTAGCAGTGCACGTGTGGGGATGCCAAAATGGAAAACCTATTGGAATTCTGCTACAAAAGGGAGACAAACAAGCAGCATCCCATGCACACTGTCCAGAATCCCAAAACCATGCCAAAAACACAGTTCCATTTTATCTCAGAGAAAATTAGAAAATTTTTCACTCCAAAAAACCAGCCCAGACGGAAATAACACAAATACAGTATGACTAATCAGAAATACTGGTTTGCTAAGTTAATTGAGAGAACAGACTAATTTTGGATGGCAATTGCTCAGAGGGGCCTCTACTTCAAGGGATTGTCTCTCCTCTTAGAATGAAAGGCAGATGGGTAAATTCATTATTCATATTCCAAACACAACTTGCAACACTCATTTTCTAATAAACAAGCGTGCAATTCTCTATTGTGCATTCACCACCAGAAAATCTTATATCTGTTGAAGAGATTGAGATATATGCAATATTTCAGGTTTTTTATGATCCTTCCTTGAGCATGTTAACATTCAATATGCCCTAATTAGTTTCTCTTTCAAATTACATTCCTGATGTCCAAATTATAGGCTAACATGTTTATTTGCCTGATAGGTTATATTATTTTATTTATTTGCCTTTCTGGACAAGCTGTAAAAGCATTTTTCCTGAGGAAAAACAGGAATGCTTTTTTTTTTTTCCCACTTGCTCCAAGAAGGTGAAATTTTTTTATTATCTTCAGCACAACTTTTTGTTACTAAAAGGAAGGAAATGCTCTCCCTGAAGCCCTCCACTTCATGCTTTTCAATTTAATGATACAAACATCTTCTGAAGTAGAGAAGCATAAACTCATTAGCAGCATTTCAGTTCTCTCTGCTGCAGAAGCCTGGAGGAAAAAAACCTTAATACAGAATATCTGATTTTAGCACTGAAATTTACATCTTAAACCAAATTATAACATCTAATTTTATGCAATCTTTATATCTCAAGTTAGGATTTCTCTCTTTTCATTTGAAAGGGGTTTAATCTTAATTGGGTTTATGCTGTTCCACTTTTGTCTTGACTTATTTCTGCTTTAAAACATGAGAGACTGAAAAGAGATATTTCCAGGTGGGTGTGGAGAAAATAAACAAGCTTTTAGGAATGTCATAAATATATGTAATAGAAACGTTATCTATGAGTAATATAATCAAAAAGCATCCTAATGTAGACAAGACTAATACATTTATACAAAAACTATTTGAAAAAAACACATTCAAATAATAAACCTAATTAAATTCCCCTATTGGTCACAAGCAATCCAGCATAGAGGGAAAAAAAAAAAAAAAAACAGACTAGCACATGGACACATTATCAAATAATTTGTAGGGTTTACATTTACTTTTAGGTTTCAGATACCCAAGTTTTCCAAAAGTAGCAAATAGACATCTACAATGCAATAACAGGAGACTGCAAGATCAAATGTGTCCCTGTTTAACAATAATACATTAACAGTTATTTGTGAAAAGCACATTATTCATACAGCACACAGTTTGTAGAGGAAGAAACCAAATGAGAAGAAATGAAGTGTACAGTTAAACTAAAATAGATGAACACATGGAGAGGCACTGAAGTAAAGTGCTGCTAAGAAACCCCCTCTAAGTTGTTACAACACAAAAGTCATAAAAATTCATGTGAATAAACTTATCTATTGAGAAAAACCCACATAAAGCCAAAAATATCCATCATCCATATATCAAATGTGGAACTGTCTGAAAGAAAATGACAGTTTATCTGAAAAAGAAATTCTGTTCTGTATCCTATGTCTAGTCATTTCCCCTCAAACCTACAAGTAAATCCCTGCTGGACTCCATTAAATGCCTTTAAGGAAAGAGGAAAGATAGATCCATTACCTTTACAAAACAAAACACAAAGAGATCTTTGTTTGGAATCCCATGTCTCAGAAGCACTCCAGAATATGGGATGTTTTTCCATTTGAATTCTCACAGAATCTGATTCACACTTATCTTTTGCTTTAATCACTTGTTAAAGCATTTTAAAACAGTTAAAAATAAACTGCCTCAGCAAAAAATTCAGCTAAAATTTGACATAATATCATAGTAACCACAAAAATATCTCCAATATTTATGATTTCTGGCAAGAATCTTCCCAATCCTTTAACACTTAGCAACGTGACTGGGCACTGCAGTATATCTTCTATATCAATAAGTGATTCAGGAACAGATGGTATAAGTTCCATAAACATTTCAAACAAAAAAAAAGCCATGCCAATGTTTTTCCTTAGAGGGAAAAGCCAGCCTTAGGCAACCCTGGATGCTAACTTTAGCAGCATTATTTTGAAGAAAAACAACTTTTAAGAAAAATAGATTTCATGTCCTTTTTACTATGATGGGCCAAATGTTACTCTGTGTTTCATGTGGTTTTTTCAAGGCAGCTGTCTGTTCAGCTCTGACTTGGAAATGCCTGTGCATCCCATCAGAGAATTCAGCAAACTGTGCCCTTCATGATCATCTTTTCCTCTCACTTTTTCCCATCTGGGCACATGAGAAATGAGAGCAGCAGTAACACTTCCCCATTCTGTTGTTAATTCAGAATCCTAAACACTGATTTTTACTCAGCAAAAAGTGTAAGCACTTCCTATAAATTGTTTGATGACAAGTTGTATGGAAATATGTACCATGAAAGTAGGAAGATGCAAATGAAACATGAACTGTGAAGACAGATGAAAGAAAAGCTAAGGAAGTAACCAAGTGTCATGAGGGTGAGAACCCCCCAGGACAGGTTTCTGTCAGAACTCTAAAGTCACCATTCCAGGCAGGATTTGTTAGGAACCACATGAGCCCATCCATGCAAAGTGCTCACAACTGTTAAGGTTAAATCTCTCCTCCCACAAAAAGCTGTGGAAGATCATGGCCTTTCTCCAAGACTGCAGAAAGCTCCTAATGCCATTTGTACCCGTGAAGCTTAAGGTTGGGTCCTGCACAGAGATAAGCAGTACCCAAATCTGTATGATTAGGAACTGACAACACTTTGGGGTACAAGTTAAAAGGACAACAGCCTCACAGATTTCCTCTAGCCTTTATGAGACAAGTCCCATCTCTGCATCTGTCCCCAGTTACCCACAGGGCCAGAGGCCAGGTCTTTGGTAGAAAAGGCCATGGTTCAACCAAACAGAAACTTTCCCCAGACAGACAGTCATTCTTTTCTTCTGCTGTTCTCACACCTATGCCTCAAGCCCCTGGAGCTCTGCAGCCCCACCTTGTCCCACACCAGCTCCTGCACTCTCATTCATGCAGCCATGGGCTGGGACAAGAGGGGAACACAAAGGCCTTTGACCTACAGCCAAAGGTGTCATAAACACCAAGAGAAATGGGATCATAGAATACATTCAAATAAGCCATTGAAGGGCCACTTTGGGGGAAAGGAAAAAAGGCAAAAAAAGGGAAAAAATCCGGTAACCTGTAGCAGTCCAGAAGATCAAATAAAACACATTTCAGGCATGTGCATGGAGATCATTATAGACAAGAGAGGAAGCACAAAGAGTCCAAGTGTCACAGCCATATAAGCAAGACTTCCAGAGCACCAGCACTGCCAGCTGAGCCCTTTACTGCTATGAGGCCTGAAGCTAAATTCCAGAAGAAGAGTGCTTCCTTTTTTTTCTGTAATACCCACTTTCCAGGGCTCACTCATGCTTTACAAGGAGTGCTTCATGCTCACTGGAATTCATGACAAGGAAGTATCCAAGGTACACGCGTGGCTCACAATTGTACTCCTCTACTTCAGGTAACTATGTTAATTCTGATCACAGGTAACACAAAATATGTCTAAGAACAGATGTCCTCCAGTAAAATACCCATTTAATAAGCTTTTTCTGTCCACCATTTAGACACAATACAGCAACTGCTAGACTTGCAGGAAAACAAACATTTCCTGTGTTAAAAATATTACATATTTTGTACAACTAATATTCATTTTTCATTTCAAATAAAATGCAAATCTTCCAATAAGCTCACTTACAGGATGTTTGGCTGAAAGTCTACCAGTCACAGTTCCTGTTTGATTCCAAGTGGAGGAAATGAATCCCTGTAATCAAGTAAAGTAAAAAACAGAAAAAAAAAATGAAGATGCACAACTATATTTTATTTAATATAAGTATCAGTAATAAAAATTCACTGCAATCAATACAAGAAAAAATAAAAGAAACGCTTTTAATTTTCGATGTATAAAAGTTTTTAAACTGTAAACACTGTAATCATTTCACAACTTTTTAGGATTTTACAAGTGACTTTATATATTTCTACCTTTTTCATGCATGTTCGTAGTCCATCCACATAAGTTGATTTCATTTTATGAACCTAAAATACATAAAATTTAAGATAAATGTTTACTTATAAAAATAAGGGATTTTTCAAATTAAACATGCTAATTTCCAAATGAATAATCTTTGTAGACTTTTCTTTTTTAAAGACAGTTTTATCTGAGTAAGTAATGGATTTATACTCACTGACAGCTTAACCTATTCCTGTAAGTCAGGTAAGTGCTTGGTTATAACCTAAAGACAGAGCTTTGTAGATACTATTAAATTAATTGTTGGAATTTATTATTTTACATCTTATGTCCCCAGGTCAATAAGTTACATGAAAACCACACACATACACAAAAAACCACAAACAAATTTTTAAAAAACCAACAAAAACATCAAAACCAAACATAAACCCACACTTTTAAACTCTGTTTTATTTTTTTTAATTCTTGGAAGCTCATTCATTGAAAACCTAATGTTTAAGTGTGGGAGAAGACTAATTAGATCATTTAGGATTTTCAGGAGGCTTGTCATCCCAAAATTCCCCATAAACAGTTATCTCCTTCACTTTATGCAAAACATTTCTTCAGAACTCAAAAAATAGATGTTTTGCCCTAGAAATGCTTTATAGCACTACACAAATTTAACAGTGAAGTTTTCCAATTGTCTCTGCAATGTTGCACAAGTTGTTTGTTAGCTAAAATCTAACATAGAGCAAAACAAGTATAAGCATTAACATTTAAAATATCTTAAGAATACAGACTTCAAATTGGTATTTGAATGAACTTGCACTAGAGCCAACTTATTTATTTATTTAACTATAAATATTTTTCTATCTTGCTAAATTTTGCTTCAATGCAACTACACTCCATAAAAAAATATCAGCTCACCTGGCGGTATTCTAAAATTATCTTAGGCAAAGGATGAAGATCTTGCAATTTATTTAGCTGGAAAATCAAGAATGTGAATTACTGATGTACTTTTCTTGAAGTTTTATTATTAAACAAACTTTAACAGAATACATTTTGGAGGAAGAAATTTTCTTGACAAGCTGAATGAACAAAATACTGGCTGAAGGATGATGTCCTTCAAGCTACCCCAGCCCAGCCCCAAGGAAGCTTTCATTAGGAATGCTGGAGATTGCTTCTTTCCATTTCATTTTCCCTCCTGTCCCAGACACAAAAAGACACATAGACAGAAAAACTTTTCCACAGTAACTTTGGAAACACTGGGGTGTGATGTGTGTGTGTTATTTGTGGCCCTTTGTTTGTTTTTTGTGCTATACAGCATCAATGCAAGAGAGAACATGATGAAGTAGACAAACTAATACATTTATACACATTCATATTTATATACACACAATCCAAGAGGAGAATTTCTCCTGTTCACGCCTTAATAAAAGTTCCAGGAACACTTCAAGAGAAATTCCAATTGTCAAATTAAAAGTAAATAAAATAAAGCATATTTCTGGCTAATTTGATTAGAAGCTGCCAAAAATTCTGTTGAGAAAAAGAATTAAATTATTAAACTAGAGATTGGATATTTAAAAGTACAACAAAAAATACCTGAAACTACAATAGTCCAGGATGAAAAACAGATGCAACTGTACTAAAATTTTTATTTCAAATACAAGGATTTTTTCTTGCTACCAGGGAGAAACTAACATCTTCAGATTAATTGTCTGCTACTTATCTCCTGGAAGGTTTCATCCTCCCTTTCTCTAAATAACCCAGTCTCAGCAGTTGTTGGAAAGAGAATACTGGACTACATAAAAGCATTGCTTTGATTATAGCTACAAATCCTATGTTCCCACAAAAAGGTGACATGAATTCTATTTCACTGATGCCTCCCATTTCCCAAGGCTCTCTGTCACTCTCCAAGGTTACATGTCTGATCTATAAAACCTCCTTCTCCTTGAGTACTGCATGGATTTTATGGCTATACTGTTGAGGTTACTGGAGATCATACTTGGTAGTTCAGACACTTGACTGAAAAGTGGAATTTCCTTCTTAAGAAATAAATATTACCCTTCTGCCTTCCCCAAAGATGTTCATGTTCAGCAATGAGTTGTGCACTTTAACTCCTCTATAAACTAGAGCAATTAAATTATGGCACCAAATCATAAACAGGTGCAGAAATAAATATTACCCTTCTGCCTTCCCCAAAGATGTTCATGTTCAGCAATGAGTTGTGCACTTTACTCTAACTCCTATATAAACTAGAGCAATTAAATTGTGGCACCAAATCAGAAATAGGTGCAACTGCACAGAGGCTTCTTCTCTTCTAAAAAGAACCTCCAGTGCTATTATTATCTTCACAAAATGATTTTTTAATGATCTGACAGGGGGATCAAGAGCACCCTCAGTCAGTTTGCAGGTGACACCAAACTGGATGGAAGAGTTGATATGCTGGAGGGCAGGAAGGCTCCACAGAGGGATCTGGACAGGCTGGATCAGTGGGCCCAAGGGTCTGAGGTTCAACAAGGCCAAGTGCTGGGTCCTGCCCCTGGGTCACAGCAACTCCTGCAGTGCCACAGGCTGGGGCAGAGTGGCTGGAAAGGGCCCCGGGGAGAAGGACCTGGGGATGCTGGTTGAGAGGGGCTGAACAGGAGCCAGGTGTGCCCAGGTGGCCAAGAAGGCCAATGGCACCTGGCCTGGATCAGCAGTGGTGTGGGCAGCAGGACCAGGGCAGTGACTGCCACCCTGTACTCAGCAGTGAGTAATGTGTTCTGTTTTGGACCCTTCATTTCAATAAGGATAGTGAGGTGCTGGAGCAAGTCCAGAGAAGCACAACAGAGCTGGAAAAGGGTGTGGAGCACAATTCTGACAAGGAACAACTGAAGGAGCTGGGGATTTTTAGCCTGGAGAAAAGGAGGCTCAGGGGAAACCTTAAGTAGCTGATTTGTTTTTCCCCACCATGGAGTGCAAGTTTCTTTTCTAGCACAAGTAACTGTAGCACAAATAGTACAATACAAAAATAAAGCATAATCATTAGAAAAAAATCTAGAAAAATCACGATTTCACTGGAATATAACTTAGAAGTTTTGCTAAATCATGCAGCTGGTTTTAAAACTTTTCCCTGTCTCACCACAACTTCTGAGGTGGATACGAGCTGTTGTATTTCAGTTCTGTGAAGTTTCTCACACAGCGTATGGAGCTTTAACTTATCAAACAGTACCTAAAGTAAGAAAAAGACAATAAATCTTTCAGTGTTTCAAGTGTTGAAATAGAAAGGAAGATTATTGGGTGCTTGAACTTAAACAGAAAACAGGTTACAAGGTAAATAGAGCATGCTGTAGCAATGAGAACTAACACAGAAAATCTTTATTTTTGAGCTATTGAAGCAGTGACATAATTACTAAAAAAAAGAGCATAATTTATGTACATACATATAAATACAGATTATTCAACATCATCATATCTATTAAAAAACTGAGATGTCCCTCATTAAAACCAGAAAATAATTAATAAAGAATAAGTCAGAAGTGGTAAGGATATCTATGCTTTACAGTTCTCCTGTATCAATAAATCTATAGAACATACACCCTGAGTAGAAATAGTAGAACAAATGATACCTCTCGGAGCTGACAACTGCTGGTCAAAAGGAATCGTTCCCCAGCAGCCTCATGAGCCTCCTGTTCAAGCTCTTTGAGCCTCAGCTATAAATTACAACATCAAAATTATTCTGCTTGCACTATTATTTTCTTCAATATCTGCTGCTTCCAAGGTTAATGAGAATCTTGGACCTTTATTTAAAATGGAGTACTTGAGATTGTGTAATCATTTCCAGCTATCAACATTTGGTTGAGTAAATTGCTTATATACTCCTTAATTTATATGGCTTCATGAGCTGGGAAGGGGATTTACTGTAGTAAGAAGTACCAACATTTGTGGTTAAAGAATTCAGGTTACTGAAGCCTATAGAGATCTGTGAGAAACACAGCTATGCAAATTATTCGGATAAATTAGCAATCTGTCAGACCAGTATGATTATCTAGTCAAATTTTATGTTACAAAATGGGATTCTCTTGTAGCTATTTTTATCAAAGAACACTCATTTAAAGAGTGTATTGTTCACAGAAAGAGGGTGAGAAGTCTATCACTCCTCAGGAAGATGGGTACTGAAAGCTGCAGGTTCAGAAAGAGTCATTACCATTTTTACTCTACAACACACCACCCAAAAGGACTCGTGCATTTTGCAATGCAATTTCAGTTCTGGGGCAAGGCTGATGACTCAAATGTGTCTTTTACTTGTGTAAATAAATAGGGAAGTATCCTAAAATGTAAATATAATTATTTATATTTATAACAATATACTAAAAACACCACACTATTACATAAAATGTGACAAAAGTTCCTTCTCTTTTTAATCAGTTATCCTCAGTAAAAGCAAAGATGATGCTATATAATTTTTAAGAAAAAAAATTACAAAATTTACCCCTAGAATCTCTGATGTTTTTTTCAGTTCTTGTTTGTTCACATATATTTTGTGTGTTTCCATCACTGTAAATACAATTTTAGGTTAAGAATATTTATAATTCACAATTTCAATTTTACATTTTGCTTAAGAGTGTAAAATGGAAACTCAAACTCACACAGCTGTTATGAGGCTAAGATAACATTTCATATTCAGAGGAACTACGTTCCACTTGAGCATAGTCAGCAGCTGTGTGAAAATAGTGAAGATTCATATTTTGAACTGAACTTTTCATACCTGCAAGAATTTTGATAAGTGGAAGCTCTAACGTGCAAAATAAGTTCCACAAGCCTTGAGCCTGTAAAGTAAGTTATAAATACATTCTTCAGTATTTCCCAGTGAGCAGTATTTCACTTTCTGTATATTCCCTTCTTACAAGACAACATGTGTTTGTAGCATGAAATACTACTTAGTGTAAATTATAGTTTCTAAATGCTGTCACTTCTCTTTGTGGGGAATAGGAATTTTGCAATAGTAACTATTTTGTACAAGAATGCTAATAGAAAAAAATATATACATCTTTTTTCTAAACAGTTTGTTTTTAAAGCAATCTTCATTATAATAGGACACACAGTTATCCTTTTACCTTTGTTCACTTGAACAATTAAGCAACCATTCATAATTCATAGCTTTCTTTCCATTAGGGAGAAAATAAGAGTTGAAAGGGTCACGTGCCCAAATTACTTATAGAGAACAGAAAGTGTGGTATTTTTCTAACCACTGAAGCAACCTGACTTATCTAAAAATTCTTGGGAGCTCAATCTCAGCATTTCTGTGACTTTGGTGTTTCCCTGCTGCCTCCCTTCACAGACTGTTCACCACACTGCTGATATCCACATTAACATGGCTCCATCATGGTCTAAGCCCTAACCTGCTACCAGCAACTTCAAAGATAATCCCTGGGAAACTGTGATGCCCCTTCTACCAGAACCTGGGTGTATCCCTAAATTCTGGCACTTTCCCAGGTATATGATCACAGGCAGAAAACACACATACCCCAACAGATTTCTTGAGATGCATTCTGAACTGCAATAAGGGGTAAAATAGAATAAAATAGTTCACTTGGAAGGGACCTGCAATGACTATCTAGTCACATTGCCTGGTCAATTCAGGGCTGACTAAAATTTAAAGTGTATGATAAAGGCACTGTCCAATTGCCTCAAACACTGACAGGCCTGGGCCAGCAACCACATCTCTGGGCTGCCTGTCCCAGCATGTGAGCAGTGCTTGGTTAACACAACCTAGAACAAAAGATATGCTGAGAGTTTTTATAAGCAAGGAATTCATAGAAAAAAATAGCTATATGTTCTACCTCTTTTAACACTTTTTAGACAGTAATATCTAGATTTAAGATACTAAAAGAAAAGTCAATATTCTGAACCTTTCCTGTTCTCAGAATCTTCATTCAGTTAAATGTAGCAGAGGAAAAGTTTCTCCTAAAGATTAACCTTCACACCATCTCTTTATAGAAAAAAAATGGCAAATTTGATGGACAATTTGTTTTAAAAGTTGACTGCCAATGTAAACCACTAAGGACTGAAGCATTCTATTATTCTAATTTGAATGAGAAATACATCATTAACTCTCTTTAATTCAATACTTACATAGTTATTCCTGAGCAAATTCTTTTTGTCTTACCTTTAAGCCATTAGCAAGGTCCATCATTATGTTATAAAGCTTCTCCAAGTTGACACCTAAGTTTTGATACTGATATAAATAAATCAAAAATAAATCAATAACTTTATTGCTAAGAATATTTTAAATATTTTTAGCAATCTATCTTTTAAAAAGGCATAAATTGTAAAAATGTGCTTTTCTGTATACCTTCTGTTAACGTTTTAGAAATACTGTTAGATCTCTGTCAGACCCCAATCACAGCACTAGATTATGAACATTCCAGATTTTGCCTGTTCCTGTATTTACATTTTGTATCAAGTATAGAGAAATATAGTATCAATAAACTACCTTTGACACTGAAGTCAGAGTTCCCTTACTACTTGTAAAATGAGAGAAAAAGAATGCAAGGAATTTTTCCATATAAGTACAGCCACTTTTGTGACAGACCTGTTCATTTCTTTCCCTTCTGTTCCAGAGGTGTTCCACACAACACCAGGTCACGTCCTTCAATTGGCTAGAATACCATTTAAAATGTATGCAAATACTGAGAAAGATTGTTAGCTCCAATAAGAGGACCATTAAAAATAAACTTAATAAAGTCTGAGAAACAGCAGGCCTGGAAAGTAAGATGCAGAGGGCTCTCTTGAAAGCTGAAATATGCAGATCTACTGATAACGATCTTTATTCTAAAACAGTCTAGTCCATACTGCAGTGAAAAGTCACCAATCTGTCTCCAAGAAACCTTGTCCATACCAACTTGTTCTGGAACAAACGAGCTGTCTGTGAAATACAGACAGCTTGCTTGATCCCTTCCTGGAGGTGGAAAAGAGCCCAGTGACAGGCTTCAACTGACACCAAAATTCCTCATCAGTAAATGCAGCGATGACAAGACCAGCATAATGTTCAGCACCTGTTCCAGCAAATGTTTCAGGGAGTGTGGACCATGACCACTTTGGCACAGCACCAAATATACAGACAAGCAGCACATCCTTGTGCTAAAGGTGTGTGGGTGAGCTGTGGGCTACAGAATAAACCAGCAGTCATTCCAAGTACTGTGGTGGGTGGACAAGACTAGCACAAGACGGGGAGCTTCACTGAAGTAGTGAAGCACAAGATGATTTATCACTTACCACAGATCCCTCTGGTAGTATAGACAACGGTTAGGGATCCACCAGTAAAAACAGAGCAAGAAGACTGAAGAGATAAACCTGGCAAAGAACCAGGAGACACAGGAAGAACTAGGACTCACTAAGCAAAGAGAAAAGCCAAAAAGGAAGTGTGAGAGGGCAGGTGACAAATTAAGGAATAAGGAATGGGGGAGAATAGTCACAGGATGTTACAAGGAGACATTAACTGGGAATTGAGCGAACAAGTCACTCAATTACGCATAAAGATACTGGAGATGGCTGTGGCAAGGAAACAAACTAGACCTGAAGTAGGACAGGAAGGAAATAAAATGTCAATATTTAACTCAGAGCTGGGAATCAGGATAACAAAATTGAAAAATAACTAACAACAGATGTGATATCTGAGGAACAAAAGACTGAGTCAAGCTAAGGGAAGAGAAGATTAAGGATGCTGACTCACAGCTAGGCCATCACACATAAAAGAACCATAGGAAACTTCTGCCTGTTTGCTTGTCTATTCCTACACTAATAACTTCATTCATGAAGTAGCTTCTGAACAACTGCAGTTTACAGCCAATGCTTTCAAGTAAACTGCCTCTGGATTTGTCAGAAATGTCTACACTGATGGGTAAGTGCCATACAACCAACCCCTGTCTGTGCTCCAAGCCCACTTGACATCTGTGGATTTGTATCCAACAAGTCATACAATCATGGTACAATACTTGGTCTGAATGAGCAAGACCTCTGAAAAGTGAATGGCAGAAAAAAACCACGTTATTTAGGTTGCTCTATGTCATCTTATCTTTCAAACAACCTCTGAAAGCTAATGTGTCCACAGTAGATCCCCACAGCCCAAAACAGATGCAAATATTTTGTAACAGTCAGGAAATACATTTCAATAGAAATACAGAGGACATTTGATACACTACAGGAAGAACTTTCCATAGTGCAGGGAAAAAAATTCATCATGCATTCTCTCACACTGAGAACTAAAATTCACAGATTTTTAATACAAATGCTTGAGGTTCACATTTGACTCCCTGCTGTTTCTCAGCCTATGATGTGGTGTGTACCAGCTGTGAAATTTAGCAAAATTGTTAATAACAATCAACTAAATACAGGCTACAAGTGCACAGGAACTGGAGAACAAACACAGCATTAGATATTTTGGAAAGGAGAGTTGGAAATAATTTTGCAGGAAGGTGAAGAGAAAAAATATAAAACTATATTAATTCATGCTGTTACTGAACTTTACAGTTTTAAAGGAAAATTTTACAGCTGTTCCTGGACAATGAGCTCTCATCTTGGTAGATGCAGTAAAACCTCCCCTTCTCCCATTGCTTTCGATTTCCAACATGTCACATTAAGAGAATAATTTTTTCCACTACAAAATCTATCCATTATCTATCTTCTTTTGCAATATTTTCTAAACAAAAGTAATTCTATTATCATTTCCTTCCCTTTTTAACCCAAACAATTGAAAACAAACTACTTACAGATAAGTTTCTCAAAGTGCCTGTATCTGTATTTTCTGCTCCCTTTGAAAATGGCTTTTCAAAATACTTCTGTATTAAACACTCAAAGGAAGGAACTGTGTCACTGGGGTTTATCAGCCATGCTGCAATCCTTGGATCTAACACGACACTATTGGCAACTACAAAAACAAGTTATTCAAAATACTTAAATTACCTCCTACACTGAAAAACAGCTCTAAAGTTTTGCCCATCTTTCCTGCACATGGAAAGGGCAAGTATTTACTCTACAAAAATATTAAACATTGAATTCACAGCTGTAACACATGGTCAATACCATGACTACACAGGAGGAAGTGTAGTATTGCACATTTTTGAAGAGTGTTGTTTTGTGAGGTTGGGGTGGACTTTTTTGGTTGGTTGATTTTTCCAAGTTTTCAAATATAAGTAAACTTTTGGCTCCTTAGATTTATTGCAAAAACCTTCCTTTCTTAGAACTGAAAAACTTCAAGGTTTTTTTTTATTATGAGATTCTCCTTCTAGTACAGTTTTGTTATTGTTGTTGTTCACCTGACTGATATCCAGAAAACTGCTATCAGGGACCAGGGAGAGATTTACTTCCTAGCAATCAGACCAAGATTGTGAATGTATATATGAATTCACATATGGGTGCACAATATATTGTTGCCAAAACTCAGAACCTTTTGTCCTTTAGCATGATATGTGCTTACACTGCAGCCTCATGTTCATACAGATGGATAGGATGGGCCAAGCCCAGTGCTGTTTCACTTTCCTGTGAACTACAATCTCAACCTGTGTCCTGCAAGTTCCACAAAGAACAGGAGAAACTAATAATTACACTGCTTTGTGATATATTCAAAGATAAAGTATCCTCTTCAGTAACCCCTAAGTAAGTTCAAACTATGACCTACATTTGTAGAGAAGTCCATGCTACACAACCTTGCAGACTCAGTTACCTGGAAGCAATTTTAACGTCCATAATGCAAGTTACAGCTGCAGGACTACTCTAAAGAGAATTTTAGGGATTTTGTTTATTCTGTTGGAGCTTTGTTTGCTTGTTTTTTCCTAGCAGAAATAATGTGTGAGGAAGCATCAAGTTTCCAAGTTTAAAAGTGTAAACAAGAATTGTTTTAGTTACTAGAAGCTTCAGATTCAAATCCCATGGATCAGGCACTTCCTGTGTGTACAAGTTATAAACTGTCACTATTGCCAGTCCCATTATGGCATTTCTTTTCCCACTTTTCCCATTCCCAGCGCTGGTTTTTGTACAGATCCTCACTGTGATTTACTGATACTTTTCAGATGCTGAACACAAGCTGATGATTCTCCATAAAGACAGACCTTCCTGAAAGGTCCTGTGTACTTTTGTAACTCACTCAGCAGCAATTTCACAGAATTCACAGAATGACTATGTTGGAAGAGACCTTAAAGATCATCTAGTCCAACCCATGCCCTAACACCTCAACAATCTGGTATATGGAACAAAAAAGAAAAAAAAAAAGACATTATATTTACATGTTAGGCTTGTTGCTAGCAATTGCCTTTAAATCCACAGAGAAGAATCTTACTTGTTTCTATCAAAACAACATGGGCCCATTCAAGTGATTCCTAATTCTGACAACTATGAGCACCTCTGGGATTTATTTTAGCCCTTCCTTTTAGCAAAGGAAGATTTTTCCTAGGGAATATGAAACATGAAGTAGTTTGACCTTTTCAGCTATAGTCAGGACTGTGTTGAGAGCTTTTGTTTCCACTGGAAGCTATCCTTAAGTCAATTATTTAATTCCTATTCTGAGAGGAACACATTATCTTGACATGCCAAGACTCTGGTCACAACCTCCCCCATGAAAGGTGTTCTTTTGTATGGTACTAAACTCTGTTTTTCATTATATTACTTAGCCACTAATTTAGTTATTGCTACACTCAGTGATTTTAACAGAAACACCAATAGCACAGAGATTACAGGATGAGATCATAGATTCAATACTTGCCTTGTTTCCAGCTGATTTCATTACCATGAATTTGAAGTAGAGTCCTCAGGAAATCTTTTGCATTGAAGCAAATTATTGGAACTTTGCACTGCAGCATTTGAAACAACACTTGCCTGCACAGAAGTAGTTCATTAACACACACTATACTGCTCCTAGATTTAGTCAATCTATTTACTTTGTTCTTTTAATTAGCACCTAATACTAAACAGTTAACCCAAGACATTTCCTTATTCCTATAAGAACAGAATACTGCATTTGAATATTAAATTCTCAATTCAGTAATCCTCAAAGCAATGTTCTAGAAGAAATTAAAACATCCTAGCAGATATGCTTTATCACATATACATAAAGAAAACAAATCCTTGTTTAACTCTTGAAGCACAACTTTAATCCAAAACACTAACTGGCATCCCTGTAATACTCCAATATACCCAAATAAGATCACAGAGTCTAAACTGATGTAGCGTTATAAAACACTGATTTTAAAGTTACTAGACAATGTAAATTGCCATAACTGCCCTGTGTTAATATGCTGTTTAAATACAAAATGGTTCATCTTTGTCATGTATTTCCATACCTCTTGAAGATGTCTATAATTCCCTCATTCAGGATATTTTAAATAGGTATGAACAACTACATATATATTAGTATATAGATTTACCAACTACGTGTGTCATTTTTTTAGTAAGTTATATTTTGGGCAATATAGAAAAGTAATAGTTTTTATAAAGCATTTTTAATGGTATGAGACCACAACTCCAAGGGTTTGGACATATTAGAAATCACATAGACCACAAGGTATTGCTGTATGCATTATAGATCCATTCCTAAACAACTGCACTATTCCTACAATAAGCAATTACCCACATGTTTCACCTAAATGCTAACAGTCTAAATCAACTTATCAAATTTTTACTGCTCATATGTACATGTTTTACTGATATGTTATTCTCAGTTCACAACAACCTACATTCAAGCTGACAACATGTTGTTAAATTATTTGCCATGTAACCCCAATATTACAGCTGGAGAAGCAAAGCCATGACTTGTTTCAAGCCACAATTTCAAACAGTGGAAGAGATGCAACTAAGAACCAAGTCTCACATCTTGAAATTAATATTTTGTAATTTAATAATCCAAATTCAGCAGTTTACAATAAGACAGCAATTACTGAAAGTCATAAAATATTCTGATGGAGTTTTAACATGCTAGAGTATTACATGTAGGGATCAGATGCAGTTCTCATTTCTCCCTTTTTGGGATATGATTTTCAAGCTAATAGGAATAAAAATGGACTTTGGTATAACAACTGGAAGTTTAAAATATATACTAAATTTTAATGAAAATTGAACTAAGTATTAAGCAGATACATAAAGCCTTTACTTCCAAAATTATATTGCATTATTACTGAATATTAGTAAAACTTCATCTGGAATGCCAAAAGCCATTTAAAAACCCTGTGCTGAAAAGATTTAAAGTATTAACAAAGCTTAAAAAGGGTGTTTAGCACAATAATGTCCATCAAAAATGAAATGCAGTTAAGAAATGCAGTTCAGGAAATGGAAGATAAAATACAAGAAAGATAAACTGGACAAAACATATTCCTTGATGCTGTCCAGCTCTAACAGCTCATAAAGGATTTGCAGGTGAATCTAAACAGCTCCTACCAGAATCCCAACCTAATTCTGAAAGGGCTGCAGTCAGTGATAGGCTGAGCCCAAAGGAAAAGTCTATTCTTATTTGGTTTCTATTAGCCCAGACTTGATACAAACTAACACTGCCAAAATGAAATTCAACGAGCCTGACACGTAAGGGGATTAGGCCTGTGCTAAGTAACCAACATTATTGCTGCTGAAAGCATATGTAAAGCAAGAGTATTTTTTCCTACATGCTCTCACCAAGAAAATTTCTTGTGAACTTGTTCTTGTTCCCGTTCCCAGAGAGATGACTGTTCAGTTTTTAAATAAATTAATTTATCATTTTCATTTGAAGCATTCCAAGTATAGCCAGTTGAAGTGTGACCTGGAGGACAAGGCTGATCAGTTTGATTCTTCACCAGCACAACAACTCCTTTTACTGATGAGGTAGAGGCCTGTCAAGCATAATTACAATAATGTTTCCTCTGACAGATTTTTTGCAATCCTATAAAGAAAAATTCCCAAGTATTTTACAATATGAAACTTATTATGCACACTACACTTACTGCATGCACCATTGACACAGTAGAGGAGCATGCAAGTGTTTCAGCCTTGAAACCAAAATCCCAGTGATTTCATTTTCTCTAAGTTTTACTTGGTTGTTGAAAATTAAATGTAACCTAACTGTACATTTTGGTATGTCATACACAAAAGTGTTGCCACTGAACATAGGTTTGTGATTATCAGTCACATGCACATTCAAATGGCTCTACAGAAGTGACTCTGAACAAAACCCATCCTTCACTAACCTGCTCGGAGTTGAGCTGTGAAGAACCATCTTGAAATATCATAGTAATGACAAAAGCTGCTGCCTGTTCTATAGTTGCAAGGAGTTTGCTTTTTTCTTCACATCCTAAACTGCTGATATCACAAGGATACTTTCCAGAAGACTTTATTTGTCCAGGAGTACAGCTGTGTCTTCTGTCAGGTAGGAACATGCAGGTGTTTAAATGCAATCTTCTTGTTTTCTCTGAACAAGATGTAGACATATTTTGCCTTCTTTTAAGAGGAATAACTATTTTGTTTTCCCTATCCTTCAGGGCTTTTTCCTCTACTGAAAGACTCCTTTCTTGATATTCCCCTTTTGGGAAGCCTGAATCCTGGTAACAGCTCAACATTTTGGTATCTTGACAGCCAAGTAGTTCATCCATATGCACTGTCCTGACTATCTGACCTGCAGTTCTTTTTTCAGGGCTGACAGTTGTTTTTAATGTTGCAATTCTGGAATCACAATCCTCCTGAGGAAATCAGAAATTTTTAGCAAACCAACTATTTGACTTATAAGGAGAAACTAAAAATTGCACTAAGTTAGTTTAGATAAGCTTTCAAGAAAAACTGTTGATATTAACAAAACAGAGCCAGTTTAGGAAAACCACATTACATAAATCAAAATTCAAATTTGTATCAGTAGAGATTTTGTTGACATATACAATTTGCATCCACAACCACTTCTTTTTTAACCTAATATTAGTCCAAAATGGCAAATCAACAACCATAAGAGGCATCTAGTCCAGTAACCTGTCTTCCACATTGACAAGGGTGTTATTGTCTGAAGAGGGAAGAGACCCTTCATCTTTAGCTTCAACATTCAGAGCTCTTTTCATGACAGCTTCATTTGTTATAGAACTTTTGGCAAGGGACTTTAATGACTGCTTTGGAATCTCAACTATGTGAATCAACTGGATCCCTTCAAGCAACTTACAGGATTGCATGATATAAAAAATACATAAGAAAGTTGCATTGAAGTATTATGAGCTGTATGAATAAATGTTACATTCTATTCTGTTTAATCCACTATACCCAGAACAGTTTTTCCTACTCCAGATAGTCCCTGGTCCCTCTACAGCAGCATGCTACTAAACAGCATTGAGTAAATGCTGCATGGTAGTGCTTGAATTCCTCCACCCTTACTTTCTTCAGAAATTTCCTTGCTATGCTACTGGCCCTAGTGGTTTCTTTTGCTAGTTTCTTCTACAAACTCCTCAGCTGAAATAGATTCTCTGCCTTGATTTCATGAACAATGACTCTGGAATGGCAATCAGTGACCCTTCCAAGATTCCCCAAGGTAAATATGTGTTTAACTATTTACAGATAGACAGTTTTGCATCCTCCCTCAATACTTTTTATGCCTCAATCACCATTAGGCCTTAGAGAAGCTGAGGAATGGCAATCAGTGACCCTTCCAAGATTCCCCAAGGTCAATGTGTGTTTAACTATTTACAGATAGACAGATTTGCATCTTCCCTCAATACTTTTTAGGCCTTAGAGAAGCTGGCAAGCATTCTACTCCTGAGGCATTTGAAAAAGATATCTATTAGTGATGCATTTGCAAGCTTTTCCTCAAAGTTATTTTAAACTACACCACTGTATATTTCATTTAACTTAGTCAAATGAGGTAAGTATAGAATAATACAAATTCTGCTAAGTTTTTGCACTACGACATTTTTTAGTAGTCTCCTTTATACTGTGTCTTAGCCATACTACTTTTTCCAGACACAATTTAGTATTCATTTCAGAACATCAATATTCTGCTTTGAATAAATCCCTACACTACCTACAAATTTTCTGGGTTTGGAGGGTGATTCCACATAAGTTCTTTTAAAAGCTTCTTAAATTTTATACAGTTTTCTTTTTGAAAATTAAGCATTACTGTTTTACCTATTTTTCAATGCTTCCAAAAGATTATATTCTCTGTAAGAGCACCTGTCAGTACGGAAGATTTTGGACCTGATCTCACACAGAAACAAATAAAAGCAAACTTTTCTCATGAGTTCTCTAACTGTTCCTCAAAGCAGTTGTCTGCTAATTTTCAGTTGGAACATCATGCATAAGCTTAATATTCATCAATTCCACTGGAAAGTGGCTGAAGTCCCTCATAATTACTGTATTTTGGTCTCTACTAGCCCAGTTTCATTTACTCATTTGCTGTCGTTACCACTGCAAACACTGAAACCTCTTCCCTTCAAAAGAACCACCAGGTCCTGCAGGGCCCCTCCAGTCCCCAAGATGACATTTTTCACTGATCAAAGGCTACTGTCCACCTCCATCCCATCTGTATTGACTGAGCAAACCACAATGACAAAGCCAGAAAGTTTGGGGCTTTTTTATAGTTTCACAATATTCCTCAAACCAGTTCTCATATTCCCTTAGAACTATAGAGTCAAGTGATGAAAAAGGCTTAAGACAGCTCTAGACCATACTTCACAGGACCTACTCTACAGCAAAAGTACAATTACAAGGTTCTAAGTAAACAGGCAAAGGAAGCTAATTCAGCTTCTGCTACTACCAAAATGAATAGTGGCTGTTCTACATGAAGACAAATTAATTGGGCTTTTGCAATGCTAATCAAAGGTGGGCACTATAAAGTTACCAGAAGGGGAAAAATCATATCACAGCAGGGCCAAATGTTTAAGAACCATAGAAAGACAACTAATTCACTCAAGTGTATTCTCCAGACAAACTGCAAATAGTTTTATCATTTAACACAGCAGAATTTAAATTAGCACACTCTAGCAATTATAGAACCAGGAATAAGCAATTCTCCTTTAAAGGTTCAAAAAATATGAACGAAGGAATTTAATTATCAAGTCAGAATAATACAGCTGGAATTACAATTAGCCACAGAGAGAAACAGCAGCTTCCGTGAAGAACTGACCTTCTATTAGAAATAATGACACGGCTGGAAGTAGAGAAAATGACTCCCAGGATGTAGTTTCAGAATTTATGTCAATGTAGGAAGATCTCATTAGATGCAGTGAGTCAAAATTAGAGTGTCATCACTACAAAAAGGGGTTCCACTCCTATCCATGTGCACCCACAGCTGCACGAGTGCCTGTGAGCCAGGGTAATTTGTAGGAAACTATCTCATTCCACACAAGGCATCAGTTCTCTGCATCCTGAGCAACCTGCATGGAATTGAAGTGTGCAACATGCACCAGAGTCAGAGTAAGGAAGGCTGTGAAGTTTACAGCTGGGATTAGTTGCAGCATCCACAACTCACCAATCAACTCAATGGATTTTACAAGCAAAGCCTGAGCTGGGGCTGCCACAATTACCTGCTCCCACTCTTGCACTGGCTCTCACTCACATGCACACCACACCATATTCAGAGAAATTATTAAACCCAAAATTAGGCTTCCTAATACAAAGTAATTTTTCATACAAATCAGCTCACTTTAGGATTGTTCAGTAACAGGAGTCTGAGAACACTTCTAAACTCTGGTGACTGTCTGCATGTGGCAACCTCATTTCTGATCAGTCTGTCATAGAAGACCAACTTCCTGTGAAAAGGGAACAGGAGCTGGGCCCAGACACTCACAGGCCAAATGTAAGATAAGGCAGAGGAAGTTACTTTCATACAAATCAGCTCACTTTAGGATTGTTCAGTAACAGGAGTCTGAGAACACTTCCAAACTCTGGTGACTGTCTGCATGTGGCAACCTCATTTCTGATCAGTCTGTCATAGAAGACCAACCTGTGAAAAGGGAGCAGAAGCTGGGCCCAGACCCTCACAGGCCAAATGTAAAATAAGGCAGAGGAAGTAATCTGAACTATGACTGTATAAAATGTATCATGATAAAGCTTTCCATGAAAGAACCAATCTATAACTTCAAACCTGCTACAAAAAGACTGCTTTTAGTGGTTTTCCATCTTACAAAATGCTTGCCTTTGCATTTCTCAGATGTGCATCCTTATCACCTAGTTTATTTTCCTTTGTCTTCTCTGTACCTTGAAAGAAGAAGAAACAATTTACAATACAAATGAATCTGCAAGCAGCCCATATAACTTAGGTTTCATACAGGGTTATATCACTGAGACTTTTACCAAACCCAAAAGAACTGTAAAAAAATTTCCCTTGACAACCATTTATCAAGTTAGTACCAAACTAGTATTCATGCTTAAAAGGACCCTGCACGTTCCAAAATATGCATGTGCAAAAGACCGTTCTGTCACCATTAAGAAAAAAAAATTACTTAAAATTCACTACAAAGCAGAAAAGCCTTTTCCATGGTATTCAGAGGAAGCATTACTATAATTCTGTAAATATGTGAATTTCCCTCTTTCAAGGAAACACAACTCATTTTGGTCATAGTAAAGCTGGGGGTATGAGCATGAAGGAAAAAAAAAAGAAAAATCCAAACTCTAGAAACTTTACACAGCAAAAAAAAAAAAAAAAAAGAAAAATCCAAAGTCTAGAAACTTAACACAGCTTAACTGTTTTCTTGGAATTTGGCAGCAATATTCCACAAACCCTTTGTTCTGTAAAGCATTATTTGTATTTGAGTTTAGCTTACCATGTTTTACAAACTGACCATGTTTCACCTGCAGGGGATAATTTTTTTACATTGCTCATCTTGCACCAGAATAGGCAGGTAAGAACCAGGTAAGAGAGAGCAAGGAGATTTCAGACCTGACAAACTGACAGGAAGATAAGGTGACAGTCCCACGAGAAGCAGCCCAGCCTCCAGTGCTGGGTCTGACAGAGCACAGCACAGCTGGGGGTCTGGGCCCCCACTGAACTGCCAGAGACCTTTAGCCCAGGCTCTGAAAGCACAGATGCTGCAGCTCCAAGAGAGCTTTGCAAATTCAGCTCAGATTCACACCATTACAAGGGAAACCATTAGGACACGTTTCTTTTCTGCCTTAACACTATCCACAAGTCCCAAGAAGGAGAGAAGCAAGTGAAGCCTGGAATGAAGGAGCCAGGGGTAACAGGCTGGCAGTAATTATCTCAGCGGGCACAGAAAGAGGAAGAGGGAAGAAGAGAACTCCCCTCAAGTGCAGATCTCTCCAGAGCTTGCAATTAGGATTCCTTTATGTCTCAATTATCTTATTGCTCAGCCAAAAGGCACCTCACAGGCAGAGTATGTGTTTTGTCCCCCCATACTGAGTACAACACTAAACTGCTGCTGTCAGCTATGAATTTGCATTACCAGCAGCAAGATACTTTCTGAAACAACAATGGTGTTGACCAACGTCAAACAAAGCACAAAGTAACCTACTTCAATTTACTAGAACCGTTCTTAAAAACACTTGTCTGGGCAAATCAAGACCTTTGTCTACATAAGATAAGCTTATTTATGCATGTTGGTCTAAGTGTATAATCAGGCATTGAGCTCCAGCTCAAACTTCTAACTTAAGCTGTTAGAACAGCCAATACAGCACAGCTGTGTTTGTAGTTTTAAACATTTTATCTTTGTTTTCTCAACACTTTCTACAATGAGATAATAAATTAAGAATGAGAGTATCTGAGTTTACATTCAGTGGTTTTAATTGTTTTACAGCTGGACACTTTTCCTTGACAAATCAATCCCAAGAGAAGGTGATGAGAATTACATTTCTCTCCTCCAGCACACAACGATCAGTATGACAGGTATTGAAGAGATCTGAAACGTCCAGTTTCTGAATTATGACAAAGCATCACCAGATGGCAGCAGAACCCCGTCCCTGCCTTCCAACTCCTCAAGGCTTGATGGAAAGATTGGAGCTCCACTGCCAGGATAACCACAGAATTTCACCTACTAGGTCAACATTGCAGATATTTGTTCTATTTGAGCCCAATATTTACCTTCTAAAGACAAACATTTTTTCCATTAAGTAGAACAAAAAAATTAAAAATCTATCTATAAAATACAGTTCAATGCAGTCTGAAACAGACCAACTAACATCAGAGGTTTGCAGTTGGTTTTGGTTTTTTAAGAGAGATACACTTCTTTTTACAGACCCACACTAAAGGTATATGTGTATATACATATAAATATATATGTATAGACCAGGTAGCAAGAGAAGTAAAATATCAAACTGAGGCTAAAGTGAAATCGAATTTTCTTTAAAATCATTTGGGTTTTGGTCCCACATGCACCATATACAATGTAACATCTCAAAATTAACTCATCCCACATTTCTTTAAACGTGTATCACAGATTTACACAGTGATACTGATACAGATGAACTACTGCCTTTGTCACTGCTACACCACCAGGCTCCACTGATCCAATACTCTACTGAAAGAGAAGCCTGAACCACAATTAATATACAACAGTGGCTGCAAAAACCATGATGTACACAGGAATAAATGTTAGATTTAAAGCCCATTGATCAGATAATATTCCAGGATCTAGTTTTCAGGAGAAAAAAGACAACTGAAATTAGGCAAAACCCTTAACTTTCTACTTCTTTCCAGAGCCACAATTTGACTGACTGTGACTTAGACAGAACTGAGAATAAAACCTGCACCTTGCAAAACCTCCCTAGTGTCCACAATGTTCTAGGTCTGCTGAGGCACTTGTAACATTACCTAACTTGCTCTTTCACTGGGACTTTTGTTCACTCTTCCCCCTAGAATTTCACAAGGAGCACACTGCTAGTGAATGTGTGTTTTAAGGACAGACATGAGTCTGGAGAGCTCACAGGTTTCCTGTTATGTTCCTAGTACCTCCAGTGATCTTTAAATATCTAGTCCAGAGTCAAGTTAATGTATGCATCTAATTTACAACACTGTAGTACTTAAGGAACAGTTTGAAATTCCCATATAATTCTGTACCACATAGCAGGAACAGAAAGAGAAAAAATTAAATTGGTTGCATTCCTTGCACTCACATAACATTACTGAATTGGAAAAGTCCCAACAAATGTCACAGTAACAGTTTAATTCCTTTTCTGAACCTGTAAACCTGAAGTCTCACCTTTTCTTTTCCTCTATTTAAAAACAGAGATTAGAAGTTTGATATTGTGCTTCAATTTTTCAACAGAAAAACACAAACAGGCTATGTTTTACTCACTCTGGTTATTTTCTCTGTTAGTCTGAGCTTCTACAGGAATAGACTGCAAAGCTGTCATAATCCTCTGAGCAATATTAGATAAAGGCACTTTAGAAATCTCACATCCTATGTACCGCTCCATTTCTAAGGTTAAACCTAAACACAGAACACACAAATTATGAATTAATCAGGGCCATGAGTAATCCTCACTTATATTCTGTTGAAATTAAAGACAAAGTATAGTGAACATGTTTAGCCATTCATTCTCAATGGAAAATTACATTTGCTCCCACACGTGCCTATCAGTACTGTATTGGAAATAAAGATATAATAATTTATAGAAACAAACTTCTTGGAAATAGTTTTAATACACCGATTAAAATATCAGCAGTCCTAAGTACAGCTAACTTGTAGTAAAAGAAAACAAAATCTGACAAATAAAACAGGAAGTATGTATGTCTGAGATATTTTCCCCCTCCCAGCATCTTTAACCTGGTCTGTATCTAGCAGGTACATACAGATACTCTTACTACTGCTTGGATTTTATCAGGGAAGACATAATTAACTTTCAAGTAATTGCCAAAATTAAGGCAACACAAGAGTAAAGAAACAAGCAATACTACCACAATATACAGCCATTAGTTAGATGCTGTTTCAGAAAATAATTATCATAAAAGACCTCTATTTTCTTAAATTTTGTATAACTGATGCATTCAAATACTGCTATATACTGGTAACTTTAAAATAGCTACTATAGTTTGTCAATTTAAGAAACTGGTCAGCAACATTTATAGTCTCTACAAGCTTTGATCCCAGCTACTGTTGTTGTAAATGTTATCTTTCTCTGAAAAGGAGCTGGTTTTCCAGCTGACCTGTCCATCTTCTGTAATACCTACAAAATGCTTGGGAGAATCCCTAGGTACTACACACACTGAAGAATCACAAGTAATGGTGTCCACACTGGTGACTTATTGGTTTACAGTTAGACCAGAACATGTAAAACTTGACACAAACACAAGAGAAATATCCAACATTTAAAAAAAAACTTCAAGGATCCAAGCTGTACAAATCAATCACTCTACCAAAACCTGCTGTTGACTCAATTATTCCTATACAAGTGGGTAGCTGGAGTGCAGTTACTCTGCTCTTCTCCCACTAGATCCAGTGCATGAGCAGACTGTCAAACTTAACCATCAGCAAAAAAAAAGTTCCTCTGCCTACGCAGAAATATTTTTCTTGGCTCAAGACCACAGGTACATTGCAACTTTTGATACTTAAAAGTGCAAATATTTGCATCTAATTCAGAGGAACACCCATCACGCTGCATTAGCACTGGCTATATCCATCTAGTTCTAATTAGCAAGCATGTGAAGAAAAGGGTGAGAGGTGGAATGGCTTTCTTTTCCCTGACATTCCAGGAGTCAGAAGCACAATCCTACCCTGCACTCAACTCCTCCTAACTTCTATGCCTAAGAGCAACACTTCTTTCCTACACAGGGTTAAAGTGCTCCCTGACTTCTCAGGCTGGGAAGCAGCAGTCACAGCCCCAGGGGCAGGTCCTACCCTGCACTCAACTCCTCCTAACTTCTATGCCTAGGAGCAACACTTCTTTCCTACACAGGGTCAGGGGCAGATCAAAATGAGAACCCATCAGACCAAATACAAACAAGACACCATGCCTGAGAACAGGCCTGGAGAAACCCACACAGATTCACCATAAATATTAACCACACTGAACTGAATTGATAAGAGTTTGGCATTTAATAATATACACAAAATACAGAGTTAAGCAGCATGAAATCCAGACATAAAGACACCCAACCAGAATGCTAAAAAAAAAAAAAATTACACATTTCAAAATAAGTTATAATCACATAGAAGTTAAAAGTGTGCCATCAAAATAGTTTTAAGACTACTGTTAATGAATTTCAATGAATATACTAACCTTCATCAATATGTACAGTGCTTGAAAGCAAGCACAGCTGATCCCATCAAAATATAAAAGACTGGAAGTTATCATACTATAAAAGCCTATTTAGTTCCATTTGTATATTAGGAAGCTATATACAAATTTGATAAACGGGCTAACAATGCACATGAAAGCACAAGTATGAAAGCATCAGCACTCTGAATTGAAATGCCTAGCATTATAAATTATAAGCAAATTCAGAAGTACAAAAGACATTTAAAATTCTTGTTCATTGACAAGTCACAATAAGTATAGACTTATTTCAATGGAGATGATGGGCCATGAGTTAAATTAAGAGATATAGGAATGGTCTTAAAACAGATGGTCTTGGTAATTAAAACAGATTCTGGTACATATTCCAACACATTTCTAACAAAATCAAGTCTTCTTGGAAGAACTTTAAGGGAAACAATCATGGACTATCTGCTGCCTTTGAGATCTCTCCTCTTCACTATGAGTACATTACATCCTTGTTCCAAAATGTGGAATACCTTCTCCACATTTATTTTGCAGTTCAAAAAGTTCTTAGCGTGCAAAAAGACTTAACTGAAGGGTATGACATATTCCTATTGAAGCTGTGCTGTGTGCAGCAGAAATGAACACATGGGCCAGCAGAAGAGCAGCTGAACGTCATCTTTCAAATAACCAACAATGACTTCATATCCAAGAGTTCTGACAAAACTGAGATTGAATTCAGCAGGCAGAAGAAGCCATAAAGCAGCACACAATCTCAGCTGGTAACAGTGGCAGTTAAGATTCACTGCAGTGACAGGTTAAGTATCAGTCTAGACAAGCTCATGCTTATTATTAAACTCGTAGACAGTTTACATTAACATTTTCTTTTCTTAAGAGTACATTGCTGTTTAGACATTAAGAACTCCACTGGTTGTGAAATTCTTGTTTTCCAGACCACTGGCTTTAGCCTGAGACTGCTGTTCAAGCTTCTCCACCATCTCTTTCAACTGCTCTTCATCTTTGAAAAAATACACATACAATTCTCTTTCCATCTGAAGCAGCCTGTTGGACTCTAAAAAGCTTCTCTTTGACTTCAAATCAGCAACCAGATCCTTAAGGAGATTATTTAGTACCCCTAAATCCACTTCCAGTTGGTGAAACTGCTCAGTAAGTTCCTAACAAAAAATAAAAGACAAACAATTATTACTTTTCTATTGTTAATATACTAGCTGAACTAGAAATATGAAAGGTTTTTTGATTTGGGAAGCCATTTGTTTGTAATCAAAAAGTAATCACAAAAAAACAAAGATAATAAGGGATTCCATTCAATGTATGTAATTTTTGAGCTCCATGTAACAAAACTCATCCTGTATTTTGCTAATGTAATTTCATTTACTTGTTGACCAGATGAGTTAAGACCATAAGAATCTGAACCTGACCTAGAGACATGAGTGAATTACATTTTCTATCAATTACAAGTCTTCATTGCTAGTCAAACCTTAAAAGGGAACAAACAAACAGAAAAAAAGCACAACAAAAAGCCAAATCAATTTTACAATTAAGTCATTAAATACCAGCTACAACTTTCCCAGCTGGCATTTTTGTGATAGTTCAGTATAAGCAGACTAATCATCTACTTGCACATTATTCCCTTATTAAAGGAATTACTTTTCTTGAGAAACAGTAGCAGTAGAACAAGATGTCATATTTTAAGAAGTAACTTAAATCAATAGGAAGGTATTTGATTTAAAAAATGCAATCCCTAAATACATACTGTTCCAATTACAGTCTCATTTTTAAATAAAAACTAGATGCTGTAAATTCATTTGACAGATGAATGTTAAATATATTTTTATGTAATTAAACAAGGAAGTATTATGTAACACAAGATTTCCCTTGATGCATTTTTGAGGTATCTACAATGACTTAAAAACCATAACAAGGTGCATTTAACAAACCCTGTTCCCATTTAAAAGATGTTCTAAACATAATACCTGAGAGCTATGTAGCAGGACTGTCCTACTACAACTGCCCTTCAAAATTCTGGTATTTTTGTTTTGTCCAAATGACCCACCCATGGCCAGGCTTTTAAGGAGCCAAACTGTACTACTGGGGTCTCAGAGGTAACAGGGGAGAAAGCCCATATGAAAAGAAGAGCAACTTAAATGAGTTTTCCAGTGATACCCTACCCAGACAAAGGACCTCCCACACCACAAGCTTACAGGAATACAGGACTGCACAGCCTTTGAAAGAAATTCAGCTAGATTCAACAGTTTGCTCAAAACCAAAAAAAATTATCACCTGCCAGCATTTACAAAAATCCAGCATTAGCCAAAAACAATGTAAATGTTCAGCATCCATCATCATTCTGTTAATAAATTTGTTGCTGATTAGTGGAGACAGTTTGCATGTCTAGAGCCTTCACACCATACTTTTATCAGTAAATAACATGACACACAATGCAGTAATTTGAAAAAACCATTAAGGGCTTACAGGAGTGCGGAGCTGTATCTGGTTTGTTCCACAGTAGAGAGCACCATGAAGGGCATCCACATCCCCTTCCAGGCTGGACAAAAGGAGAGACTGCTCTCGAGCAGATGCTGCCAGCTGATCTTCTGCTGCAGCACAGTCCTGCTTCAACTTCTGAGCCATCTGCTCCAGGTTTTTGTATGTTTTAAACAATTGTTGTTTTTTACTTCCTCCTTCCAGGAGCTGATACAGCCTGTAAAGCAAAGTTAGACACACAAATATTTTAACTTTCCTAAGCACTCTATCATCATTAGTTAAGAGAACATGTCTGTGTTGAGAAGTCAGAGGATGAGTAAGGTAAGCTGTGCTGAGGGCACTTTTACAACACTGCTGTATCTTCCACTGATTTCAGGATTCCATCTATATATACTAATGATTAATAGGAATCCAAAATATTTCAATATCAAATTAGCAGCAATGAAATATTAAAGTAACAGTTAGTAAGTACATAATGAATGCAAACAGAAGCTGACAGTGTGCTTTTGCCAACTATTCCCTGACACTTCAAGAGCTGCAAAGTAAGATGGATTTTTTTAAAGTGCTGAATGAAAGCAGACTTCAACAGCCAATGAGAAATAAGAACAATCTTTGTAACATTTTCATGCTTACTCAAGTATTTCCTGTTTTCTATCTCTCTATGAAGAGACCACTAAGAAATTCTCCAGTTAGTTACAAGTCATGCAAAAGACAGCAACACACACTACAGCAAACTGCACCCTTGCACTGCATCAGGAATGGGCCCAGTAAGATCACAGACAACGTTACATAGTCCAAATGTTACTCCCACCTCGGCATAACAAAATCTTCAGGAGCTGATCCCTAATATAAAATCAGACTGGCTTTATTAGGAGAAGGAGCTACATTTCAGAAGTAACTGGATGTCTTTCAAGTGTCTTCTGTTTACAAACCCTGTAAGGTTTTTAATTCTTTCAACTTGCCTTCCCTTTATCTAAAATAAAAGTAGCCAGAAACATTCAGTGATTTGGAGACTTTACAATAAACCTGAACAAAAATGTAACAAGCTGACACAAACACACAATAGGAGTAAAATTAATGCTCCCTAATTCTTCCAGTTATTCACTGTGCCTAACCATATTCAGCTATCACTTTTCAATTATTTAAAAAAAAACACCACATTTAGAGCACCCTTCTAAAGAAGCAGGACAAGTCTGACAGTAACACACCTCTAACTATACAATTTATCTCACCAAAAGGTTTAGTCTTGAAGGAAGAGCAGCACAGCACACATCCTTAACTTTATCACCTGAACTTTAAGGAGACTTAATTATTTAGATGGTGAAAAACCAGACTCCTTCATGGGTGCCAGGACACTCAAACCAGACGGCAAATGAAGCAGTAAAAATGAGCTGAACACATGACAGAGCCCGAAGGAGTCATTCCTCTCTCCTACCACACGAGGGTTTTTTGGGGGCTCAGCCGATGAGGCCGTGCACACAGCCTGGGAAATCGCTGCTATCAACATCTACACCTCTAGAGTATCAGGAGGTGTTAGATAAGACAGGCTTGGGTTTAAACATTCTTCATGTTATGGATATTAATTAGGAATGCTTCAGCAATATTAAAAAGACTGATAATTGAACAGTTTTTCCTCAGGCAAACCTGAAAAGAATTTCAAAGGACATGGAAGAAACAAGTTTCACATCTTGAAATCTTCAGTTCTTGAAAATTCAAAACTCTAATTAACTACAGCAAGTAAGTAAGAACTTGGCAGCAGGCAAGGCTTACCTTGCCTGAGCCTTCATCTCACCAGTATTATTTCAAAGAAAGTCCAAGTCCAACAGTGACCATAACACTCACCTGCAAGCTAAACCATCCTCTGGACTAATAGTGCTCCTTGGCTTTGCCTGCTCAGTTCGTTCAGCTATCACCTGTAGTCTCTGCTGTAACTCATCAGTGCTTTGCTTCAGAGATTCTACCAAATTCTCAAGCTGGCAGCTGAACTCCTGGTGTTTCTTCATCTCCATTTCACAGCCCAGCTGAATAAATTCAAATGATGTTTTCTGCCTTATCAAATGCCTGCCTATTTTATCTTGAATTGCAGCATAACAGTTCTGTCGAGCAATTTGGTGAACTAAGTATTCTTTCACCACTGGTGCAGTCAAAAGTTGTGCTCTCTTCTTAAGAAGGGGAAGCAGCTCTTCATTATTTATCTGAGCTATGTCTTGTTTAATTGCTGAAATTTCAGCACTTAAACTAGATATTTGAGCATCAATGTTTTCCTGTTGTCCAATATCCTGCATAAAACAAAATATTTGTGAATTTCTTCATAGTTCCTGCCAAGCCACATCCCAAACATTTCTTCAGTTCATATAAGATTCATGTATTTATGTTACATTTAGCTACAAAATTAAATGAGAACTCCACAAGTAGTTTTACAGAATTTTACAAAGTAATGCAAATGCAGATGAACAAAGTAGATAACAAATATATTCCAGTAAAAGGTAATTTCTTTTTATCAGGGTCACAAAACAGTTTATTGAGTTAAAAATAAGAGCTGCATTTACCTAGCACCCACTTCAAGCAAGCCTAACTGAAATCTCACAAGAAAACATAATTTTTTATATTCAGTCAGATATCAACACTGCTGGCAGAATCAATCTTTTTCAAATTACCCTAATCAATCAAGTCCTATATAACAGTCAGCCATAAATGAAAACATACAGACTGACATGATGCCTCAAGTTATTCCACGTCTGGCATAAGCAAACACCTTTCATTATGATTGCTTCACAAATTCCACTAACCACATCTGCCTGTCACTCACTTGTTGAAAGACTTCTGGGGCTTCAGCTATCAGATTCATTTATTTGGTACAAATACTTGACTTGCCAGAGTGAGTGAATTAAAACTTTTTGAGCTTATGCTATGCAATATAAACAGGAATACATTTATCATATTGGCTCTCTCATATTAGCACAAAATTACAACCAAAGCTAAGATTCCATTTACTGTACAAAGAGCCAGCTCTAATTTGAAATTTCAAAGTTCAACTGAACTAGAAAGTACTAAAATATCTAAGATTTTAAAGGCAGTAATGCTGGAAAGTAGAATTAAAGGTACTATACCACAATGAAAAACTTCTATGGAAACTGAAAATATTTCACAAGAGCAGTTTTGTGAGCAAGACGAAAACTTCATAAAAGTGAAACTTCACTACATAAAAACCATTGAAATAACAATAACTCAGCAATTCCTTTCACTAGATCCAGTGGAACTTGCCTGTCTGTTTAAAACTCCAGTATCTTGTATCACCCTTTTACCTTACCTTGTCTAAGGACTGCAGCAGGCTCTCTGCACACTTGATAGCTGAATTCAAGCCCTCCTCTTCAGCTTGCAGCTGAATTAGCTGGTTCTGACCACAAATATATGCTGCCTGGAGCCTGGCTATCTCTTGCTTCTCTTCACAAACTTCATTAGTCTCATCAAAAGGGATTTGCTTGATTAAATCTTCAAGTTGAAAGCTGCCTTCATGTGAATTTTCAGCACATTTAGCAATACCTTCATAAAAAAGCTTTTTTAAGTGTGATGTAAGTGCTGCAGTGCTGTGTTCTTCCACAGACAAATATCTGTCCAACGAAATTTGGGAAAAAAACATCGGATGCGCATCTGACCCTTGTCCTGAATCTGAAGCAGTGAAGAAAGAGGCAAATTCCTTCACTGCAGCTATAAGAGACTGCAGTTCACTGTCAAGCTTATTATTTGCTGCAGTAAACACTTCCAGTCCTTCTTTCCAATACTTCCGTGCTTCTTCCTCTCTGCTTTGGAATGTCTGTAACAAGTGGCTGTTTGTGGTTACCAAGAGCTGAAGTTTGTTATGCCGATGAATTTGAAGGTTTTTTAAGTTCTGAAGAGTTTGAAGTTCATCCTCTAATTTCTTCACTTCTTCCCTGTCCTCCTCTTGGCTACTGTTTGTTGAAGCCACAGGCTCCAAGGTTTTAAGGACTTCATCCAGTGCATTTCCTTCCAAAACAGCCTTACCACGCTGGAGAAGATTATCAAAATCTTGCAGTTCTTCTTCAGATACCATGTTCTGCCCATTTATGTTTGCACAAAACCACTCCAAAAATGATTTGTCTTCTGAAGACTCAAACATCCAGTCAAAATCTTCTCCATTAAGCTCATCAGCCTCTGGATATCCAATTCTTTTAAGAGTTTCCACAAAATCCTTTCCATAGCTCATGATGAAAATATTTTTGTAAGCAGAAAAGATCCAAACACATTAAAAAGTCTGGGGTATTATTCCAGCTTTAATTTTTTGGGCCATTAAAATTAATATCCAGTATTTTAATAAAAAGAGTCTGTGCAGGAAAAAGGAAGAGTCAGATCACAAAACAAAAACAACCAAAACCCTGTTTTGGATTAAAGTGGCTATTCAAAGACTTGAAACCAATTTCTATTTCAGATATCTTAATATATTAAGATATATTATCAAATTAGGACATATTTTTGTATTATTCAAAGACTTGAAACCAATTTCTATTTCAGATATCTTAATATATTTTGTTGATCAAATCAGGACACATTTTTTGTAGCAATTACATCCCAGATCATTGTTTTTCCTTAAGTCACATAAACTTATTATGGAAACAGTATAGTACCATTAATTTAAAAGCAACAGGTGTTAATATTGTGCAATTCAGTGGCCTGCAAAAGTGATTTTACTTACATGGTTTTCTGTATATTCATTAAAAAACCACCC
Source organism: Onychostruthus taczanowskii (assembly GCF_017590055.1). Classification (NCBI taxonomy): domain Eukaryota; kingdom Metazoa; phylum Chordata; class Aves; order Passeriformes; family Passeridae; genus Onychostruthus; species Onychostruthus taczanowskii. The sequence continues at coordinate 21,941,049 of NW_024499239.1, read as the reverse complement.
ACAATTATTTTAAATCTTCCAAAATGATCAGGGTTTTCAGTTTGTTCTAAAAACAAAACTCCTGTGATGTTACACTGCATTTCAAGATCTTGGCCATAAGGGTTTTTTTTACCTCAACAGCAAGCAGAATCTTGTCTTCTAAACTTTTGTTTTAAAGTTTCCTCTGAAAATGGAACAAGAAATACTTTAACATATAAATACCTCAATGTAAAACTGCAGATTTTTTGATCGATTATGAAAAATTAAAAATAAAAACAGTGTAAAAATACTCTTGTGAAAACGATCACAACTTACATGCAAAGGGAGTTTGCTGCTTTTCTGTTTCCTAGCAGACAAACAGCTTTGGGATCCTAAAGTGTGCGTAACAGACAGCAAAGGATACAGGATAAGTTATCAACAGTCAGGAAGCCTTGTCTGTAATACTCTGGTAGTACTAAGGGACTTTTTTTAGTTTGATATTACTTAATATTTTGTTTCTAAAACATACATTTCACCTGAGAACCCCACTCTGCCTGCCTGGAGCACTGAACCAAGTAAAGCCATTCCTCTAAAGCTCCCCGTGTGTCAGATTAGCTCAGAGACTGCAGGTGACACAGAATGTTGCACGAGTTTCATGTCAGCACTCCAAGCTTCCCCTGCCCTCCGTGCTTAAAAGGGCTGTCCTCAAAAAACATAAATATAAGCGCCAAGAGGATGCTGCCACACTCTTTTCAGTGGTGCCCACTGACAAGGAGTAATGGCCATAAAGCATAACACAAGAAGTTTGACTTTAACATGAGTTCGACCTTTACGTTGAGGGTGGCAGGGCACTGGAACAGGCTGCCCGGAGAAGTCGTGAAATCTCCCTCTCTGGAGAAATTCCAAAACAACGCGGACGCATTCCCGGGTAACCTGCTCCATGTGACCCTGCAGCAGGGCTGCATTGGATGCTCTCTAAAGGTCCCTTCCAACCTTACGGATTCTGTGATATAACGGGGCCACACACAGCCCTGAGCGCGGGCACGCCGGGCCACCACGGCACTGCCGCTGCCATCAAACAGCACAAACAGCAGCTCCGGAGCCCTGAGGGAGCCCCCGCGACGCCCGGCCCCGCCGCACAAGGGGGGCCCTCAAGGGCCACGTCCCGCCCCGGGGCAGCCGCGGCCTGCAGCCACACGGAGACCCCGGCCGGGACGAGAGGGAAGGGGAGCGGGGGCGCGGTGGCTGATCCCGTCCCGCCGGGAGCGAGTCCCGAGCCCGCAGCACCGCTCCATACTCACCCCAGAGCTCTGCTCCGCCGCAGCGGCGGCTCGAGGGGAGGGGAGCGAGGCGGGAAATGGCGGGAAGGCTGAAGGGAGCCTCAGGGAGGGCTGAGGGAAAGGAGCGGGAAGGCGGAGGGGAGGCTCAGGCAGGGTAAGGGGCGGCGGCGGGGAAGCCGAGGGAGGGGTGAGGGAAGGCTCCGGGAGGGCTGAGGGAGGTCCAGGGGAGCGCCCGCAGCTCGAACCGCCCGCCGCGCGCGCGGAGTCCCCGCCCTGCCCCCCCACCGCGCTTGCGCGCGCGCCCGCTCCGCCCACGGGGCCTCCCGCACACGCGCACAGCGTTCCGCCTCGCGCGGGGCCCGCTCGCCGGTGACGTTGCGTGGGCGGGGCTCTCACGGCCGGGCCGCGGTTCCCCTCAGGGCGCTCGGCTGGGGCGGGATCGCTTGCTCCGGTCCCTCAGCCCCCCTCAGGCCCGTCCCTGCAGCTGCTCGCGGCCCTTGCTCGCCCTTTCCCCTGCCTAGCACACCGGAAGGGGAGGATGGGGCACACCTGAGCGCAATTGATGTCGTTCAGCTTTGACCGCTGTGCCCTTCAGCTTCCTTGAAGCCGAAGCCCAGACGTGGTTAGCGGTGGGCACTTCAACATCCGTGCCCAGTGTTGCGGGTTTTCATGCCCACTTAGTCCTTTCGGTAATGGGCTGTATGTCCCTGGATCTGCTTGGTGCCTTTTTGAACATGCTGATACATAACTTCACAAGGCAACATCCCAGAACATTATTAAGTGCTGCTTGAAAAGTCCCTAATTGTTTTGTAGGTCTCTCTAAAACCCATCAAATGATTCCTGGTACTAGCGTTTCAGGATTTGGTCACTGCCACCTCTGCATGTACCTTACCCGTGGTATTCATGGCAATTTACAAGCCCCCAGAGCATTTTCCTTCAGCTTTGTCCTCTCCAGTTTGGAGAATTTTGGAGTCCCAAAATTTGGCCTCTGTAGAGCCAGTGCCCCATTCCTTGCATTGTTCCAGTGCTCCATTCCCCACATTGTTCCCAACATCTCCGTCTGAACCTTTTACAGCATCGCTGAGCCTTGCTCAGGGTGCACAGACCAGACTGCACAGAGCCCTCAGGCCATGGGCGTACCAAGGTTTTCTATGGAATTCTCATTTCCAGTGCCTTCCTTCAAATGCTCCCTGTTTTCTTGGCTTTTTGGCTGCTGCTGCCCCTGAAGTTACCACAAAGCTCTCACCAGACTGCGGCACCCTGGTTCTCAAACCAGCGTCATGCAAACTGGTCACTAACACTCTGAGCATCCTTTATCAGCCACTCCTCGAGTTTAGCCATCTTCACTTCCTCTTTAAAAAATTTTGCATGCCACATTTCCCTGGGCTTCCCCATGTGCCTTGCAATAGCCTCCTTAAATTTCCCATTGAGTCATACAAGGTGGGGGGAGGTTCATGCCATGTTTTTCTATTTATGTCAGACATTTTACCTTGGCTTCTAGAACTGTATTTTTAAGCCTTATGGATGTTTGCAGGCTTCTTGGTTTGGAACTGCTCATTTAGGGTTTTTTTGGCATTTTTCCCCATTTTTGCATAAGTCATTTTCTTAAAATTGAGTATCTGTTTGCTTTATTTGTCTTGCATTCATCTTAGTGTTAAGTTTAATTACACTGTGGTTGCTACTATTGAGCAGCTCACCCACTAATAGAGGATCTTCAATTAGATCCTCTGCACTGCTGAAGACTAAATTCATAATGGCATTTCTTTTTGTTGTGGTTCATAGGGCCAGATATTCTAAAAGGAAATAATTTATTGTATCCAGAAATGTTATCTCTACATTTCACCCTGATGAAGCACTGACCCAGCCTGTATGTGGGTGGTTGAGCCCTCCCACTACTTGTCCTAAATGTGCAGCTTCTCTAATCTCACTTAATGCAATTGTTGAAGTGAACCAACACAGGGAAATGAGCAACCTTGCAGCTTAGCACAGCTAAGGCAAGCTCATGTTAGGCTTTTTTTATCAAAATCAGCACCTGTATCACTTGCAAAGTGCAGAATGTTGGTTTCTGGTATAATGTGGCCTGTGCAAGACATTTTTAGGCTAAACCCTGACCTGGCAGTGAGTTCTCATGGGCAAAAAGAACTGAAGTGTTGAATTCCTCCCCATCAGATTACAGTCTGATCTGCAGCTGCAATTTGGGCTGGCTGAAGTTTTCAAATCATCTTGCAGATAGAGTGCATTGTGTCTGTCCAACAGGGAAGGAACAAAAGCATTCACCAGCTTATTTCATAATGCCCTGCTCTTTCAGTTCAGTCAGTTACTTGCACCGAAATCAACTTCTCCTACAGTGGTATTTTGCAGACTTGTGCTTCACAGTGTTGTGGTTTGGGGGTTTGGGGTTTGGTGTTTTTTTTAAATAAACATCAGTGTAACTCATGTAAAAAAACTGCCTGCATAAAAGCAAATATTGAACACCTAGAAAAATTCCTAAAATTCTGCTGTCCAAAGGCAGCTCTGCCAATGAAGTCCACAAATACATCTGATAAAAGTTTGCCTGTCTTTTGTCTATCAAGTTGTCTCATGGACTCATGCCTTTGGTTCCCTGTGTGACTGCTTCCTCTCCCTCTTTCCAGACTCACACAGCTATGATGTACCCCCTCCCTTGTGGCCCTTCCCAAAGCCCATGTCCCATCTGTTCACCTGGGAAAGCAGCACTACATTTCATTCTGTAGCAGGTTTGGAGCTACGTCCGTGCTGGCCAGTGGCCACCTCTTGAAAACAGGGAAGAGCTCAATTTGGCCACGTTCAATGCAAGAAATAATTTATTTTTCTTTCTACCTAGACATGGAATTTCCATGAAAGTTTTCATCATGGATTATTAATTGCAGGCTCCATTCTATCTCTGCTTTGTTAAATTTGATGAAAATTAGCCAGAAGGTTCAGAAGTTATCAAGAAAAGGAGGAGGGGAACAGATGGACGAAAGAGGAGTTGACAGACAGCATGATCTCATAATCCCCGCTGGCATAGGAATTCAGACTAGAATTGAAATATTTTAGGTCAGAACACTGTGCACTTAAAATTCTTGTTTTAAAAGAACAAGCCCCTGAAGAGAAACAATTTTTCGTCTGTTAGACCATTGATCAGCTCTTAGGGCAGAGATTAAACAACAGCCTTCTACAAACATAAAATCAAAATTTCTAACAGCCCCTTTCCCCACCCAGCCTCAGACCCATGTGCTTCAGCATTTGCTTTTGCAGCTCCTTTTGGGTCAAGATTGTTTTCCTCTGATTCATTTTTTTTTTTTGGTTGTGTTCAGTCAAAACATAATTAAGGCTTACCTTACCCTTTTTTTCCATTCTAGGAGCAGTTGTTTTGCATCTGTTTCCTAGAACTGGAGAGGCTGCTTAGATAGCATATTGCCTTTACAAGCCATTTTATGGTGAATTCCAGCAGATTAAGGCATAAACATTTCTGGAAGGATGTCTGCAAGCTCTGCAGTATTCCATCCATACCATGTTCTGTTTGTTCCACTGCAAAATATGACATCATTGTGCCTGACACCTCGGAGAGGAGCTCTGGGTTAGCCGTGGTCTGAGGCTGTAACAAACAGCCAGGGAGTGCAGTGCCACCACACAGGCATTGCAGCTGCCCCGTCTAAATCCTCCCACTGGGATGCATCTGTCAGATGAAAAACTCAACGCTGTTTGCTTGTTACTGCTTTAGGGTTTTGTTTAGGCTGTGGTTTGGTTTTGGGGAAAAAAAAAATCAACACAGAGGAGGCAAGGAAATAGGCGTTTAGCTGGTGAACTGTAACTGTACAGCTTTTTGCTTTTGAATCATGCTGCACATCTGCTCACGGCAGCAGGATTGCAAAGGTCCCTGCTGCAGATTGTTGGAACAACAATTATTCTTTGGAAACACCCTGTCCTAAAATATAATTCATTGCTTTAAGCAAAATTGTATTCTGGATTAAGCACAACTTTTGAAGTGCCATGTGAACTTTTATTATAACAAAGTCAGAAGACAAGAATTTGGCACCAGCTTGCTTTCTTTGCCAAGTGCATGGATCTTCTCTCCAGAGGAATGGTAGATTTCATTCTGAGACCTTGTATTCCCAGAAAAGCAGGTCAGAGTGATTAGTTTCCTTCAGCTTTGTTGGATTCAGTACTGTAAATGTACAAGAAGCTCCTACATGTTCAGGCTACTCCTAATGTCTTTAAACATATAATGCACACAGGGAAATGTTCTTTTTCCTAGAAAATTGTTCATTTACTCTCCTGACCCTGTTTTGATTGAAAACCCCAATTTTCATCCTGATAGGCAAGGCAAGCTTCTGGATGTTTAGTATTAAATTTGAAACATCCATCATTAGTGAAATGAGGAAACTTATTCTTCTTTTGAACAAATGGTATGATATGACAAATGCCATGAACAGAGCTGGACAGATCACAAACTGTACAGGATTTACAAAAATAGTGCCACCACATTTATAACAATTTTTTTACCCAGTGCAGTTCTTGTGCTGAGAAAACTGGTGCTGTCATGAAGTACAGAACTGCTAAAATCTTATTATAGTTATTTTTTTCTGTTGGAGATTAATTTTAGAAAGTGATTAAGTGCTATATTGTATTTTATGTTTATTTTGTGATAATGTTAATTTCAAGGAAAACTGTGATAGAAAAATTAGTTTACTATGCTTTGCACATGAGTGTCTTACTGATTCAGCAGCTCAGCTTTTTCAAGTAAAATATAAATGTGTCAACTAGCTACTGGCCATGATTTCAACGTGAAACTACTATTTCTGTATTTTTAAGGTACCACTGTATTTAGCACCAACATGCATGACAAACTGAAATACAAACCAGGGGATGTCACACACTGCAGCTGAGAGAAAACAATGTAATTTACAGAAGGATTTAAGCTCCCTCCTTCCTCTCATCTCTCATCAGCTAAAATGATTGTTTTTGTCTGGCTGCACATCACTTGTGATGTGACTTTCATATTTGACAAAATAAACATGCAGAACTTGTAGGCTGTCTTTTAATGCTTTTTTTCCTTGTCTTGTACTGAGCTGAAATTATTTCAAGTATAATTACTTAGAACAGACACTAATGCATTTCAATTTGCACTTTGCCAACCGGTTAATTTGTCTTCAGAAATGTAATAGTGGAAATTTATACAGCACCCATGGTTAGAGACAAATAAGATTAATGACTGTTGGGGTTTCAATGGGCCAGTGTGTGTAAAAGAACTCTAAGTAGCACCCCAATCTTCACACCATGCTATTAATTTGAATTTCTAAAACTCAGTGAGGTCCTTATGAAATAGCTATCATGAAATAAGCTGACATGTAAAGATTTGCAATATGTAAAGAACTGTGAAGAAACGCTACGCACAAAAAACAAGCGATGAAAGTTTAAAAAAAAAACCTGAGTAAGACAACAAAAAGGTATAAAAATTTGTATTTATATTATGACGAGATAATGATACAACACAATACTCCGTGTGCTACAGAACGTAGCGAGCGCCATGTACGTGTGTACAAATGGATCTGTATAATACAGTAAAATGCATCTCACAGACTATGAACCATTCCTTTGGCTCTGGGACCCAGAGGCTCTGGCACAGAACCCACTCACTGACACCTTTAGGTAACAATTTCACTAGTAAGCAGCAGAAGGCTCTCAGTCAGTGCTTCACCTGCACCAAAATTTCATCTTAAACATCCATCCTGCACAGACCCTTCCAATGCCACAAATCCTGTGTAACCACAGTTTATGCCTCTCGTGCAAAATGAAAGAAAGGAATTCTGAACTTGGCACCTTCACTCTGCTTTGCCAAGAGGCAAGCCTCTGGCCGGCCATGCCTCCCCAGGAATCCTTTCCTGGGCTTATTTACAATACTTCAGGCAGAGAGAACAGCCAAGGTGACCAAATGGTTTTTTCTGTTTCATATACCCCCTGCATTTTAATTCTGGGTAGCTACTTGGATGTTTTCTTTACAGCTGCCAATTAATAACGATGCATTTAGACAGTCACTTAAGCAAATTGGCTCATTTCATTGCTGGCAAAATTAATTTCTGATGTGTTTGCCCCATTAGTATTTGTAGGGAGTACAGCTCTTCCTTAACAGGTTCCTAAAGGGTCTCAATTATTCTTCCATCAATTTTGGAAAGTGTAAGTTAATGGATTAAATATCAGCACTGTTACTGGCTCATACCACACACAGCCGATGCCCTCTACCATTTAAAAACAAATTTAACAGATTTATGAAAGAGTAATTTGAAGACATTCCTTTATCAGCAGCATCATAAAATTAAATATACAAAATTAATATTACTTAATTAAAAGCTGTGATGATGTGGTTCTTTTCAAAAATGTGTTTCTTTCCACATGGCTGATCCACAAGGATGAAAAATTTCACCACTAATTACCAGTCTGCCAAAAAGTTAGCAAAATGGTGAAATAATCACTTGTCCAGGAGGAGAGACTGCTGTAAGTACCTCCAGGAAGAGCAGAAGTACCACTGCAGGTTTGCAGGCAGAGCCCAGACTTGTAACTTCACCTCTTTCTGTTGCCCCATTCACCTCTTTTGGCATTTTAAGTTCACCCACTGAAATGGGTCATGCAAAGTGTACAGTCAGATGCTCAGAATACTGGTATTTGTCACTTTAACTTATTTGTAGATCAACGAGTAACTTTTTTTCTACTTCTGTAATTATATGCATGTGGTATAGTTGAACCCATACTCATCCATATCAAAAATATAACACCACTGAAGTCTGTAAGTTAGATCAAGTTAGATGTGTTAGATTTTACGTTGTTTTTTTCAACTCTAAATCTTATACTAATAAATTTGGATTGAAACTCATCTATTAACAGCACATGGAAAACTGTCCTTCTCATGGATTTTGGGAGGCTTTTTTATTTCTCTTTTAACCTGCTAAAACTCACTCTGAACCAAGTCTGTTCTTTGCAGAAGACAATAGAGGATCCAATCTCTGGTTAATAATGTGTTGCAGAGCTTCTACTGCCAAACCTGCTCTTTTCAGAAGATAAATAAATCAGCTGCAATGGGCCTGGCAGGGTACAAGCTGGGCAGAGAAAGGACGGATGTGAAGGAGGATTCATCCTCTGAATTGCAGCGGAGAACATGCAGAAAGAACAAACAATTTTAGGCTGGTTTTTTTTTGTGCCTCCCTCTGGTGATGCCAGAGTGCAGGCAGGGAGCTGGAGGAAGCAGTAATCCAGGAGCAATGCAGAGGCGTGCATCCTCCGACACCTGCGTGCTGCAAGGGAAAGCCCTTCCTTTCTTCTCCCCCAGGAAACAGGCCAAACCTCTACATCTCCAGAAAAAGAACTCTGCGATGACTTCATCTCTCCAGAGCCCCTTCCACAGAGAAAAAGACCTAGCAGCCCTGTAATCTTGTCCCTACTCCTTTTCCAGTGTGCTAACTGCAGAGGAAATGGATGAACTGAGCAGCAGCACCTCCTCGCCTGCTAAAAGCGTGGCCACAACAACACGGCAGAGCTGCCAAGGTGGTGGCAGGATTTCATCTTGCAGCAAACAGTTTGCTTTTTGCAGTCCCACTGTGGGCACAGGTACACTTGTGCACACACACAGGGCACACACACAAGTGTCCAGGTGAGAAAAAAAAGAATAAAAATAACACAGTTTGTATCCCAAGGTGCTGTGGCCAGAGGCAGTGCTGCGCTGGCTGCTCAGCAGCAGAACCTGAAAGAACGTCAGAGCCCCGACTGTCCCCAGTGACTGCAGCTCTGCTGGGGACAGGCCAGCACCCAAACCTGACCCTAGAACTGCTGTGCCATTGCCTCTAACGGGGCTGCTGCTGCAGGGGGGCTGTGCCTGAAAATTCCACCTTAAATTGGGCTGTGCTCGAGGGAGAATGACACAGGCAGTATGGTGTCATTTTTCTTTACCAGCGTTAATAGCTCCCAGCTGTAACAACTGAAAAAGTAAAAACAAATAAACCCTTTTTATTTCCACTCAAGATTATTCGAGTAATTTTTATTGAAAATATAAGATCTACAAAGCCATGGATACCCAGCGTGGAAGAACTCATTAAGTTAGCACATTCATCTTTAAAAGGAAAATTTCAGGTTGACCTAAGGTACAATAATGTTCAATTTAAAGTCTTGTTTTTCCTTCTGTAAGTTTCAAATCTCTTTTCATTAGGAGGTTCTGTGCAAGAGCTGCTTGTCATGAAAGGAAACACTTTACAATCCATGAATGTGTTCATTATATAATAAATGAACAGCAACAATATACTAGCCTCTTTTTTTGTTTTTTTCCTGTTAACAGTCGTGTGTTAAAGTAAACTCTTATTTTTTTTTTTTCCATGATTTGGAAATTAGTTACATATGCACCAAAGGAGCTAGTAATTTCTGCTGCTTGTCAGCTACACACAATGAGTATATTGCTGTGTGCTTTCCCCAACAATGAGGATTTTAGTAATATGCAAGGTGTATAGAATGTAATACCAAAACCTGCATCACAGAAAAGGTTAATTGTTTTCTTATTCAGCTGCCAGAGTTGATAACCTTAGGCCCCTCCCCAGAGCCAAAGTAGGGGTGGCCATCCATTAGGTTATGTAAATTAAATGTATACGTTTCCTTGTTGGCAAGTTCCAAGCAGTAAGCGAGAGTGCAAACAAGGATCTGTAAGCTGCCACAAAATGTATTCATATTTCTACTCCGTGTTGTAAGAGCCAAAGGGAGGACACGTATGTCAGATGTTGAAAGAACAACTGAACCTTTGCTTTTGATCATTATGGTCAGTCTGTCATGAGGTCTTGTATCTGAATTCTAAAAATGGCACCACACTTGGACATCCCATAGCCTTACACAGTACGTTTGTGTTTCCCAAGCCACTGAGCGCTGGTCTCACAGAGACCCTGACTTTATAAGCTAACAAAAAATAGATTTGGGTGCTGAAGAATCCAAGGGAGGGCTCATACAAAGACAATTAACCCTCGCACCAAAACCTAATTTCATGATTTTACTTAAAGCCACACTGAATCAGTTGTGAGAGGGTGAAGATATAAATACACCTCTCTGCTTCATCCGTAAGAAGGTGGACAACTGACCATTTGAACAGAGGGTCTTGAAACAAAGCTTAGTTGTCCTTTAAACAATGAGAAGGAGAGGCATACATAAATGGTCACCAAGGCACAATATGACAAAGGTGAAGAGTCCCTGAGACTCTGGTCTGGGTCTGTACCATTCCCCTCCTTATACAAGTAAATGAGAACATTTAGGAAAATATAATACAAAATCTCTTACAGGAAATATAGACTACACTTGCTAAAATCACTTCCCTAAAAGTGTTTATAGCTTTTTTCTTTTTTTTTTTTTTTTTTAAAAGACCTTCTTTAAACAGATAATGCAAAGACTGGTCCATTTTTTTCTTACCCGGCAAGCCAAGCTCTAATGACTTCACTAAGCAGAAGTTGTATTAAAATACATCTTCATAGTATTGCTACAATTTGGGTAAATATGTTCTGAACAGCTTGATGAGTACTAAATAAACTTTGCTGTTTTACAGCATACATTTTAATTTTTTTGCACTTTTTTAAGAATAGAAAATGCAATTATAGTGTGCAAAAGAAAAAAAATTAATTATCTTCTAGCTGAATACTGTAATTTTAAGCCATGCCTTCCATAAAAATGTATTGACATGTGTAAATAGAAGAGAAGAAAAAAAAATACAAGCAAACAGAGATTTCATTTCCTTGCAAGGAAAGGTTAACTATCACAAACTGGATCACTTGAGTTCTGTATTCTTCAGAGAAAGAAATGAAAACAACAACCCATAAAACCACTGAAATGCTTCAAATGTCATCCATTCCACGGTAACAGGTTAAAACTGCCACGATGCTTTCTACTGCTCCCGTTAACATGGATAGAATGATTTGCTGCTGGTTGGATATTGAATACAAAAAGCAAAAGAAAGTTGAGATCATCCCACATGAAGTCATTATTAGAGCTGGCTTTTCCCCCATTTTGAAGTACAGTAGTGACTTGTAAATACGACCTTTTCTAAAGATCATTTGAGATTTGAAGGTTTATCTGCCTGCTTCACCAAACAACTGCTGAAAGAATTTACTCTATGGAGCCCACTATACAGCATTCAAAATGTTTTGGGTTTGGGGTTTTTTTCAGGAAAAAATACCACAAAAAGTAGTTTTAGGTTTTTGTATCTCTGAATCACTAACACATTGTAGATTTCATTTATTCTTCCATGTTTGAAAATGGTTTCTGAAAAATCAAAATAAACTGTCAAACTCCCTTACACCATGCTTCCAACAGTTTGAATTCAATACTTCTTGAATGGAACGACATAATTTATTTCCTTTAATTTGCAGGATGGCTACATCAAGCTAGCTTTAAGTCACAACTGTACCTAACCACAGTTCTCTGCAGCAAACCCATGATTTACAATATCTAATATTGTGGTTAGAGTGCAGGGAACCGTGGGTAAGAAACCTCCATGTCAGAGCATTGTGGTTGGGGTTTCCCGGAAGAGTGGCAGTTGACACCTCTGGAATATTCATATATAAGTGCTTCAGTCAGATGGTCCTGAGTCGAGCGGCTCGCTCAGGCACTATGAGAGCCTGGCATTCAGTCTGCGGGAATGTGTGTAACCTCCGTCACTCGAGCCGCTCTGCAAACTGTAGTGGTCTTCAGCATCACTGGCACTTCCAACACTGTCCATTTCACCTGGAGTAAACTCCATTCCTTCAATGTCTACTTCTAAAGAAAACATAAGAAGGCACATTTTCAGAAAGTTGTAGCAACTGGTCATGGGCCATGTCACACTTCAGTTGCAATGATTTTAAAAGAGTAACAACTGGCACAGTAATTCCTGAGGAAAGGATTGTCTTGTCCACCTGAGAATTAAAATCCCTTCTGTCCTCAGCCACGTAAATATACTGCATGAAATCAATAGCAAATGCTTTCCCAGAACTGCTCCAACCTGCACAGAGACACTGATTTATTAAAAAGCTGCCCCTCAGAGGCTGCTGTACTGCAGTACTGTCCACGGTAATTCCATCCATGCAGGTGTTGGCTGCCCGTGGTGTGATCACCTGTCCCCAGGTAAGTGCCCCAAGACTGACCACTCAACCCCCCTGGGCCCTGAAACAGCCAGCCTGGGCGACTGTTCTGCCCAGAAAAACTTCCAAATGGGAAAATAAGAAATGGCAACAGCCGGCTTGACAAGCTGTCTTAAATGAGAACCAAATGCAGAGAACCCTTGGTGATCGTTGCACAGAAAATGTTTTAAAATTTCACAATAAATGATGTGGAAATAATTTACTCATGCAAATTATTAATTAAATGAATTAAGCCAAATAAGATTTGCTTTTCCATGAGAAAACATTATGCCAGCCTTACCAATAATTTAACTAAAAATTCCAAACATCAAATGGTAATTGTTAAAAAAACTGGCAAAAATACATGCAGGATAAATAGCTTTAAAAATACACACAATATTAACAGCATCAAAACTGATTAGAAAAAAAACATTTTTCAAAGAATGTGAAAAAGATGCCTTAATTTTTTACTCCTCAAATCGCATTATGTTATAATTTTGTCTGGGTTTTGCTGAAAGCTTGATGTTAGCTCTAAATGACATTTCCTTGTTTCCCTGCTCCCCTCTGGCTGAGTTACCTTGTTCAGAGTCAGTGGATATTGTTGATCCCATGCTGTCAGTGCGGATTCTCTCCATGCCCTGCACGGATAGCTGCTCCAATCTGCGCTTGAGGTAGCGGTGCTCCCGCTGTAATTGTTCTTTAATATTTAGAGCTTTTCGGTCCTGTTCTTCCAATTTCTTAAAGGGAGAGAAACAGAGTGAGCTGACAGTTTGTACCCATAAAGCGTAAGTAGCTTAAGGTTTTCTTGTAAACAGTAATTTGAAAGCAATTTAAGAATTTTAATTAATTAATATAAAGTTCAAATTAAATTTAAAATTTCAATTTTTTAGTTAGCATTATGTAGAGGTCAGTACAATTTTAGCAGGTTGAATTTGTTTCAGTGTAAGATATATGGTTACAGGGGAAAAAAATTATAATAAAAAAACCTCTCAGAGACTCTCTTGCCACTAGCAGACATTCATTGGCTAAGACCAAATTATTGTTGCCTTGGTTGTGGGGAATATTTAAATCATTTTATCAGGTGAAACCAGCATCATCTTTGATAACTGGAGCACAGCTCAGGTTTCAGTGAGAACATAATGCATCTTTAGATCAGTCTCTTACTTCACTTATCACCATAAAGGAACCATCGTGAGCCTCTGAATGTCCTCCCTCCTACTGCAGGCCATGGAAAATTTTAGCATTTAAAAAGCTTCATTAACAATAAGCAGAATTAATTATATATAGAAGGAGCAATTTACTAACAACTCTCTTTATTCTCGCTTTATTTTTTCCTTGAACTTCTCCAGAGCAAGTATGATAATTCTATGATATCATCTACAAAGTCAGTGGTATTAATTCAGAATTTCTCAGCAAAGAGACTGTGAAAGGATCCTTCACATATCTCCTTAAAATCTCCCCTCTGACAGAATAAAAGCAGGAATTAATTTTGCAAATAAAAAGAATGCTTCACACCGGTGAAATGTGCTGCACTGTTGGTCCAAATACAGTAACAGGAATAAAGTGCCTTTTTGTATTTGAACTGAGCCCTTCTCCAAATTGGTGCTAGCCATTTAAAATAACTGACTGCATAGATAGGCAAAAATTTGTAAGAGTATGATGGGATTAAAAGCATGAAGAATACACAAATCTAAACACCTTTTATTATTAAAAAAATGATCTATCTGATGCAGTAAATTACAGGTTGTAGCAGTAAAAGCACTTGTAAGAGTGAGCAGATTTCTCTGTGAGCTGTGTTTACATGATCACTGAGATTTAGGAGATGTGCAGGGAGTGAATACAGCTGCTGAAGTCTCCTCCCTGCCGTCTGACTGAACCTAAGCTTGGCTTTCTGAGGAGAGCAGGCTGGGACAGTGCACAGCAAAGCACAAGCAAAAACCTTTCAGAGATCTTGCTGTTCCCATGCAAGCCTGAAGTAAAAGTGTTTGAAAAAATAATTGACACCCTTGAATGGGGCAGTTTCCTGGCTCAATGAAATCCACCTTCTTCCGCCACATTTTAAGCCCCCTCCCAGGCAATACACTCTGCAGATAATCATCATAGGTGGATACACAATGTTAGAATAGGAAAAGGGGTTGGTACATCCATGTACACAACAAACCAAATGTGCCCAATTGATCAGACTTCCTTTTCCTGTATTTTCCTGGCTGCAATCCCGAACTCTTAACAACTATTTTAGGAAAGAACTCAGTGATTCATATCCAGGAGACTCAAAACCATCCAGTCTTTCAGAGCAGATCTCAATATATGGGGGGCGTGCATGTGTGAAAAGTTGAGAACTAATGGTTGTGTTCCAAATGCCAGCCAGGCACGGGCAAGCTCTGCCAGGGCAGGGGAGGGAGCTGACCTGGCAAAGGGCAGCATTAAGTGCTAACACACTTTGGGCAGGTTCAGTTAAAATCTTAAAAAGAAAGTTAAACTTCGGTTTTCAGAAGATGAGTACTTGGTGCTGTGCAAGACAGATCTGGAAAGAATCTGTTCCCAGCTTTTTTTATCAGCAGCTGAAATGGTAACTACAGGGCTAATCTCGCACACTCGCCACTTGTAAAAACACTTTTTCAATTTGTATGCATAAGCCCATCATAGGGGGGCAGCCCAAGACAAAAACCACATGCAGTGCCTTTCATGCATGTTAGCCTGAATTATAAACAAGAGGCCAAAATCTCCAATGGTAAAAACAGGGGTTGCCCAGCTGGAGTAAATGTGCTTAGAAGTGCTGAAAAAGTAGCTCTGTAAACTTGTTAATAAGAATGGTTTTGCTTAAATTAATCTTTATTTCTTCATATGAATCACACACACTTCTGTAACAGCAGTGAATCTTAAAGCTGTGCTTCAGCAGGATGTTCTCCAAAATATTCCAAGATTACTGGCAGTGTTCAATTTTGCCTGACACTTTTCCTGACCTGTTTCTCTGTAACACTGAAAAAATGCCAGATGAGTAATTACAGTCCTGGACACAGCAGCAGAAACCTGTTCTTTAACTTTTACATTTGAATACCTCTTTGTCTTATTTCTGCATATAACCCTGTTCCCTGAAAACAATGACAGTGAAAATGGGAGTGAAGGTGTCTTTAGAGAGAGAAGGCCTGAGGAATAATTTCCTTTGAATTACCTGTGCAAATGTAGAACCTGCACTGCTGTTGGATCAGATGAGATTTGAGGCTGTTTTTTTTGTTTTAAACTTGTAACAAGGGGTGCAGCAACTAACAGGAGATTGCATTTAATTTTTTGTTTCATTTAAATGAGAACCTGGTCAATAAAACGTTGATGGGGTAAGGCTGACTAATAGATATGGTATTTTTTATTCCTTTTTTTTAATCATTAATGGATCTGGCTTCTTACATTTTAGCAAATGCAGTACAATGCTACTTTGCTCATTTCTTAAATATATTAATCAAAGAACAGCTTTTACAGATGTTTTAAAATTATAGAGTAAATCATTAAATACACTAGTTAGCAACTAAGAAATCACAAAACCACTGTTTTATGTATCTGAGATGCTAAACTGCAAAGCACTAAACTTTGACACTGTGACTGATATCCCTGCAAGTAATAAAGGCCAACAAATCCAGAAGATTGGACATATGGATATGGATTTTGTGCGAAAATTTGTTTTCTCTCTATGGATACACATTCTGGAAGATTCTCGCTTGAAAGAAATAAAAACATGGATGAGTGTTTTTACCTTGATATGCATCTTAGCTCTTTTCAACAGACTTAGAGTGGTGTGTCTGGTGCTGTCCGGCCCGAGAGGCACAAGCTGTTTTAGCTGTTCCAAATATAGCCGGAGTTTAGCCCGCCTGCAATCATTAAAAACCAAGAGTTGTAGTGGAGTTGCACCCGAACAGAATCTCCTATATGCAAACACCATCTGTTTGCAGGATCTCTGTGCAGAACTCGAGTCAACTGTGGCTTCCTTTCCCCTCCCTTTGGCAAAGTTTCAGACCGAAAGGTCACTTGAAATGCAGTAATGCTGCTTGGCACACTCACACAGGAGGCTCATACCTGTATGTCAGAGCAGTTTGCTCAGCCTGGTCAGTCCCATCTTAGCCAAAAGGGAGTATGCTCAGAGATCTGAGACATCCAGACAAGGCTGCACATTCAACCTGTGGCTGGGTAAGGAAAAAAACCTGGGATTTTGCTCCAGCACAGTGATTTCTGCAGGCACAGACAGAGCTGTGGGCAGCTGCAGACCCTGATCCCCCTCTCCCATTCCCATCCCTGCCTGCTGCAATAGGACACGCTGCAGCTATGCAAGCCAAGGGCATCCTCTTCACAGCTCAGAGCTGTTTCCAGCCATGGTTCATCAATGTATTTTAACAGGGAAGTCCTGATGCCCCTCTCCTCCCTTCTACTGACCCACAGTCCTCCCAGAAGGAGGCATTCTTCCTCACACTGCACTGTGTTTATTATAAACACACAAGATGAAACACTTCCAGCCATATTCCTCAACAACAGGCTCCTGCTTTCTCCGTTACTCCGTTGCAAGTATCACCATTGCTGCTCTCAACAATCTCTCCTGTACTACTGCCACATCTATCAGTAAAAAGAGGATGAACAAAGAACTATTTCTACAAATGTTTTCCAAACTAGAAAGCAGCTGGCAATACAACAGTCCATGAAAGAGTTGCTTGACCTATCCAAAACAAGGCAGAGGCCAACCAAAGAACTGCATGGGAGTGTGTTTCTGCAGTTACATTCTGAAGAAAACCTCTCCTGGTTTTAATTCACAGCCCTTGAACAGGAATCCACACGGTTCTGCAATGAGAAATGGATGTGGAAGTGCTTGCTCCTTTCTGCCAGTCTGTTACAGGCTGAGCAAAGCCATGACCTGGAGCTGACACTGCCCTCACAGCCATAAGAGGAACTGAAGCAGATCCCAAGTGTGAGGTGAATAATCATCTTTTTCAAATTTGCTCGATTCTGCATGAAGGAAACAAACACTGCAGGGAATTCAATACTTCTGGTCAGGAACGAACTTTCTTTTGAACAATGAGCTCAGAACCACAGTCCAGCATCAGTGCTTGAAATGGACAAACACTCTGGGGCACAAACACTCTTCAGCAGGATTTAATATGCACCAAATGACAAATTAAACATTTGTAATTGGAATGATTAGTGCAATGTGAAAACAACCTGAGAATTAATGGTGAAAAAACCCAAAGCAAAACAGAACTAATACAGAACAGTAATGACTACATACTCACACATTTAGTTCTGTCTGCCTATAAATCAGCAGTGTACTAGCTAAGAAACCACAAAGCATTTCCATAAAATTTTAAATTTTTTCTTCAAGACACTTAGGGAAAAAGGATTTTTGGTAAAAAATGTGATTCACAAGAGAAAATTGATGACAGACTTTTTGTTTAGGTCAGGGGTTTGCTTTTAAATACAACGTTCTAAACTTAAGCATCTAAATGCTTTTATTTAAACAACACCAAAAAAGGTTGACCAAAGTATTCACAAAAATAGCCCAATCAGATCATCAGGCTGCTACCTTAAAGTGGGATATTAATCTTTAAAATAGTGAAATACCCAAATTAGGGACTACTGATATTTATACAGAAAATCTTAATGAGGCAAATTTTTATTCCTACATCTGTAATCTCTAACAACTACCTGGGGTAGTTGCATTTTAAATACAAAACCTTGTGTCAGGGACTAAATTCAAATAATCTTCTTGTTTTCTAGATGGCCTCTGAACATTCCTACATGAGCCTGTTTTACTCAGCCCAACCTGGATGCAACTGTACTTAGACTGATGACAAGAAAGTGGGGACTGAAGATAAAATAGCATATGGGAAGGAAGAGGAGAAGGATGGCACCAAATCGTAAATAGAAAGGTAAACACCTAGAAACGTAATGAGCAATATACTTGGAGCCATTAGGAGTCTGATAAGGAATATACAGAACTGTTGATTGAGATTTACTTAGTATTAATTCTGGAAAACATTAATGAAACCAGACTACATACTAAACTTATTTGCCTCTTGCTATTTAAGGAAAGTCTGCTTACCACAGGGAGAAGAAAGCAAGGCTTTAGTGCACTTCCTTACCATCAACTGGGGAGTTCACAGAAATATCACCAAGGTTCAGGGGCATGGCTGTGTGCCTTTTTAAAGCACAAACTCTTTTATGTTACCTGCCAGCCCAGTAGGGCAGGACTTTACAGAAGTGCCACAAAGAACATGGGACTGAATTTAAGAAGAATATTTTTAATTGACCAGTGAGAAGAATTAAAAGGGCTGAATATTGACAAAACTGCTTTAAGGCTTTTTCAGTACTACCAGTTGATACTGATAGCAGTAAATGTAATAAACACACTTGCTGAAAGACCTCCTCTAACTTCACTTTTTTTTTCTTAAAAGGAGTTTTTGTTTCATCTAATTACTCAACACCTATGAATCCATTACAGATTTTAAACCATAAGCTTTACACAGATCTTTACAGAAATGCAGACATGTTTATGTGACTAATCTGTGTATTATAATCAATAACATAGATTGTGAATGCACAAAAAGAAAACGAGCCCACCACAACTCCTCTAGTACTGGAGTAAATATCCCCACGTTTTTCATCTTGCATGTCTTAGAAAAAAACTGTAAGAATGTAAGAAAACATTTCAGGCATGTTACATTAACAGATCACACCAGCAGGAACAAGGGACTCAAACTTCACAGCAGATAAGTTGTCTTGTACAGACTCTGCCAGCACTAATTTCTCTCTTTTTCTGCAGGGACCTGACAGCTTTTGCTTTTCCTCGGCTGCCTGTGACCACAGGAGGAGAGAAAGGCACTCACAGAGGTAATCACAGCCAGAGCTGCTTTGTGTTTTGCAGCTCACGCCTTAAATTCCACCTAAAAAAATGGGGGGGGGGGGGGGGGGGGGAAGCAGCCTGTCAGAGCAACAGGGTAACAGTCTCTGTGCATGAAACATGGTTGAAGTTGGGTTATTATGCTCTGCTACAGCTTCCAACCCCGGTGTGGTACCAGGCCTGGACACCAGAGCTGATAGAAAAGAGCAATTTCCTCATCTCAGGTGGATGCACAGAAATATCCCGCTCATCACTGATACTGATTTCATCTGGGAAGGCAGGGATCTAAAAAATGCTGCCCAAAATCCAAATCAAGCCTGCAGCAATCTGTTTTGGGTGTAGCCCCACATACGGAGAGGTGCATGGGTGTCTGATTTATCACATTGTCCCTTGTGCCACATGATAAAGGGCTTTCAGATGTTCAAGACTCCAGTGTTTCCCCATAAGCAGGTTCACAGCAGGGTCCTCTCAGTCTGCTTTACAGCTCTTTCTAATGCTTGATAAGCCCAGGCTGGTCAGCATTCCAGGGCAGGGGCCATGTCTAGCAGCTGTCTGGTGGTTCCTCACGTTCACATGAAGGACAAAGCCACCTGCTGACAACTGACCCAAAGGCTACCAGCAGGAACTGCCTTTAACTGGTTGTGAATCCACGTAAGCCATGATGGGCAGCAGAGGCAGGGCTTTCAGAGCCCATGGCAGAATGAACCCTGGAGCCCACAGCATGGAGGGAAAAGAAGCAGAAAGGTGGTATTAAGACTTTTCATATAGAACAAGGACATCCACCAGAAGACCATCACAGGAAGACCACTCACTGACTCCAGTCCTTGGACACTCCAGTTTGCTCAAGTGTTTGGCTGTGAAAAGGCAGATTCACCACTTCTCAAAGAAAGGGTTGCCATACAAAGGTATATTAAGATCTTTGACCCTAATCAATTTCATAATTGTGTTAAATTAGTCTATTAAATAATAGTCAATAAGCTTTGCTGCATACATGAAATCCCAGATGGAAATCCAAGCAGCACACCAAGAAAAGGAATACTAAGATGCAGAAAAAAAAGAAAGAAACAAGAAAGTCCATTGTTCACCCTGGATTATCTTCATTCCAAGGAAACTGCAACAACTCCAAGAAATTCCTACAACTACTTGACAGGCGGTTGCAATGGGAACAAAATACTTCTCTGTAGGGCTAAATAATACAACCAAAGGCAATGGCAGTGGATTCAGAGGTTCAGGGTGGACACTGGGAAACAAATTTTTTATTGGGGCAGTGGTGCACAACCAGAATAAGTTGCCCAGAAAGGCAATCCTTGGAGGTTCTTAAAGATTTACCCAGACAGAGCCAGAAACATTCACAGACACACATCCATGTCTATGAACGTGTAAATCCAAGACTGCCTGTAACCCCTCAGCATTTGACTCACAAGATTGCTCCCATTCATGTACCAGCAAAACATGCACAGCTGTGTGGCTCAAACCTGTGCCACTCTGATTGACAGACTGCTGGTAGGTTTGTGGAGTGACCTGATCCACTGCAGCCTTTCCACAGGGGCTCTCCAGGGCTTTGTCAGGTCCAGCACAGCAGAGAGAAATGGCCTGCAGCCAGTCAGACAGCAGATAGCTGCTCAAGCAGCAGCTGCACAGTTTTTTGACAGCAGCAAAGGTATGTTTCCTACACCATTCAAGTATAAATCTACAGGCTTTATTTAGAGGCCACTGAGCTGCACAAAGCCAGCTGCAAAGGCAAGGTGCATATCCCAAATGAGCTGCTCAGTCCTCAGCATGGCATGCCTCAGCAAGGCCCTGGTGACATCAAATGGCCACAGACACTCATGATACAGGGTGACATTACTGAGTTCCTGTGAAATGTGTGCCTGTCCATCCTGCCACCCCAGCTGGGCACTCCCTGCACACAAGCTTCCAACAGCTCTCCACGTGTTCATGGTAGGTAGCACGGGGTGGGCATTTCCTGGAAGCTGCATCCAAAGATAAACAGTTCCCACTGCTGGCATTGTGTTCCTGACTGCCAGAGGTCACTTGCTGAAAGTGTCAGAAGGGCCATGCTCATCTGTTTCTGAGCAATTGTGAGCAAGAGCATAAAACTCACTACAGAGAAGTCAAATTGATGACAAGTGTTCACCTTGCACATCCTCCAGGTCTCACTCCACCGCCCCCGCGGAGCACAAGAATGACTCTCACATGTACCCAATTCTCTGCTCACCCAGAGCTGGCTGTGGAAAGGAAGAAGCAACTCTATCAGCAGTCTGTCATCCTGTGGGAATCCCAGAACAGTTCTGTCTGGTCCACACCTGCTCCCTGCTCTTAGCAGATTGCCCAGTCTGGCAATGGAGCTGTCCTGGCCATACTGGCATCTTAGATACACAGCATCTCCACATGATGGAGGAAGGATCTGGAAGGTTAGGAAATGGCCAAAAAGCCACTAAATGTCTGTGTTCCCACACTGCATGCCCTGATTCTCCCTTCATGCTGGCTGCAGCACTTGGCAGGGTTAAACACGATGTTGCTTCCACGTGCACAGCCCATCGTACCTCTCCCCACAGCGCACCACTGAAGCAGGCATGAAACAATGCTGGCTTCACAAGCAGGCTCTAACTGCGCTTCCTGTAGGGCACCTTAGTGCTAGAAACACTTGTGTGACTGAACATGTGTCTGTGTTTCAGATGTTCCAATTTTACTCCACTAAACCAGCTCTGTGTACAGGAGGTTGGCATACCCTCAAATCAACTGCTAGATGTATTTGTTTGGTGCTCTTCTGAAAAGAAAAGGACACTGTAGATCAAACTCAAGAAATGCAATGACTACAAGCCACACCAGTGAGAATAAGCAATAGATTTGAAATAGATGTAAAAATGAAAAATGTCATTTCTGTACATTAACCATTTTGGTCCAAAAACCAGACAGCATCAGACCCTATCACAAGACAAATTCAGTACAAACATAACAAAACTAAACCTCCACTTCAAAGAATAGAAACATATTTGAAATTAATCTAGAGGACACATTATTACAAACTGGACAGAGTTACCTAAGCATTTCAGATTCCTTCTCTAATGTTTCACTTTTTTTTTCCACATTCAAACCTATCATTGCTGTGCAATGAAATTAATACACAAAGGTTTAAAGAGCAGTTACTAAATTTTTCATTGTTGCATAAGGACTGTGTAATCTGGCTTAATAATGTACATAGGGTAAACTCAAGATAAGAATCTCTGCATTTCATTGTTGCATAAGGACTGTGTAATCTGGCTTAATAATGTACATAGTTGGCAGAGTCAGAGAAGAATCTCTGCCCCAAAATTTCATTTCTGGAGTCCAATGTTATCCAGATACACTATGAACCAAAATGGTCTGGCCCAAGACAACAGCAGTTGTGCTCCCTCCTTAAAGCAAGGTGATTTTATCTCCCTGCCAGACATGAAATTCAGCATAAAATACAGAAGTGAGCTAACTGCAATTGTAAGACAGTCATATTTTTACAGGAAGACTCTTCACAGATTTATTTATGAAATGCAAATACCTGCGTACAGGGAACACTCGAGTTTTAGGCAGAATCAGCAAAGAGAAGCTCAGGATACTTTGTGACATGCACTGGGTCAGGATGAACACTGACAGCATCATTACTCATTTCAAAGTTTTTTAAAAATGCAGAAATGTAGCAGTAAAAACTTCCCCAGTGTGACTTCAGGACTCACCTGCCACCAAGGTAAAACGAGGGTGAGAAACTCTGCCTGCCTCCTGATACCAGCTTCAATCCCTTCTTACTGGAGCATAACACAACAAGGCAACATCTTTGAAGGGCTGCAGCTCTTTTTATTCTGTGCTCTGTCACATCCTAAAGTGACAGAATTTTGCTGCAAATTGTTTTAATGGTACTGAAAATTTAATATATTCATATTATTTTGTGTAGTCCTGGATATCATGGCCACATATGCAATGTTGGTAATCATGTAATTATATACCCAATGCTGCTTAGAAGCTGGTACTCAAGTAGACTTGCCTCACTCCTCTTTAAGCTAACACTTTTATTAAAGTGTCAGGAATTACATATTTACAGCTCTACAAGACTTTGTAAGCTACCAAAGATGACTGTACTAATTAAAACACATTTGTTTACAAAGGCATTTAAAGAGATTATTTATAAGCTTCCAGCTTACGAAATCACAGAAATTCAATCAGATAAATGGTTCTAAAGAAACCTATTTATTAATGATTCAGACAGTATTTAGCATATCTCCAGCAAAATAGTAAACATAATGGAAGATAACGACCCTCCACTGCAATAAAAAATCCTGTTTCTTTCAGATTTATTTCACTCAGAAACACTTTTAATACTTTCTCCTCTACAAAGGATACCTCAAACACTTCTATTTTTCTGAAGGATGCTCTAGCTCACACTTGAGCTGCACAATCTATTTCGACTACACAACAAATATGCTTTAGTGAAAAGGAAAGAAAACCTCTTAGTATTAAAGCACTGTACCATAGCAAGGCACCCAGTGTGCAGATTGCTCCGAGATGTGTGAAAAGCTTGCTCACAGCTGAGTGCCTTGGAGTGAAACCCAGAAAACGCAGTCTTGCTCTTACAGCAAACCTCTTGGCTTTTTATTATCCAAGGAGAGATAAACCAAACACCAGGAAGCTGAGGGTCTTTTTCATGTTAAAAACAAATGCTGAAGTTTGCCCACTGGTGAAGATTCATCCAAGGCATTTTTTGTTTGGGTCTAACACCTCACAGGGCCTCTGCAACTAAATTCAGCAGTAAAGTCCACATGGAAACTAACAGGGACGAAGAGCAGCAAATGCCTAATTGCAGTGATTGTTAGTGAATTAAATGCAACAGCCCTGCAACCACCCTCTTTATTTACTGTGGTATTAACTGGGAATTTCATCCTCAATATGCATTTCCAGCATGCTGAATACTTGTGTGCATCTGCTCTGCTGAACTGAAAGCAGCCACCCTGGAAGTGTCCAAACATGGGATAACAACTGCTGCAAGTGCCCCTTGCCATCACAAGCTTTCAGAGTCAGTGCTGCTCTGGACTTATCTGCAAGTTTTCACATTAATACTGCTCAGCAATGTCTGGTGCTGTTCCTAATACTAAGGAAACAGAAGAAAACCTCTGCTGCCTGTTAACACAGCCTATGATTTCCATGTTTTGCGCATTTTATCACTCTGAAAAATATTTTGGTTCTTTTACACTATATCTAAATGCACACTACAGCAGTTACAGTGCATTTTATTTACTTTCCCTAGTGCCACTTCAGCCCACGAGCTGAGTCTAGACTCCACTTGACCTTTACCTTCTCACCTTCCAAAAGATACCACTTGATTTAGAACATATGTATGGAACCAGAACTTAACTCCTGCATCTTTCAGTACACATAGGTTAATGGAAGCATCTACAGTGCCACAAATGCATGCATTTTTGGCCAGTTAAGTCTCTTGGCAGCAGTGCACAGAAAGCTAGCTGGGATGCAAACTGGGAACAGGTAGTAGCTGGTCTGTAAGAGGGAAACTGCTGACTCCTAAAAGCTGGCAGACCTTGCTGCCCATGTTGCCTCCTTTTTCTCTCCCACCATTACCCATCCCTTCAGCAGCTCCTTGCTGAATGCAGTGACAGTTGCCTGTCCTAAGTTACAAGCACTGGGCTACATCAACATCTCCCCATCTCTCAAAATTTCCACAAGGACACTTTGATGCACTTTATGCTCTGGTTCCCACCAGAAGGTGAGCTGTGGTTACCCATGTGCTGCCATAAGCCAGGGACATCAGCTGAAATGAGCATATGACAGCAGCTCCCAAGGCTTGCTTTGGGCTGGAATGACCCTGCAAAGCAACGTGGACAACAGCAGCACCAGAGCCTCAGCAGCTGGTGCCTGCCATGCTGCCCACGTGCTGTCCCTTCAGGAACCCACCCGGCAGCAGAACCAGACAGACTGATGGGTGTCCCAGAGTCACATCTGACTTGAGCCACCAGAAGAAACAAAAGCCCTGTGGCACAGTGCCTGTTGCTGCACTGCTCCCCAACCTTCTCCCACTCGAGCTCTCCTGCCTGCAAAGTGAGCAGGAGCTGTCAGAAGCGTGCGAGGTGTGACAGAGATGTGTCACACGACGGTGCACGCGCACCCACGTCCCTGCAGCGCCCGCAGAGCTGCGCAGGAGGGGCTCGGAGGAGCATTGGGCAAGGCAGGGCACAGGCAGGGCCACCTCTGCAAGGACTCCAGTGCAGAGGGAGCACCAGCAGCTCTGACTGGTACCTGTTTGACCCACTGGAGAACCAGAGCTTTAGCCTCTGCAGCACTAAGAGCTGCAGGACCATCATCTGACCACTCTCATCTCCTCTCCTTGGTTTTTTCTAGACTCTTCCCTGCAGGCAGGCTTTTCCTCACAGCTTCAGCCATCCCACTGTCTTAAGCTGCTCTTATTTGAAGAGCAGCCATGAAAGGTTTAAAAGCCCTTCATTGTTCTTGGATCTCGGCAATAACTAACAGCAACACACAGAAATCTGAGATGTACTTCATGGGAAATGTCAACAGGAATTTACAAGCTATACAGGGATTCTCAAAAGCATCACAAGCAAAAGTAATGGCAGCTGGATATCATTTGTCTTTCCTGGATGGTATCCATCATAAATTTACATGTATGAGATTCTACATCCTTTGACCATAGGCAATAAATCTCTGACCTTGCAAGAATCTGAGGCAACAGAAATCAAACATTATGCAAACAGCTGAAACCCATTGCAGTATATTTTTGCCCTTGTATGGATTTCTTTTCTTCTGCAAAGAGGGGAAAAAAAGGAGATACCAACCTATATTCTAGCACTTCAGTCTTTAGGTTGTGCTTATCTATAAAGAAGAGTTTTCTGTATTTTAAACGTTCAAAGTCAATGTCAGACAAATAGGAGCAATTATTAGAGCTATAGAAAAGGAATTTCTTTTCCAGGTGTCTTCTATTTTTAGCCCTGTTATTTACTGATTGTCTTTAGCATTTACCTCTCTAACACTTTTAAGCAATAGTGAGGGAGGTGTCACCTGGTACCACGAGCTCAGCATCACACAGTACCTACCTAAACCAGGCAGAAGAACAATAGTGCCTTACAGAGAAGTACATGAATGATGGAAATACCATTGCACATACTGAAAACAGTCCAAAAAAACTAGTCAGCCATGCTTTTAATAAACTTATTTAATACTTTGTTGAGCCAGCCACCCATTTGTTTTGCACATTAAAATGTGTACATTGCAGTTTAGTAGTCCTCCTAAATTAGACCTCTCAAACCCATCTGTCTTACTGGCACTCAAGTTTCTTAGATTACACTGCAGGGAGACTCAAGTTTGTCTGCTACCTCAGAATAGTGTCAGACCCAATTAGATAAGGAAAAGTGCTGCCACGAGATCATGCCATTACAGGATCAAGCAGTTGTAATTCCCACTTGACGTGACATGGAGGCTCACACGTACTCACACACGCTGCCCATGGAACCCAGCAGTGGGTTAAGATGTGCAGCAGTACAACTTTGGCTTTTGCTGGTAGTGGAGCACCACAAAGCAAATTTTCACAGCACATCCAAAGCCATGGTGTGAGTCTGCAGACCTGCAACACGTGTGTTGGCTTTCGCCACCTCTCACAGTACTCTTGTAAGGAGTTTGTCAAGGACTGCAGAGAGGGTTAAAGAAAATGACATTCATTTAAACAAGGAAAAGCTGTGTAACAACGACAGGTTTGCACTGGGTTTACACACAGAGGGGAACAGGATGATAGTGGTAATTTTTCACCAATTAACCATCCACCACCAGGTGGCTGGAGAGGATGCAGTCTGTCTCCCCCAGAAGTGGCTCCTGGGAGCTGCATGTCCCTCTCACATGGGGCTTCAGGAGCAAGGTGCAGCTCAGCTCTGTGCACATGAGCTACACGTTTATCGACCGACAACACCCCAGAGCAAGTCACTGCTTACAAATCAGCTCATGGCTTGAAACCGGCTTTAATTATCAGACTGTTTCCCCACATCAAAATGCTAAGCAAGAACATTGTGTCTCAGGACAGCTGCCAACAGGAAGGATCTTAAAAAAAAGTGTGGGGGAGACTACAATGCTTAAATAAGCCTAGAGAAGTTGAGCTGCAGCACAGCACTAAGCCAAGAGAGCACACTACTGGGCCTAGTGAGCTTTTTCTGCCTAATTTTAAACCTCCCTATAGACCTAGTTATTTTGTACATATGTCAAATGAGGGGAGAAATGTGTTCAAGATTTATTTTTTTTTAATACCACTTTATGATGCCAAATTAAAGGAGAGGCAAGTCAAGTTGAATTATTTTAGCTAAATTAAAAACATGCATTGCTGTCACACACTGAGCACGAGGCCTACGGATAGCAGACAGCCAGGATTAAGCAGCCTTTTCCTGCATCAACTTAAATGAGTGTGAAGCATTAATATTTGCAATACTGGATACCTGTGACTGTGGCTTTATTGTCTACTGTACCTTGAGATCCAAATACCAAGTATCCAGTTTAAGTAGCCTGACAAATGCTGTAGGGACTCCACACTCCCACATGCACAAGGCAGCGAAAGAAAGACAGCAATTTACACCACAGTTTTAAAACCTCATCAGAGTTAAGGCAACTCTGTCTCCAGTTCAGCATCTAAACAATTACTTGCTCCTTCACAGTGGTAGGAAGTTTTAAGCTCTGATCAGGAAACTATCAGAAAGAGATATTTAGTGTTATGTGTTACTTTCATTTTTGCTTCTGCTATTACTTCCTCGGCACATGCACCTACCAAAGCCTCGTGGCCATCTTAGAGGGAGCAGCTAATGATGGCAGCTTGAGCATGCACAAATGAATTGACTTTATTGGGGAAGGAAATGGTGGGTGTTGCTTTTACCAACAAGTGCAGATACTTGAGATGTGTTCCAGTGAGACAGCTGAGGTGCCCTGGGACAACAGCAGGGTGCCTGCTCCAGCCAGCTGAAGGCTGGTTCAGACCCCAAGTGAGAACAACAAAGGAAGAGAAGAAAAGAAATCACACTGAAGTAATTAAGAATACATGTCCCCAAATGTCTTGCTGTATGTCTCCAACTCCCTCCTTTAAACCTTGTAATTAGAGGTGAATGGAAGACAGTGAGGTGTATGTATAAACAAATTTAGGGGCAGGATTAAATGCACTGACTGTAATTAAAGATGGTCATTTCCAAGGCTGCAATGGGTACTTTTACTTTCAGGTGAATTAAAAGCTGAATAACACCTATTTCTGCCACCATCCCTCCCATCCCCTCCCCAAACAAAAAAAGAAAAAATCTGGCATCAAGGGACAGTGGAGACTTGCAGATATCTGACAGTCCTGCCTCCAAGTTTAGATATAGCTTGCCACAACACCAGCAGTGCCTCGTTTATAATTTAGTTTCCAACCTACTTCCCTTTCCATTGAACAGTACAAAACTAGTTGTGTCTGAGCCAGATAAGGTGCAGTTGAGCAGAATCTGAAAATGATCCATCTGGGGATGATAAGGTATGGAACATCTTTCAAAACTCTCCCCCCGCTCTCTCCTTCTTTCTTCCCTGCAAAACTCAACTCATATTTTTTAAGTGCAGTGTCCTGAGGTTATCTGGCAATGGAAGGAAGTGCCAGAAGTTGGGACTCACTTGCCATGTGAGTATGTAAAGTCAGGCAGTGGGAACCAAGACACCCAACAGTCTATTTAAAACACCTCTTAGCACCTACACCCAATAACTGCTTCTAGCAAACATACACAACAAGCTCCCAAATTTCCCTAGCAGAAATTATTTGCTCCACCCATGTTGTTCATTGCAGCAGTCAACACAACAGCACTTACCAATCGGGATTAAGTCAGCTTTCTTGGGGAATTACAGGGTTTGCTACCTTTATGTTTTGTAAATACCAGCTAATGTGCTATGTAAGACACTAAGACACAGAGTGTCTGTGCAGCTGGTATTTGCAAACACTGATGGTATTCCTAACTTCAATAGGAGCTGCTGAGTCCTGGCAGCAATTACATGCCAGGCAGGCCCCTTATTTAGCACCTTGTATCTTCATTTAGTTACCCAAATTGAACCATCAAGGAAAGAAAAGCAGATAAATCTGTTAGGCATCAATCCCAGGGAGGCAGCTGGGAGGAGAGGACTCACCACTACTCCAGCCTTTTACAGGCGTTTTACCACCTTCAGATGTAGTCTTTGACTGTTACACAAATCTGCTTTGTTGCAATAAGGTAGAACCCAATAAAGGCTTTCTTCATGTAGGGCATGTAGCCTGCAACCAGAGTTATTAGTTTTTCAAGGTAGAAGCATTGCAACATGACCTCATGTACATACAGCCAAGCCCACACCTCTGCCGTGTCGGCTGTGCCAATCTCCGCGTGCTACAAAATTAGTCACACTAATTTGTGTAGAAAAAGGCTTGTGCAACATAAACTAGCATTAAACAATAATATTAGCCAGTTGACATCCTCTGACAAGTCCTGTCACTCTGCTCTAACCTAGAAGGATGTGTACATAGCTCAGCATATGTATTTCCATCTCGAAAGACAGCACTCTATCAAAGTCCCAAAACAACTCTCTGCTTCCCAACACAGGGAGGGGTAGGTAGAAGGAATATCTTATCCATTCTTGTGGACTGCACAGTTCTTTAGGACAAGAGGAGTCTGTTTTTAACTGGATCCCATGCACAAGGAAGGGGATGGGTGGAAGTTGGTTTTGGTTTTGTTTTTCCGAAGAAGGCCCAAATTAAACTTCTGTGAAGGAACAGCATTATGCTTTTTCACATTTATGATTTGCTGTCTAAATGCTCATGCTCAGCACAGTTTCTGGAACCTTTTCTGCATCCTCTGCAGCTGCCCAGATGCGATGCAGGTTTCAGCCTGCAGGCAGACACAGCTCCTACTGAAATTCCCTGGACACGAGGCAGAGTTGGGCCCACAGTCTGCCAGTGTACCAAGGGGAAAAAACACAGATTAAAAACTACTTGACCTGCAAAGGAATTCTATGCAGTAAATCTAAGCACAAGTGTCTGCTGACAGAGACCACGAGGGAAAAGGAGCATGAGCTACACCAGGGAAGTACACACCGTTCCATTCAGAAAGAGACATTTTCAATTTGGGACCAGGCCATGGTATATCCAATACCCAAGTGGGGTAGTCACTCCAGGGAAAGGAGTGCTAAAAATAGAGCTACAGATGCCAATACAGCATGGAGGCAGGGACAACTCACAGAGCACACCCACCTCCTCCAGCTGAGGTTGATTCCTTTTTGTCTACTCCAAGCAGGGACACAGGGACGGGAGTGCTCGTGACATACTTGGGAGAAAGTAAGCCAGCCTCCTGCAGATCTGGTGTGAATCCTGAGAGCAGAGCCAACCTTGCCTTAAGGAGCTGGAGCTGCACTGCTGACTTTCAGGCACATTGCTGCTTCTTCAAACCACAGCAGGTACCACTTCTGTACATTGGTCTGTGGGCTTCCACAGACCTGACTGGCTGGGATTCAGCCAAGGATTCCCATTGCATTATGTAAGACCCATTTCAGAGGCCAGCTTCTTAAAGTCCATTAGCTGCCTAAATACCTTTAAAAAAACAAAAATCAAATTCCAGCTCACTTGTCCAAATGTAGCTAAGCAAGCTTAAAAAAACCCTCTTTTTCAAAATACCTAATTCAACTTACTTTTTTCTCCTCCAGTTGGGAGAGCAGTCACCATCAGGCCTCTCCTCCCCTGTATGCAGGGAGTCAGCACCTACCTGTCCTGAAAGTACCAGAAAGTCTGGCCCATCCATCTCTACTTTATACAAGTCCTGCCCACTCTCTCTGCCATGCTGGACGAGAACAAGCCAGGTCAATTAGCAGATGCTGAAAACATAAACCACCTTCTGCATAGCCCATTAGAGGCTGACACACAATGGACTTATGTTTGAAGAGAGGGATGAACAAATTCAAGTGAAAAAAAATGCATACACTTGGTTTCTCACCCATCTGCTCCCTGCTGGCTGCTTGGCTGGCCAGGAAGCACAGAGCTTTCTGGAGCCCAGACCCAGGACTCCACTCATGCTCCACAGTCCAAAGCTGACTTCAGCAGGAAAAAGGACATAATAATTGAGTCCAACTGCATTTTAGTCCCATCTTTCGTTGCAAAAATAGCAGCTTTGTCCAAAGCATGAGTATGTGTACATCTCTGATACCTGTAATATAACTTCCTGAGCAGAATAATTTTCAAGCTTTGTCTGCTTAATACACTCCCCCTTTCCAAACCAGCAGGGTAGGTAGGAAGACACTTTTGTTGGGAGTGCATCATCAGGTGAGCTGCTCTGTGCACTGAAAAGACAACAGTTCAGTGCATAAGTATCCACAGCAGCTATTGCAGCAGGTACTGCAGGACAAGCCAAAGGTCCAGACACTTGCTGAATGCCCAGAGATGGGGCAACAGTGAGGAAAGAACAGCATTTAAGTACAAAGCTTTAAACCTCCCAACTTCTTTAATTCCACAGATCTGTCAGACTCAGAAGCATGGATGACTTGAGCAAAAGCACAGTATTAAATCTCAGTTCTGCAAGTCCAGTTCTTTATAGACTTTGCTAAACAAGCTCTGCAAAAAAAAAAAAAATTACAGAGATTTTTAATGCCTGGAAGAGGGGCTGTAAGCTGAGATTCAGCCTTGCACTCGCTGAGGCAATACCAGTCACCTGCTCACTACAGCTGGAACCTTCAGAGAAGCTGGGGAGGGGAAGCAGATTCCAAACCAGGGGAGCTTTCAGCTCACAAAAGTCAAATCACACTCCTAAGACACCACCTTGCTTAAGGAGTGCAAATGTATGTTTATTGCAATTCACTGGGATTGTAATAAACCACTTCACAAGCAGATGGTGTAAAAAAAGTTATTTTCTTGACAAGAAAACCAGAAGAAAGACCTAGTACAGAGGTTAGATTCTGCTAGCAAGACAACATGGTTCCCATCACTAACACAGCAGCCACATTATCTGAATGGTTTATGTACAGTTTGGACAGATCCTAGAAATGGCAGCAATTTTTATAGACCCATTATAACAATGAGATCTTTCCCAGGTCAGCAAGACCCATCCAGCACAGCACTTTCCAGGAAACAGCAGCCAAAACTGGATGCTTAGGAAAAACATTAAACTGACAGAGAAGTGAACTGTAACTGCTCTGTACTGTAAATTAACACTGTAAATTCACACTGTCACTCAAAGAAGCCATCCCACCCTCTGCCCGTGACACATCAGGGTGTGCCTGTGACAGTGAGCTGGCTCAGGAAGGTGACCTGGCCGAAGGAGGAAGCTTCTCCCCTCCTGCTGTGGTGGCAGGAAGCAGGACCCAGGAGCACCAGTGTGCAGCCAGGGCCGGGTTAAATTCCTGATGGAAGCAGAGCAGTGAGACACTGGGTGACCCTTCCCTGGAAGGACTTTACCTCCAGCACCAGTTCAGGGGTTTCCTCAGTCAGCGGTGGCACCATTGCCGTGATGGATCAATGCAGTTACAGCTTTATGCTGCACAGCACTGCTAACCACAATGGCAATTTGTGATTCTGAAAAGGCAGCCCATAATAAAAATAAACATTAAGCATTGTTTTGGTATGCTATTATTTCAATGACCTTTCAGTTCTGTTTCAAAACTTCTAAGTGTATCACAAACTGGCAATTACATGCTTTTCATTAACCCTACAGTTTACTAACATGAAGAGCCACAGAGAAGATTTCAGGACATCCATCTAGGCATTCTCTCAGCTTATATAAACTTCAAACACCAAGCAACTCTGGTGGGTGAAACTGATGTACCAATGAATGGAAGTGTGCTCTTGAATGTGCAATTCCTCCATGAGAAAACCACGTATCAGGACCTAACTTCAGAGGCACCTGCTCTGTTTTCTGTATCAGCTAATGTTGTACATAATAATGCTCCCACCAAAACATATATATTGCTCAAAGCAATATATATTTATATATATCAAATATAATACAATATAATGATATATCAAAGTCTGTGTTGATATATCAAAATCTCTGTAGAGATACCCATTCATGCACATGATGACGCAATATAGAAACTTTGTTCTGGCAAGATTTTAGTTTAAGGACTGCACAAAACTTGCATGAGTATTACCTTCTGTGCACAAGGGAACACTTTCAGCCTCCCCCAGTCAGCACCCTACACAACAACATATTAAGCTCCTTTGGGAAGAAAGAAAGGTTTGGGGTTTTTTTCATCTTTAAGGTTTTGCAAATCACTGTGTCTCATGTATTCCCTGTTCTCTTCTTGTACTTCTGCAAGTCCGGGGCTGTCTCACTCAGCTGATCCAGGCCAACTCTGCAGCAGTCTCAGCTTGAACAGCAATGCCTGGTTTTTACCTCCATCTGGCTCAGCTCACCAGCTTTTGTCATATCCAAGCCTAAGGACCTGGGACCCAGATCAAGCCACACCAGGGTCACACAGCACTTCTTCAGCTCATATGGTGCCAGTCTGGGGACAGCAGCACGTGGCTTGCTGAGTTTGAGGTACACCTATTCATTTCCTCACTAATTCTCACTAAAGCTGTTCTTTAAAATCATCAAGTTCCACGAGCTGTTTCCAAAGACTTTCCCAGGGAAAGGGCGAGACCTTGAACCCCTCCTGCAGCAGAGCTCCTCATGGCCAGGCAGGACTGAATGGCACCAAAGAAGTTCTGATGGGCTGATCCCAGTATCCTCTGTCAGGGCTCCATGTGCTTTGACAGGAGGTGTCTTCCTTGCACAGCCCTGCACAAGCTGGTGAGAAGACCACAGGTGACAGCCAAGGGCAGGTTCTTCTGCCTTCACAGAGCAGTGTGGAGATCTCAGCACAATCTTCAGGAGGATACACCTTGGCTTTTACCTTCTAATGGAGAACTAGTATAAATTGATGCAAATAAATGAGATTATGCTGTGTCTTCTAAAGAAGCATACGTCTCTCATGAATTCTTGGGTGTTTTTTTACACTATGGAAGCTGAATTCCTCTATACAGCTGTCAGGTCGATTTAAAAATTTCCTTGCAAAAAGTCATGATTACTAATTTACTTACTATTTATATTGCTCTGTGAAAGCCTACAGACCTCATGGTCTGGCTGGAAACAACAAAAAATACCTACATCAATATACACATTTGTCATTAGGAACTAGTTACATCCAAGTGTCACTCTGACTAATCTGTCTGCAATTATTAAAATATCTTCTAGGATCTCAGCTGTCCCTAGGATAGAAGATTTCTTGCCTTCCTGCTTTTTATTTAGGGGATTTCCTGTTTCATGGCTCCAAGATGCACACTTTAAATGCACAGGACCAAACAAGACTGCCATTAGAGGGATAAGTCCTTACAGTTTCCCTGTAACAAACCCACACTAAAGTTCTGAGCAGGGTATTCTAGGGAGACTTAAAGCAGAGAAAAAGGAATTTCATGTATGAATCGCTGAGATACACTTTACCATAAATGTAATCTGAATTCTATCATATAATGAATTTTTTTTTTTCTTGGAATTACATTTCTGCTTTTGCCTTCCTCTGAGCACCTTCTCAAAAGCACACAGAAAAGAGACCCAGCAGCACAGAACACAAAATAAACTTCCTCTGAGCACCTTCTCAAAAGCACACAGAAAAGAGACCCAGCAGTACAGAACACGTGGTAGTGCCAAATGGCCAAGGCAGCACACACAGAGGTCAACCACTGCTCTTCCCACCGACATCAAATCCGGAGATAAAACCTCTGATGTGCAACAGCAGTGCAGAACCCAAAACTGCACCACGTACGTGAATGGCTACCGTGGCTTTCCAGTTACCAGAATCTCTGGCCACCCTGACGCAGGACACGGGGCTGTGTAAATGAGGAAGCCATTTCCCTGCCCTCAGACACCACGTGAGGGACTGGGCACGGAGGAGGACACGCAGCCATTCCTCTCCTCCTCCTCGACAGGCTCCTGTGAGATAAGCGGGTGAGCCTTGCCAGAGCAGCATCATGGCAGTGCTGAGTCAAAGCGCTGGCCCTGGAAAGGGGACACCTCCAAAATCAACATCCAGTGCTTCCCAGCTGGCAGGGCAGGGCTGGGGAAGGCAGGCTCTGCTGCAGGGACCAGCTGCTACAGGGACACAGCACTGTGTGAATCTTCCATTAAACCGTGCAAGACACTTCATAGATCTTAATGTAATTTTAGTTAAACATAGTGAGAAACACTATGATCGGTATTATCTGCTCATACACCCACAGTGCTGGAGGAGGGGGTTGTTAAAAAGAAGAAAATAGAAATTGCAGGAGTCCTTCACACCAATACATCAGGCAGCTAGAACTGTACACACCTCATCTGCTTTTGTGAACACCCATTTGCACATACGAGGATCTTGCACTAATTTGCAGGTTCTCACCAGGAATAATAAAAATCTGGCTTCAAGTATAGTTTAACTGCAGGAGGCACAGCAAGCAGCAGCAGTTAGAAACATTAGTTGTATAATCACAAGACATACTGTGCAGTTTACCTATTTTGACCTTGAGATGGCAAAGGAAGAAAAGGTAGCAAGGCAGGTACTATATGGTCCATCTACTACAAAGATACAACACAGAAGTGAAAGTGAGATCAGTGACTGAACAATTAATAGATTCTCCTTCTGGCCCTGCATCTGCTGCAAATGCTGCTGTGCCTCATTTACTGTGCTGCTTAAACACGTTAAGGCAGAGCAAAAGGAAGAAGAGGAAAATAACTGAAAGAAAAAGAAAAGGAATATGCAGATGAAAGTAATTTCTTAATGATGAAGGCAGGAGTAGAGGAAGAAATTGAACAGAATGAGAAAGAATCATAATTGGGGCCCATTTTTTTTTCTTTTCTTTTAAGAAAGTGTGACCGAAGGACAGAATTTTACATGCAGTTATTTTCCTGAAGACTCTGTCAGCAGAACTTCTGCCCTGCCGATGTCCCTGCCTTAGCCCGTGCTCTGCACTGGCCAGGCCTGTGTTTGTGAGCTTGAGCCTTCCCCGGTTCCTCTCATCTCTAGGATGACCACGTGGCTATTAGGCAGAGCTTTAGTTTACTCAGATTACAATTAAACTACAGGAAAGCATGTAAGCATGCAAGGGAAGTGATGGTCTAGCTGCTACATAACTGCAGCCACAGAACAACACACAAAAAACCCCCCACGAGTATCTTCTTGTGCCATCAACCACGTTCCACGTATTTAGGAGCACGCAAACAGCTTTAAATCGTATCCACACACACCCCCCTCACTTTCTCTGGATGCGTGAAAACCGAAAGGCCGCAAGCCGCACAAAGAAAGAACAAAAGCCACCCGAGCGGGCGTTTATCCCGCTGCCTGCAGGGTGAGCCAAAGGCAGCGGCCCCGCAGCGAGGGCGCCACAGCCCGCACGGCCTGCGCTCCCTCAGAGCAGCGCCCGGAGCCCGCCTGCAGCCCGGGGACCGGCCGCACACACTGACACGGCACAGCACCCGCTGAACACCGCCTCCAGAACGGGGAAAATAAATACACACACACACCGAACGCTGCCCGCAGCACGGGCACAGCAGAGCTCCGCGCCAGGCGCGGCTGCAGGCTCCAAGCCTGTCCTGGCTAAGCCCGGCTTTTCCCGGCGCTGCACCGCGGAGCAGGCTGGGCTCAGGAGGTGCCCGCTGCTGTTCCCAGCTCTCACTCGGCTCTCCGGACAGGACACGCACCCGCAAGGAAAGAGGCGGAGGGAAAATCGGATCTCTAGGTACTTATATGCAGAATGAAAATTAACTGCACTTTAGGCATACTTTAAAAGAAACGTGAAATAACCCTGTGTGACACATTGTTCCCGAAAATCATTCACCTTAATCACAAAAATACTTAGTACTTACAGCATTTAACAGCTCTAGCTGCAAACAGATTTTTTGTTAGTAACAATTCGGTTAACCAGTTAAAGCATTAATCAGTCCGAAGCTAACTATTAGGGATGTTTCCAAAAGAGCATACCAAACAACGGAGGAAAAAAAGCCACATAATACTGTAACTATTAGATTTTAGTTGATAAAAAAGCCAAAACCAGCTTAATAAATTATTCAGTGAGAATCGAAACAATTTCAACAAAATGTTCTTCAATAAACACAGTAATTCATAGGTCAGCCATACATCTTTTAATTAGCTTTTTTTCCAAGACTTACCTATGTTTTTCTAGTTCGTTGTGTGATGACCTATTAAAAAGAGAAAAGAAATATTAGAGAAAGGATAAATAAACCAAGATTTATAATATTTAAAAGCAAATACCTGCATAAATTGCAAAAGAGTTCTCTAAAATACGTATTTAACATGGATTATGAAACAGCTTTTCTTTTAAATTGGTTCACTTTTAGATTCTTCAGGGTATCAACTTAATTTCCATGAGTAAACTGTAGGTTTGGGGGGAATTATAATATATTTGCATTTATTAGTGTTCTATACATTCGGAGACAGAAATGAACATTAAAAACTGAGCAGGTTAGTAATAACAACAGCCCACAAGATTTTTATCAGTGAAGAAAAATTACAAGGGGGCAGAAAGTGTTTGAAGATCGAAATGGTAACAGGTAAGAGCAAAAAGCACCCAAAAAGCCAGTTTTCAAAGCCCATGGAAAAGCAGAAAGAAAAATCAGCAGCTAATCACTGCTGTTGTTGTTGACATCTTGATCGCAACAAAAGAGGAATCCTCTTAATTCTTCTCAGTCTACAAAGAGAAAATAAAACCCAAAAAAATCATAGCCCCTGTACTGACCACAGCAGCATGTTATCCTTTTCCTATCTACTTGGATTAAAGATTTTTTTTCTTTTCCAACTGATGCCTCGGTTTCTTTGCCATTAGAAGGCAGCCCTAAATTCTTGGGAGGATATTTTTTAAACTGATTCAGCTAAAAATATTCATTTTATTTATTTACACAGCTCAGATTAAAAACATTCCTAAAATGAAGTTACTGTTGCCTCTTCAGAACGAGCAATTTTCCGTACTTTCAGTTTTGTCCCACTGAAAACATGCCCAGCACGTCAGGATCAAAAGATGCAGAGGCGGTGGCAGCTTTTAGGGCTGGCAGATTATGTCAGAGCAGCTCTGCTGGAGCCTGCTGCAACCCCAGCCTGCAGCTGGGCACGGGGTGCAGCGAGGTGTCTGTGCAGGGCAAGAGCACGGTCCCTCCAGGGAGCAGAGCCATCCCAGGGGGATTAGGGAGCCCTCCTGCACAAATGCTGCCCGGTGCTGAGCTGTCCTGCTCTCCCTGCACACACCGAGCTGCTGGATGCTGCTCCTGGGTGGGACCGATGGCAGAACATCACTCCGGCCATAGAGAGGGAAAAAGAAAGCAAAGCCCACACAAGAAACGTCCAGTGAACAAACCCACGAGCAACTGATCTCAGGCCAGGGCAGCTCCTGATCCTGCAAGGAGCCAAGTGAACTGCGACCGATGGCAGAACATCACTCCGGCCATAGAGAGGGAAAAAGAAAGCAAAGCTCACACAAAAAACGTCCAGTGAACAAACCCTCTGCAAGTAAAACTGAAATGCACACAAGGTTCAGCACTGATGCTAATCCACTCTCACCAGAAAGCATCTCAGTGTTGGTACCAACACATCCATTATGTCAACCATTACCTGGCATCTTTTTCTCAAAAGCCTATGAATTCTTTATGTATTTTTCTTGCACCAAGTGAGCCATGATCAAGTAATGTGTGTATTTCTACAATGCCATTTAAGTGCTCCTGACCAATGCAGCAACACTGCAAGAGTTAAACATTTTCTGTGCTACATTAATAGGGCAAGGTGGGCTTGGTCATTTGGCTATCTTAAGATTATTTTGTTTTTACATTCTACTCCTACTCTCTACACAGAGATCAGACTTTCTCCACAGTCATTTCTCCACACCAATGTTCACAAAAATTGACTAAGACCATGCTAAATCCGCCCGTGTTTATGCAAACACATGGAAAAAAGAAGTTCAGTGGGGAACCATTGTCCCCAAACACCCTCAACAGGCCTGTCAAAGGCACTGTTTGTAGGGAACTTTGCAACCAGAGAGGAAATACAGGCCAGCCTGGATTCATCCCTATGACAAGAACTCCTTGACATTTCTGGCAATTAGACACAAAGGTGAACAAATCACTCCCACTTGCCCATTCTGAGCTCCCAGCAGCTCTGGCGAGCACACGGGGACAGCACGGGAACCACTGGCCAAGAAATTCAGCCTGCACGGAGTATTCTGCTGGGCTGAGAGGATGCTGTGAGCAGCTGGCAGTCCTGCACACAGCACACCTATGGGGCACCTGTGGCACAGGGAGGATGACCCTGGCATTCTCCTGAGCTATGTCCTGCCAGGGCAGCTCTGGAGCACACAGCCGTGGGTGTGCCAGCTGCCAAACGCAGCAGCAGCGACCATGTGCCTCTTGGCAGAGCTCTGGGGGACACAAAAGCCTCAGCGACTCCTGCAGTGTGCAAACATGGGCACCAGCCACACATTTCTGGAGGTGTCAGGGGCCAACTAATGCCCCAAGTATCAGACTCTAGGCAGGAACCAAACCCAAGAGTCCATTTACCTGAGAATTTCTGCATCTACAGAGCAAGTTAAATAATACCCTGTTACAAAGCATGACAGGGATTTCTTTGTTGGGTTTGTTTTCAGAAGAGATGAACCTCTCTTGAAATACTAGTTTTTATTTCCTTCAATGTCTACAGCACAGTATATTGCAAGAATATCCATCTCCTGCTGTTTATGCAACCTAAAGTGAGGGAAAAAAATGTAAGAACTGGACTCCACACAACCCAGTACCCTGTTTCAAAATGGAGTCTTTTACTACTTTAGTAAAGATAAGATATATGTATATATGTATTCATAAGAGAGAGACAGATATATGACTGTGGTTTGCAGGCAAATGGTCTGTGGAGCCTTTCAAAAATGGCTTCAAGAGAAGAAAGACTTCTGGTGTTTAACTTAGGTTCACTCCACTGAGTTTGTATCTACAGAAAAAGCTTGGGGAAGTTGGGGGTAGCAGTGAGGGGGGAAAAAAGATAAAGGTTCAGATAAAAATAAAGGGAAAAAGCCAACAACAAATAAAATCTGCAAAATCACAGATTCACAAGAAAGGGATAACGACGCTGGTGCTTAGACTACACTTCTGATCTGAAACAGCTCTAATATCCCTTTAGCAAATGCCAAGCAGTTCACTGACTATAAATTTTATATGTGAAGAAATTGTCAAAAGAAGATTTGAAAGAACAAGGAGGAACCAAGCAAATGCAGCCACTGCTCTGCAAGATGCTGTGCTACTTCCCACAGCACACCCCCAGAGCCATCCCCATCCATCACCTTCCTTTCCTCAAACGAGAATTCTAGGTATTGGATTTCAGCTTTTGGTTGATTCAACAGTCAGCAGACACACCTAAGAAATTTGGACAGGTGCTAATTGAGATGGCAAGACTAACACAGGAAAGGCAAGGGCCCCTCCACAGCCACTGCTGCCAGTTTATGGGTGAGCCAGCAGGATCTGGTCACATGCAGGCTAGACTGAGATTTCACTGTATGCGGGACGCACGGCCTGTTTCAGTATTCAGACAGCTTCCCTACTCCTCCATCCATCCATCCATCCACCCACTTACCCCACCAGAGGGGCACCTGCTCAGCAGGAAGCCAGCAGCTCCTGGCAAAAGCAGGGATGTATGGCAATGTTGCCCTGTGCTAATGGGATCAGGTCTAGACCATGACTCACCAGTACACTTCCAGTTGCCAACACGCTTTAAAGCACTACAGGGAGCAAAGCAGGGCAGTTTACAGAGTGCTTGAAACAGTGGCAGCACCTTACCAGTGCCAGGGCTTTCTGGTGCAGGCAGGAGTGCCAGGCTGTGATACAGCCCATGTGCAGCATACAACTCCACCTCAGGTCATGCAGCCATGGGAACTACACTGCAAGCACTTCACCTTTTGTCCAGGCCAAAAAAGTAAGAACAAACAGAACAGGAAGCTTTACAAGGTGCTACACCTTAAGTGTCTGCACCCAGTTCCCACTCCCAGAAGTGCACGTGTGTAAAAGCACAAAGTTTACACCTGCAGTCTTGTGTGAATACGACTGCTGTGCAGCTTTTCATTGAAAGGATCCAAATTCACTTCCAGGAAATTCCCTGTCCACATACCTAACCTGCTGTGGAATGCACCTGAAAATACTACAGTTCACTCCACGAAGCACATGCGAACCTGAACATAAGCACACATTCTGCCTATTATTCATTGCTTCTGGTTGTTGGTTTTTTCCCATTTGTTTCAAACTGGACACATTGCTTACAGCCTGTCAAAGAAACAGCCTGTACCAAATTAATCCACTAAAAATTAATTTTGCATTCTCCTCATAGCAAAATTTAACCTGTTTT
Organism: Onychostruthus taczanowskii; assembly: GCF_017590055.1. NCBI lineage: Eukaryota > Metazoa > Chordata > Aves > Passeriformes > Passeridae > Onychostruthus > Onychostruthus taczanowskii. The sequence continues at coordinate 21,899,437 of NW_024499239.1, read as the reverse complement.
GCAGATTCAGCTGGGATCTGGGAACCAGGCACACTGGCACAGCCTTGATGCAGAGCTCTGGCTCTGGGATCACATTCAAGTTGGTGCTGCCACATGTTTGCAGTGGCCAGGTCTGAACGTGCTGCTAATACGGTGGCGATTTGTTTTCCTCAACTGCACAAGCAGTGCAGCTCCCAAACATTGCAGACCTACTGCAGTTCCTCAGGGGGACAGGTCCATGGGTAAAGTCTGTTGTACTGGGACTAAAATGCATTATTTTGAAAGCAAATGTGGCAATATCAATCGCTGTCCTAGCTTCAGGAAGGCAAACTGAGAAAGATCTATCGAATTCAGAAATCCAGGTGAAAATTCAGAGGAGCTGTGTTTGCACAGTCTGCTTTGCAGTGTTTTATTCTTGGCCTCTCACAAAAAAAAAAAAAAAAAAAAAAAAAAAAAAAAAAAAAAAAAAAAAAAAAAAATTAAGGAAAATAAAACAAAAATCAGGCCCCGATCCCTAAGCTGCTTAGTGTGGGCACAGAAAAACATCTGCAGAGAGCAAGGGGCTCGCTCTGCGGGCCACAGGTTCACCCTCACCATGAGCCAACATCAACAGAGGAATTTGGACATTAGGCTCTGTTTTTATTTGAAAATCCAAATGCTGCTTTCATCTTTTTCTGCATATAACCCTTTGCCAGAACACAGCACGAAGTACATGTCTATTTATATAACATATGAGCAAAAAATATTAATTAATTAATAGACACAGAAGATATATTTATAACCCGGCATTTATTTTGCTCCCTCTCCTTCAATAAACCAGCTCCTAAATTAACAGGCCAAACACACTGCATCACCGACATTCAATTCCTTTCTCTGAAAGTAAATTTAACTGTGACCTCAGTAGACTGGCATCTAACACTAAGATTTGGCTTTTCATTTTACCTTATTTCTGACCCTTTCACAGCGAAGCAGCTGCCTGAGCTCCCTGGTGTATGGGCAGACACACACCTCAAACCCACACACAGCTCAGGGTACCCAACACCTGGCCAGTGTCACTGCAGCCAGGGCAGAAGAAAGCCCAGTTATCTGCAGGATTGCATGTTCCTCTGTAAGAGTGCTTTGCCTTGTGAGCAAACGTCACCAAATTTCAGATTTGTGTCGCATTCCTCCTCGGCACATCGCACACGTGTCACCTGTCTGTTTCTTTGGAGCAAAAACCAAGCTTGACTTTTGAATATTTGCTATTAACATTTCCAAGGTACAACAGCAATAAATCCAGCTCTTTGTTTTATGTCTTTTTTAATTCTAAGTACACCTTAACAAGAATTATTACACTGCATGGCACTGCTTTAGGAACTACATACAGCCACTGCTCTGCGGTGACATTTATTATACTATAGTCAAGTACCTGATAAGTATTATTGTAACAAGATGTGACCTAGGTTTATCTCCCTGCAAAAGATAATATTGTGGCTTTCTCTAATCTCCTGTCCTCTTTGCAAAACAAGAATCCAGTTTCATTTGCCAGAGGATTTTGGTCAAAATTACTGGGGGGAAACAAGTCTGAATCTCAGCTGAGGACATGGTACGAACAGCAAACCAGAAAGAAAACAAAGCAGTTTGGTTTGTGTGACATGGGAAAGGGCACATCACAGGAAACTGAGAAGAAAACATGTAAGATCAAGACATTTTAATGTGCAAGTGAAACAGAAATGGCTAAAAGCTGTGTCTGATTGCTACCGAGATTATTGTTTATCAACAAACTGCTAACAACCACTTTCAATTTTGATTCAAAGCTAACAGTGAACAAAGCAAAACTGTTGAATTCCTACAGTGGACAGAAAGCTTATAGATTTTGGTTAATTAAATGTAATTCTGCTGGTATTTTTCCCTGCACGAATCGAAACCTGCCAAAATTACTTCTCACTCAATTGCAGTGAGAGGCCAGCAAGCTTTTAGCCCAGACCCCAGCATCCTGTCCGAAGGGCTGGCAGCCTCCTGCTCCTTCTCCTGCGGGTCTGGGCCTCGCCAGCCATCCACAAGGGATGGAGGTCTCATCCTGCATTTCTTATGTGAACATCACCAGCACCTCGGCAGAGCAAGGAGGATCCATCAGCGCCCTTGCTGAAGCCCAGGGCAGCTGGAACCCATCCCTGCCCTGGGCAGCACACCTGTGCCACACAGGGTATGCTCTTCCCCCCACAGGCAGGCACACGGGGGGAAACACAGAACAAAGAGGAGTACAGCATGCCAGGCTTCCTCACATCTGACAGTTTTTCTCCTCCTCCCCTCTTTTCTGATTTTCCAAGAATAAAGAGATGTTTTTTCATGCTTTTCTATATGTATTCCTCATAAGGCATGAAAAAAACACAATGTATGTACATATATACATGTCTCACTTTTTAATCTGATCAGATGCTGCAAGCAGCAGGATACAAAAATAGATAATGGAAACAACAATGCCCCTGCAGATCTGAAATGTGCAGTTAGCTGCTCCTTTCCTACTCCTCCAACCTTAAGTATGTATTTTTAATCCAGAAAAACAATGAAATAATAAGGCATGAATTTCAGACATGTATGCAATCCCCTGTATGCAATCAGATGCCTCCCTGCATCTAATGCTCCAAACCCAATGAGTCTGGAAAATGGTTGAAGTGGAACAATATGGACAAACACTTTGCTCGGTGGTTCACATCACCCAGGACCACTCCAGATCCTCTGAACTTTGGCCAGTCGTCTCCCTCTGTTAATCTCTGAGTCGCTTAGGAAGAATTAACCGTGTTTCCAAAAATCCACTCAAGTCTGGGGCTCGACCCCTACAGCCTCTAAGCTCCAAATAATAATAAAACAGTGATGCTGGTGTACATCATGTATTTTGCCCTGCATATTTAAACGTGGGGGTAATTTCTCCCCTGCAAACCTAAGCGTGCAGGCAAACGTGAGCAGCGATTGCTGGATATGGGTATAAAGCCTGTAAGGACAATGCAGAGGTACCCACGGGGCCCTGCTGCTGCCCCTCTGCCCCTGAAGGAGCAGGGAGGTGCATTAAAGCAATGTCCCTCTGCTTTCCACACTGGCCAGCAAGCGTGGTACCTGTGCTGAACCAAACCAGCCACTGTCCCGCAGTGTCCGCACTGGAAACCATTCCCTGACAAGCACTGTCCTGTCCTGTCACACGGATGACCCATCCCTCATCTCATCACTGCAGCTAGAAGAAAAGAAAGTGTGAGTAAATGTACACATTGCAGCGTGGCATTTTTCAAGGTTGCCACTGCTATGGAGTGAGAATCAGAACAACACGCTAAACAGATAAATAAATACAAATCTGCAGGCAGAAAAAAAAGCAGGAAGGCAACTGCAAGTGGATGCGTGTGCCTCAACTTCAATAACACTAGCAAATCTGTAACCAGAAATCTTTTAATTCTGCCGTATTTGATAGATTACAAATCCTCTCCTAAAAACTCCTGAAAGTAGCTTACAATTCAGACAAATAACTATTTTGCAGCGGATGACAAGAGCCCTAAGAACGGAAACGATGGAATAATAGCTCTGTAAGTAACACAGATTTCTTGAATGCAAGAGACACACAAGAAATCTGTAGAACTCAAGGAGCAATTTACAGCTGGAAAACTTATGAAATGTGTTTTGAATTTTTTAAAGGCAGTGAGCATACTTTATATGAAAATAATTAAAAATCTCAAGGAGCAAAGTGTCTCAGGACACAAGACACTCCTCCCACTCCTTATGACTTTCTCTTTTAAAATGAACTGTCTTCTCACGCTCCATGATGAGACAAAGAATTCAACTAAAACTACAACCAAAGCAGGAGTACTGCAATTAACAGCCCCCAAAATGGTTGCCTTGCTCGGAGCAGGGGCACGGGGACACAATTTGCTCCCTCAGTAATCCTGGAGACACACTGCTCGGCCGCAGCAGGCACCACCAGGGCGCTCAGCAGCCCGTGTTTTTGCCCAAGGAGGGAGTTCGTCAGCTTTTGATTTCGGTTTGCACCTCCGGTGCCCCACGAGCAGCTCCTGGCCGCCTGCCGGGCACCTCCCCAGCAGCGTCCGACCCGGCCGCGGGATGCCCGCTGGAGCAGCGAGAGCGGGCCCGCCGAGACTCCCTGCTCCTTTGGAAAACAAGTCACGTGCAAAGCAAGTTCATTTTAGGCTATTCTACAGGAGCCACCATCCAGCATGACCGTGCAGAGAGCATCGCTGCCCCGGGACGAAGCAGGCCCAGCAGGGCACGGTCCTCGGTCCTGTGCGGAGCAGCCCTGGAAGAGCAGAGCAGAGCAGAGCAGAGCAGGCAGAGCCCAGGGCCGGGCTCGCTCCTGGGCAGGGGCCGGCAGCGTCCCCGTAAGACAGCCGGCCTGCCGCACGTACACAGCCGCTGCCCGAGCGGCAAACAAAGCTGCGGAGCCTGCGCACAGCCGCGCTCGGCTCGTGCCATCGCAGCGCAGGTAGCGGCTGCGGGGCAGCCACGGAACCGCGGCGGCCGAGCGACACGCGGGACAAACACCCGGCGACCCGCAGCCCGGCCCATCCGTGCGGCGGCCGGGCGGAAGGGCTGGCGAGCCGGCGCTGCAGCACAGCCCGCGGGCAGGTCAGGCTCGCTCCGGCACCTTGTCACCCCGCAGCTCTCCGGCGGAGAGGCCGGAGGGCGGGCGGAGTGTCCCCCCCGCCGCCCCGCACACGCTCCCGCCCCGGAGCCCAGCGCCGCCGCAAGCGGAGGCTGCATCTGCTCGGGCTGCCATGGGGGAGGCGGCCGGCTCGCTGCCTGTGGTTTATAAATGAATGCCGGGGGGGAAATTAGGTGCCATGCAAAGAGAAATCTGGGTGGCGATTATGGTGCTTAGGTCTGCAGCAAAAGCCGCTGTCGGCGAGCGCGGAGCAGAAGGAGCGATGAGGGCGGATGGGTCTGAAGTGCAGTGAGTACTAAGGAGATGGTGTACGCGTGGCAGTGTTTATATGAGAGATCAAAACAGAGCCAAGCCCATCCAGGGGAAAAATGGCGACTACCGGGATGGGGAAAACTGAGACACTGGATTAGTTATTATTTTTCATAAATGTATGCACTGCACATAAGCTAGACACATTGGAAAAGCTGACGATTCATTCTGAAAAAGCGGTGCGTCTATTACCTGTTATTCTGGGATTTTCTGGCCATGGTGCCTGCCTTTGTTTTCTTTCTGGAATAGTCACTATCGAAGGGTAACACTGATGCATAGCCATGTTCTGCTTCTAGGGACAAAGTCAGCATTAGTGGCAATATATTTTTTCCATGCAATTTTTTCCTCCTTTGCAGGAACGCTAGGGTAAAGAACAGAATTTTTTCCGGTTGATTTGTTGGGATTTTATTCTGGCATCTCTTAAAGAAGCGAGACAAAAAAACCATAACTCGGTAAACCAAAGGGGAAAAAAAACAACCCCGAAGTGTCGAAATTAGGAGGATTATTGGAGTGCACATTAAAAACGAGGCGGATCATGCAAACCCTTGTCACGCTGCGCTGGGGGAGGGGAGCTGCCATACAATCACCGACTGCCACACACGGAGCGGCGAGAGGGATCCTGCCACACGCACCGTCCCCATCCAGGGCGGCACAAACAACCCCCTTCTGCTTTGCTTGGGGGGTTATATATAAAAAAAAGGCCAAGATCCGAGCAGCGATGCTCCCCCAGCGCGGTGCCGCTGGCGCAGCCCGGGTCCCCCCCGGGCAGGTGCGGGCTCGGGGCCGCTGCCCCGGCCCGGCCGCCGCACAACAAAGGCCGAGAGCGGCTGGGAGCGCCTGCGGGTGCCTGACCGACTGCCCGCCTGCGCCCTGTACCTCGGTCTCTTCGCTCCAAGTACTCGGCCGCTTCCAGGAGGATTAACAGGGAGTTCAATTCCATGGCTGCCCGTCCCGAGCCCCCCGCGCCGAGTTCACGCGCGGGGACTCCCGAGCCCCCGGTTTTAAGGCACCTCGCTCAACCTACATTTGACACACAGCGGACGGGCAGCCCGCGCAGCCAATGGCGAGCGGCGCACGGGCGCAGGGCGGGACGTAAGGATGCGGCCGGACCAATCGGCGGCCAGAGTCCCCCCCCCGTCGGGGCAGGGGATGTTGACAGATCCCCGCCGCCCGCGCTCATTGGCTACCCCTGTAGTAACAATTTAGAAGCCGAAGCTTAGCAACAGCACGTGGTGGCCCGGCCCCCTCGCTCGCTCATTGGCTACTTCCTTGCATGTTAAGAAGGCCGAAGCCGCCCATTGGTGCGCGGGGCATCATGCAAATGAGGTCGGAGAAGGGGCGGGAGGCGCGTGCCGCGCGGCGGGAGGCGGGGAGAGGGGCGCGAGCAGCCAATGGGCGGGAGGGGGCGTGGCGTTGCCGTGAGGAAGAGGTAGGCGGAGGGCGGGGCCGCAGGAGGCTCCGCCCCCTCACACGTGCGGGTGGGACGCGCCGGGCGGGCACGGGGCAAGCGTGAGGGAAAACGGGAAAAAGGGAAGAGGGAACAGGGTGACGTGAGGCGGCGGAGCCCGCCAGGGACAGTGTGGCAGGGAATGGACGGGAACGAAAAGGACCATACAAACGGGACGCCGGAGCGGCTGTGCGAATGTGCCCGGCACGCGCATCCGTGGCCCCTTGCGGTGCTGAGGCGAGAGAGGGAGGCGGCGGCGCTGTGAAAACACGCCCAGGGACGCAGGAGAGTTACTGAACTCCGCGCAATGGCCTAACCTGCTGCAAAAGAGAAACAGTGGGAAGCCCTCGGAAGCGCAGCCAGGGTTCCTGCCAGCCCGGCAGCCCTTGCCAGCTGCCTTTCGTCACCGGGACACACGGAAGCCGTGTGCCGGCATAGCCCGGCTCCCGGCGCCCGGGCCGCACGGAGAGCTCGGCACCTCTCCTGTCCGCGCCATCCCTTCGCGCTGCTAACGCCGCATCCTTATCTCGCATGGCTGCCGCACAGCTGCTGCCTAGAAGTGCTTGGTGTTAACACGAGCGAGTGTAGTTTTAAAATAGGCATGTTTTAAGCTGTGCTGTGATCACACATTGGTACATCTTCAGGCCAAAAGTGCTGAAGGATGTAATCAGTCATCCTGCAGGATTGCACTTGGGCACACAAAAACCCATTGGTTTTAATTGAACTGTTTAGGTAAGAGCTACCCAGCATATAGGATGAATGCAGTGTTGTCCTTTTTCCTTGGCAAAAGACGTCATCCAGAGTTTCCTTTTAAGTGGATAATAGCAGTTCAGATTAAAATAAGGATTATGGTTTACTGTTTCTACAGCATTGTGGTAAAGCAACATATACATTACACCTGAGCTTGTATTATTCTGTATCTTGTTGCCCCAGATGCACAAGTGTAATGTGGCTCTTGAACATTGCTGAAACACAGATCACATTTTACTGCCATTTGGTCCAGGCACAAGGATAGGAGAAAATACAAGGCAGTGAAGAAAGCAGCATTGTGATTGTAGTTTAAGAGAATTTTGTATATGTTTAGGAAAAGTCTGAGGGACTGTAAATTACAAGGCAAAAGGGAATTTAGGGCATAGATTGCAAAGGTAAAAAAAAAAAATTGCTGTAACATTTTCCACTTGCTGCTTGAACTGTTGAAATCCTGCTGCATGTGGGTGAGACAGTACAGTTTTTACTGTAAAGCCATTGAACCTCATGGCAGTTTTGCTGTTAACTGGAAGTAGGTTTAGACACAATTTGACATTGCCTTCTGTTACGAAACAGCATGAAACCATACATGCACAGGTCTGCTCTGTCCACACAGGAAAGAAAGCTCCCTTTGCCTGACACATGCGTAGGGCACTCAGTGAGGAAGATGCAAAGATGCACAGCTAAGGCATCATTGCCCTCCACTGCATCCACAGCAGTAGCTCAGGTCTTCAGAATGCCTATATTTTTATATTAGTGTACAGTTCTAAATGATCTTACACTGCTTTGTACACATGCTGTGCAATCAGTCATACATGAGAAAGGCAGATGAGTGTGCCAGGTATGTAGGTGCTTGTGTGAAAGCCCAGGATTCAGGTATGGATTTACTGAGGCTCTGAATGCCAAAAGCTCTGCCCCACCACACTGTGAGCACACCATTTTACCTGGAAAAAAGGCTCTGGAAACACAGGGGTATAACAAACACTGCACAAGATTGTGCTTCAGGAGGGTACACAGCCCGAGCTGAGCAGTTGTTTTAAGGAGATGGAGCACAATTTCACATTGATATTGGCACTTTCCAGGGCCTTGTGCCTCCACGCTTCCCTGCATGGAAGGGCTGCTTTGGTAAGTGAGGAAGCCAGCTGGACTAGGTGCAGGAGAAAGTGTTGTGCAAAAAGGGGCCAGTGCCATCACAAAAGGCACCTGGTCTCTGATGATGGTGGCTCTCAGCCTCAGGAGTCATGAACTGCATTAGTCTGCTGGAACTGTAAGTGTGTATGTAACCCCACACACCCACAGAGCCCCTGCTGATGAAATCCAGGGTAAATCCACACACATTTGGGAAGGACAGGGTTGGCTCATGCCTGACAACCACTCACACACATTTACCCAGAGCTGCATTGAAGAAGCAACACAGCAACAACATGCTCGTGCTGAGAAGTTTTATCAAAATTATTTCTCCTAAGGGTGAACTCAACTGAGCCCTTCTCAGAAGGCACCACAAAAGCTTTTAAAATACCTAGAAGGAATCATTCTGGATCTGGTTTTATTTGTACCAGGGAACCAGGACTAGTTTTGGTGTTGTCAGCATGGGTTCAGAGGTGTAAAATGGGTGTGAAAGAAGATCAACCAAATTACTTTAAGAACGCATTCTGGATCTGGTTTTATTTGTACCAGGGAACCAGGACTAGTTTTGGTGTTGTCAGCATGGGTTCATCAGAGGTGTAAAATGGGTGTGAAAGATCAACCAAATTACTTTAAGAACTTAAGGACAGGCTCTAAGATAGATGTGTGCTGGAAGGCTTTGCAGATTTGGGTCTCTAAATAGCTTTCTTCCATTTCTATGAGCAAGCAGCAGGAACAGCTGTGTGCAAAAGGAACAGCTGGCCTTCAGTGATAAGGGGTAGCTGTCACTTCATGGTGAAGTTTGAAAAAGTTTGTATTTAGAAGCAGAAGGGAGAGCCATCAGCAGCCACACCCTAAAAGCTGAGCTGTTTTGCAGTTTCTTTGCCATCTGCACTTGGTGATTGGAATGGTAATATTTACAATTTTAAATGTCACAGTGTCTTTCTTTTCCAAAATCTGTCCTGTGGCATGACTTGGCATGTAAGATCAGTGACATCAGAGCTGTTGACTGCCCCAAGCTCTGGTGAGGGCAGAGATCTGAAGCTGATGATCAATAATTCAAAAAACTTCATTCACTATTTCCCACATATGGCCTTAAAGAAATAATTAGACCTACCCTGCTTCTCAGATTTGGCTCATTGTATCTACTGCATGTTTCTTTCTTTTATCTTTTAAAATTCCATACTACATCATATCCCTGTGTCCAGAGATAAGCCCTTTACTGTGCCTTGGACTCCATCCCTCTGTTTTCTTGGATGTTGCAAGGTTTAAGTAATTAGCAAAGACTAACTCATCTGCCCACATAGGAGGGGATCTGCCCTCAGGGCTGGCACTGACAAGTTTCATCTCCCTGACTCAGTATCTCAAATTCCATTTATTCCTCATCTTACCTGTGATTCAGATAATGAACTCTGTTTCCTGGATACAGAAACCAAAACACCTGAAAGTTGAAGGTGGAACTTTTGGAGGAAGTTTCAAAAGTAACAACTTTGTCGGTGCCCCAGCCCAGTTTGAGACACTGATTCTGTTTACTCTGCCAAGTAAAGCAGTTCTCCACCCCTGATCTCCAATGGCAGGTGCCACTGCATCTGCTTGGCCCTGTATCTAGACTGCTACTGGTGCACGTGTGGCTTTTAGTCATCACCTTATGTGTGGCTTACTTTAAATTTGGGGTGGTTTCTCTAAGTTCAAAGTGCCTGAAGATAGGAGCAGCCCATCAGAGAGCTCCTTTCGCACCTTGAAGCTGAGGTTACATCACGTGAAGATATGTGGGGTGTCAGGGTTAATGAGTTGCTGCTGCAGTGTTGAGGGACTGTGTCCTGTGGAGGAGTCATGTCTGTGCAACCTCACCCCGTGAGCTTTCTGGGTTGGTCCTCGACCTGTCATACCCCTTCAGTTGCACCCAGGCGTTGGCTTGGAGAAGAGCTTGGTCCAAGGGTCACAACAACAAATAGTATGGATACTGTGGATTCCTGGGGACCTGAGTGGCTTCCGTGCATTTGGTGGGCTCTCTACGTGAAGCTCACTAGTCCAGCTTGCTGCCTGGCCTTGACCAGTTGTTTGCTGCAATGTTTGAACCACCAGCTTTCCCAAAGCAATTGAATTTTTCCTGATTTTGCTTGGGATTTTGCACAGGCTTACGTACTGCTGTGGTACACACATGCTTGAAAGCCAAATCTAAAAAGGAAAAGTACTTCAAACTGAATGCCAGTCCCTTGTAACAGTCTTTTCATGTTAATTGCTGTTATTATGAAAGACAACATTTGTATCTTAGTGTCCTTGAGAGTTTGGCTGCAGGGAGCTCGCATGCCCCTCTGCGGCAGCGCTCCCCGAGCAGCGAGACGTGCAGTGCCCTGACGCCAGGCCCTGCAGCCATTCCTGCGAGCAGCCATGAAATTATTCTTAACTGATTGAAGTGAAGCATAGATTGAAAAGCTTGAGAGACACTGCTTTACTCCATCATCCTGCTCTGTCTAAAACATGCCTGGCAATTTTAAATAGCGTCATCCCAAAAATTCCCTCTGACACTGCCACGCTGAAAGTGCTTTACAGGAGGCAGTGGTATTGCTGCTTTCATTTTAAAAGACAAAAAAAGAAATGAGATGGGGAAAAAAAACCTGGCCAGTACCACTCAGCAAAGGCAGGGCAAGGGTTGGGAGGATGGCTGGGCATCCCAGTGGCCAATCTGGTGTGTATGGCATTGATATACTGCAGAGTAAGGATTTGTTATGTTATTTCAGATCTGAATCTCAGAGATGTCGTGGCCTTATTACATTCCCTTGGTGTAGGAAAAAGGCTTTGTATTGCATTAATCTTCCACAAGGGGCCTTGTGTACACTTGTATTGCATTAAGCTTCCACAAAATATAGAGACTAGTGCAGTACAGAAAGGCTTTGAAGAAATCATGGCTCAGACCCACTTTGTTCGAGTGCTTTTGGGGGGCATGGGCATCTGCCTGAGGTCACTGCTTGAATGGGCTGGCAAATTAAACATTTCTCCTTTAGCTGATAAAATCAGGCTTTCTTGTTGGGTAACTTTGACACAAGAACATCATATAGAAGTAAAAGAATATTCTACCTCACTGTGATCATCTTCTAAGCTGCCTTGATGCTTAGCACCCTACTGCAGTCCAGGACAGACAGAGAAACAGAGCAAGGGTGTGCATTTGTGCTACCAAATGGAGCTGAAACCAGGCAGCCTTTAGCAAACAGAATGTTCACTAAAGGAGGGAGGAAGCTGTGAGCTTTATGAATAAAATCAGGCAGTGGTAACACAGTCTCAATTACATCTATCCTCTGAATGCAAAAAACCAGCATTTTCTTACCCAAGGTACCTTCATCCTGTGTATCTGTCAGTCATAACTTCTGAGTTGTAGGAAGAAGCCCCAATGAATTTCTATTGGTTTTTGGTGTGGAAATCCATCCAGATATGGAAGAATGAGTTCATGTATCCTATGGAGACCAACAAAGTAGTTAGCAGCCATTAATTTATAGCATATTCGTTACAGAGAAGGAATCAAGAAAGAAAAAGTTAAATTTACAAATTTAAGCATGGAGATTTCTCACCTGGGTGCTTGGACATGCAAAATCTACTGAGTTTTAATCTGGGTGAATCAGTTAATGAAATGAGAAGGCAATTAGAGCTCTACCTGAGATGTCTTTCCATAAACCCATTCTCCAGGAACCAAGTGCGTGCATACCTATATGGGAGAACAGGTTTTATCAGAGGACAGATATCTGTAACATATTAATAGGGCTGCAGCAATTATATATGGAAATTGTTGAGTTCTGTTCCCAGTAGGGAAAATATCATACCTAATGTGGCTGATGCAAATCTGCTGCCATAGGATCCTATCATTTGTATCAGCTGTGATGGGACCAAGTGAATCTGTGATGGGAAGATTGCAGGCACATCCCATATTGCACAGTAATGGTAATACCCTGCATTTCTATAGCATGTCCAACTCACTCATTTTAGGCTGCTTAGTCAAGATTTTCCAGTTCAGGCATTTAATAGATATTAATAATTAGGCAAATAAAATGCTGTTCAGCTGATTGAGGGAGGAATCAGTATTGATCCTGGGCCTCATGCTGCTGGTATAGTTGGGCCAGTATTATCGTGGTGGAGATGAGAGAGCTCGTCCATCAATACACACATTTGAGAGAAGATCAAAACAGCCCAGGTGGTAAATAACCTGGACACTTGCCTGCAGGACCTAAAATTAGAGATCAGCACAAAGACTTGGCAGGTGAATACTCAGCAGATGCTGTCTTATCTCTCTATTTGCTTTGGAAGATTGGGGATGACCCAAAACATGTTGAAATCAATTTGTATCTTCTCCTTTATTTCAATAGGCTATGCACTAGCCTCTAATCATTTGTGGGCCTAATCAAATGATTTTTCTCATTGCCAACTAATTACTCCTATGGAGAAATGAAACAATGTTAGATGAGCACTCTGTAGGAACCGTATCTATACCGTATGGTTTAGAATAAAAAATTATGGGCTTGATTTCACACTGTCTTGAAGTCTTTTATTCCACCTAAAACAAGGACTATTTCCCACTCTTTTCTTGGTATGAATATGGAAACTTAGTGAAGAGTCAAGTGGAATGACTGTAACAAGCTCACTTCCTTATGCAACAGAAAAAAAGCTACTGCAAGCAGGAAATCATTGGCTTTCAGCACCAAGAGAGGAAGAAACAATGCATTTAAATTGCAACAAGGAGGTTGGGTATCAGCAAAATGTTCTGTTGGTGAGGACAGTGAGCATGGGGCTGGGATACTTGGGGAGCCTTTGGCACCTCCAGCTTAGCTCCAGGCCCAGGCAGGGGATGGAGCACCCAGAGACTTCCTGGGCCACTGTTGCCAGTGCCTGGTTGGAGTTCTGCCACAGTTTGGGGAAAAATGCCAGGTACAGGACAAAGACAAATTCAGTGCCATCACTTTGTGGTGATGGGCTGTTTACTCTATTTGACACATGGCAAAGCAGGAAATGTGAAAATGTGAAATCTGCAATTAATTAGATAATGGGAAATCAATCATGCTAATAAGTATCTAAATGTTGTCAGACTCCAGTTATAGCTTTGTGGATAGGACTGATCTAGTGATCACTTTAGGAATCATAGGTGGAAGGCTGCATAGGTCTGGGCTACTGATCCTATGTGCAGCTTCCCTGTAATATTTCCCAGCTAAACCTTCAAGCTGGGTGTTGGTTTGAGGCATTGCATGAGGCACTGAATCTCAGCAAAGGGAAGATCTTCGTTCAACAATCCCAAAAAACTTCTTTGACATCATGGAGGGGAAAACAAATGGCCTCCACAAAAGGCACAACTTGCTGAAAGCAACGTTGCATGCCAAAAAAAGCGCCACTTAAACTGCACTGTGTGTTTGTGGACCAGATGTTGTAGTGTGGAGTGGTCATGACCCAGCCTTACAGGACCCATACAGCACTGTGTCTGTAAAATGTGATATATGCAAAAGTTCATATGAGCCAGCAGTGCCCTGGCAGCCAGGAGGGCCAGCTATGTCCTGGGGGAATCAGGTCCAGCATTGCCACTGGGGACAGGGAGGGGATTGTCCTGCTCTGCTCTGCTCTAGGGTGGCCTCACCTCGAGGGCTGGAGGCAGTTTTGGGTGTCACAATATAAGCAGGATATAAAGCTACTACAGAGCATCCAAAGGAGGACAACAAAGATGGTGAAGGGCCTCAAGGGGAAACTGTATAAGGAGAGGCAGAGGGCACTTGGTCTGTTCAGCCTGGAGGAGACTGAGGGGAGACCTCAGTGCAGATGCAAATTCCTTATGAGGGGAAGAGGAGGGACAGACACTGATCTGTTTTCTGTGGTAACAGTGACAAGACCTGAGAGAATGGCCTGAAGTTTTGTCAGGGGAAGTTTAGGTTGGATATTAGGGAAAGGTTCTTTACCCAGAGGGTGGTTGGGCACTGGAACAGGCTCCCTAAGGAAGTGGTCACGGCACCAAGCCTGACAGAGCTCAACAAGCATTTGGACAACTCTCTCAGGCCCATGGTGTGATTCTTGGAGTGTCCTGTGCAGACCCAGGAGCTGGACTTTGATGATCCTTGTGGGTCTCTCTCAACTCAGGATATTCTATGATTCTATGATTTAATCTCAGGCAGATGTTTACCCTTCAAGTGTCATGTAGAGTGCCACGTTCTTTGTGTTGATTCTAGCATTGAGAGAAAATTTCAGTAACAAGGTGCTAGTGAGATGGAAGAAAATAGAGGGCAGGATGGAGAATGTAACTTACTTGGTTTATTTGTTTTCCTTCCAGCTTTCCACAGGTCTATTTTTTTACCTTGTTCTTGGCTCTATGTCTCTGATCCCTTCTGTCCTGTTTTTGTTCTCCTTCCTTTGTTGCTGATGGTTTCACGCTGTTTCCATTCCTCTCCTTTCGTGTGACACAGATTCTCTGCCTGAGCTCCATCCAAGGTGTTGGACTCCCTGCAGTTACAGCACAAGTCTCAACACCAGGGACATGACTTCCTGCTTCTCTGACAGCGTCTGCATTGTGTAAGTGAATGTGTGTTTTATCAGCCCACAGAAAAGAAGTTTCAAGGTATTACTTAATGGATTTTCCTTTTTCTACCTTCTCAGGATACTGGCAGCTCTTCACCTCTTCTTCATTGTTGCTGGTCTCTTGGTATCTGCAGGAGACTGCTCTAGATGATCTACACAAAGCAAGAGAGCTTTGCTTCATGTGGAGACCCTACAGTCAACACAGAGAAAACACATAAAGATATGAGAAAGTTGTTATGAATAAACATTCCCTATGCAGAGGGAAGTAGAAACACAGAAAAATCCCTGGATCTCATTACTAGAGGAATGAGATACCTGTAATAACTTGGATATCTCACATCCAGTTCAGGGCTTTCACCATAAAATAGTCCTCCTGTTCACTGAGATCAGGGTAACACAGGGATGGATTTTTACTTTTTTCACCCTTTCAAATGTGGTAAGGATGGTGGAAGGTAGGACCTGCACCAAACAACACAGCTGTATTGCGACAGTGCATTTCACCACTCAGTCCCTCACGTGGGAAAGTCTAACTTACACCAAGTCACTCTGTCACCTCTCTGTTTTCAAATGAAATGTTGAGGGTTGTTTAAAAGTGCTAAGTATATTGGCAGTCATCCAGGGGATGAGAAGACCACTAGTAGTAATTTCTTCTATTTAAAATGATAGGTACAATAATCAGAGGTGCTCTGATGAGACTTAAATCTTTAACTTCTAATAACCATCTGTCTGGAGTTTGCAGACACCCCTGATCTACAGCTACAAGGTATTTGAATTAGCATCCCAAGTCCTGTGAACTCAGAAACTCTGAAGAGAGGTAACCTCTGATTGCTGAGCAATAGTACTGCTCAGTTCTGCAGCACTGACACAAACCACACTATAGCTGTGCATGAGCAAAGGCTGACACAACCACACAAAAGGTATCCATAAATCTTTTTTGACAGCAGGTAGAATCTTTGGTCTCATTCTTCTGTTTGCATCCTTGCCTTTGCTTCCCAAGTTCAGGTACATGTTTTTCACTAGGCAGGCAGTATGATGGCTTAAGGAAAAAGAGGTCAGTACTATTACCTCAGTGTGACCTCTGTTTTAATTGTCTGTACCTTTGACATCTAATCAAACACACATTAAACTATCCAAAATGCACACACCCAGGCTCTTTGGAGAGTATGTTTGTTTCATTTTTAAAGCTTTGCTTACCTGTGGAGTCTACTATTTATTGTAT
Source organism: Onychostruthus taczanowskii (assembly GCF_017590055.1). NCBI lineage: Eukaryota > Metazoa > Chordata > Aves > Passeriformes > Passeridae > Onychostruthus > Onychostruthus taczanowskii. Next base: position 21,883,429 of record NW_024499239.1, on the reverse strand, counting down.
GATGCTTTTTGCCACTTAGGCACTATGCTTAATCAGATTTGTAAATTAATTCTCTCCTGGGGTTTCTCTTTGTGTGTTCAGAAAGCATAAAAAGTGTTAATGACACGCTTCAAAACACACACTGGTTACATTAGTCATCCTCTCAGCATAATAGTTTTATGGAGAACACTTTCAGTTAAAAAAAAGCCTTATTTCCTTTAATCCAGTTTATTTCCCCCACTTTTGATCCCTAGAGTTATGTTACATGTTAGTAAACAGCTACACAACACGCAAAGGCTGTAATTGCCTTTTTTTTTTCTAGAGGAAAAGAGCTACTGTTTACATCTTGAAATATCTATTATTACTTTTTGTGATATATTCAACTGAAAACATTTTCATACAGGAAATTTGCCTTGTTCTGGAAGATGGAAAGCTGGTTGTAGAAATGAGCACTGCTGAATCAAAACATGCTTTCCTCCTGCTCTCCCTGCCCAGCAGTCCCAGCACACATCAGGGCTGACACAGGATGGGAAAGGGCAGCTTGGATGAGGAGCACCAAACTCTCCATCAGTGCTGCCCACGCCTTCATGGACAGACCATCCCTCACACGCCGTGCCCCTTCCTTGTCAAGCTGTTCAAAGCACCTCCTAGTCAACAAAACCCTTCTGTGGCAAACACTGCAAAGTGGGAAAGAATTTGCACAGCAGAAGATGTCCCTGCTGTTGGTGACATGTTGCAGGAGAGGGTGCTTGGGCAGCACTGCAGTGCCCTTGGCAAGAAAGGAGGACTGCCACGGCCACTGCTCTGCAGCCTGAGAGCTGCAGCGGCAACAAACTGCAGCAAATCACCTTGGAAGTGAGGGGTACTTCCCAGAAGTCATTTTCACAGATAAGAAGTCAATTTCCACAGACAAATGTGGTTGCAGTCCTCACTTTATCCCAGTGGGCCCAGCAGAAAATCTCTCCTCATACTGCACACTCACTTTTGTACTCTCTAGGAGTCTTATCTACACACCCCACCCCAACCCACACACTCCCCCAAGCTCTCGGCCCTTTGTGTTTCACAGGAAACAAGTAGATAAACCACATCTTTCAATTTCCTAATGATGCAAAAACGTAGAAACTCCTAAACTTTCAGAAGCTCAAAAAATGCTGACATGGTTGGAAAAAACAGGCAAAGAGGAGACCTGAAACCAAATGGGGATTTCACACTGGGATGTCATAAACATTACAAAGATGAGGGGTGTGCTCACAGAACACTCACATGTTTTTGCTGAAACAGAACAGCGGTGGATGGTAAAGAGAGCCCCATCTTTGAGGAAGGACCCAGCAGGAGGAAAATCTTTTGTCTGATGGAGCAATCCATGATTCTGAGAAGAGAAAACATTGCGTTGATTGTTGCAGAGAGGAACTTGCTCAGCTCAGTGGGGAGGAACCTGGCTCTAGCACTGCTCTCCAGCAGGACCCTGGGGATTTCTAGACGTGTTTTTGGCCAGACCACTTCTTCTCTCCCAGCCTCCCTATTTCCTTGGATCTGTGCCTGCCTCAGAGCTGTGGGATAACGAGGACTTCATCCATTCTGCACCAACATGGGGACATGCAACTGCACTAAGTGCATGCAATGGAGCCCCAGCAAGAAGCCAGAGAGCAGCTATGGCTGTGCTGTTGCTCCCTGATTTCTGAGTGCCACAGTCACTGCCTGTCTGTTGGCTGTCTCATGTTTGTGCTCCTGAGACACCTGGAGAGGCTGAGTTCATCCCATCAGTGCAGCTGCTTGTTCCCCTTCTCCCTGGTTTCATATGTTCACTCTCAAGTCTTCTCCTTGCCAGTTCCTTCAGACCACGTGATTTAACCCTTTCCAAATTTCCCCACATTCGGTAACAATTTTGGGCAATGGGAAGGGCATCCAAAGAACTGAACCTGCAGGGTAGGTGGGCTGGTGGTGAGAGCAGCATGTTGGAGCCCACTGCTGCTAGCAGGGAATGCTGCAGCCCGTGGTAGCAGTACTTACAGAGCCCTTTTTCCCCCAATTCCCACATCATTACAGCCTGTACAGGTCTCTAGCTTCTCGCTTGCTATTTCCTTGTTCCAGTGTCTGTATTCTTTTTCCTTGGGAAACAGCAGAGTGACATGGAGGAAGCAGGAATCCCTGATTCTGGTAAGTTCTGCCCATGAGGGCCACAATTGTCAGCCAGATGCCAAGAAACCCATGTCATTCACAGGCAACATTTGTTTCCTTAGCAGCTCTTCTGTTCTCTGGCACATTGTCAAGGGCAAAGGAAGAGGGCAGGTTCATGAAGCACTGCTGGCCAGGATTGCAGGCAGCATGCAGGCTTGGAAGACTGACTGGAGCAGGGCATGGGTGGAGTTTTCTGCAGCCTGTGCTGCTGCTTTGACATCAAATTACTCAGGTCCTGTACGTTAATATGGTTACCAGTTCAAATATAGGAAAAGGTGTTAAAACATCAGTTTGAAGGGCAGGACTGTTGTGAGGACCTGAGCACCTTCCTCCTAAGAAGCCTTGGCCTGGTAGAGCCTTGCTGTCTGCAGGGCAGCTGCACTACCTTGCCCTGGATGAGGAGCTGCTGCCTAGCCTGTCCCAAATCTGTCCCAATCTTCCTTTCTGTTTCCACAACACTGGGAGGAGAACATAAGGGAGGTGTCTCTGTGGCTCTCCAGCTCCTGCTTTAACCAAAAGGATGTTTGTTTCCTGCAAAGGAAAGCACAGTCAGCTGTCATGCTAGAGGAAAATAAAACACACTGCCAGACTGGTATACTTTACACATCTGCATAGAGATTTCATCAGAGCTTAACCTGGCTTATCAAACCAAGCCCTAATTTTGTATATCACCAGTGGACAAGCTCAGGGGACTAATGCAGACAGGGAGATGCTCAGTTTGTTCCCAGTGTGGTTGTCACATGAGACAGTCCCAGCTGGAGTAAGCATTGAAAGAATTGAAAATGGACACAGACCATGTGGAGCTCGGGAAATGGAAGAATATGACATTAATGCTGCAGATATTACACATTCCTAGTGATCTGCTGCTGAGTGGTGCCACATGGCTTCACTGCGTGGTGCTTGTCCGGCACATTTGTTGCTCCAGTGAAATTTGGTTCCTTCAAAACACCCCATAGGCTGAGGCATTGCAGGTTGTCCTGTATGACTGTGAGAATCAGAAATTCATGGTAGCATTGGAGGATCAGCAATGTGGACTTTTTAGGTAGAGAAGGACTTACTGTCCATGCCTAATGGTGGCCTTGGGAGTGGATTAGAGAATCGCGCAGCAAAGCATCTTGACTCCATCAGGGTCCTGAATCTTCCTGTTGTTTCTTGCAATTCCTTTATCTGTATCCATTGTGGAATGGGTAATCATGCCTATTTCAGCCTAACATTGTCCCATTTTCCTTTTATTTCCCCTTACACATAGTAATCATTTTTGGCCACAAACATTTTTATTTTTGTTGAGGTATTTCTCACAACAAAAATCTTTCTAAGTCTGGTTACTGTTTTCCCTTATTGTGAATATTCATTCAGCACTTACCTTTGCCAAAGATGATGTAGTGCAAGCAGGTGTCCCAGCCGTACGGAAAGCACATTTCATTTCTGACAGCGATCCTGCTGTTTCAGTAGAAGCCTACCCCATGCAGAGATAGGCTGGTTAGATCAAACTGTACTAATTGCAGAGTGATTTGGAAATCTGTTCCACTTGCAAACAGAATGAATCCAACACTTTGTAACATTGAATTAACAAAGGTCACATTTCATAAATATTACCAAGCAATTTTCATGGATAATGCAGCAGGCTAGTTAATGATTAGAGCAGTAAACCTCTGACGTAAAGCCATGATGAATAAGGGACATATTTTTACAGCTTCCGTTATTATTGCCTCAGGGATCTTAACTAAAAGCAGCAGAAATTATTAGGTTCCAACATATCTTTAAAATCTAACCAATCAGGCTGTATCTGGTCTTCCCAATGGCTTTTGTATTACAAACTAGAAAATTCGGGATTTTAGAGTATCATTAGATTCTCAGTGGGGAAAAAAAAAAGCATACTGGTTTCAGTCCAGTTCTACTGGACTCTGCAGTGTAAAAACCAGTTTTGGTAACTGGTGGGAATTGGCATAGCTCAGGTTAAGAAGGGATGGAATTCTCCCTCATGCCCCAACTGCTGAATCAGGGCAGCAAACTTTACTAAGATGTAGTTCTGCTCCAAGGACTGATCCCAGGGACTGGCTCTCCTCCGAAAACTTGGTCTCAACTGAGTCAAAACACTTTTTCTTAGATGGAATTAATTACCTGAATAGTAATCTTGATGAAGTCTGTGGGATTAGCTCTGTAGGGAACCAGTGTTGAACATGTTATAAGTAAGGGAAGATGATGGAATGAATCCTTATGAATCCCTGGGATTAAACAGAAATCTTGGGCCCAGGTATAAACAGAGGACTCAAAACCAGTGAATGTAATTTTTTAGGACTTAATTAGGCATGTTTTGTCTGATAGTCACACACTCATAGACAACCTGTATTTCTCAGTAGGGTTTTATCTTCTGTGAGCCATTTGTGTCTGAATTTTATGGGTTAGAAAACCTTGGTATACAGCTGTGGCACAACTGCCATCCAGCAGTGCTTAAGGATGGAGGGCTTGGGAATCAGCAGAATTCCAGCAGGTATTTTATATTTCCTTCATCCAGAAGAAACCAACAGGGATGGAAAGTTGCTAATGCCAATCTATAATACATTTTTGAGAGAAATGGTCTGTGAAACATGCAGCCCTTTGTGAAACATGCAGTGATGTCCAGGTGCTTGGATGAAGAGGTGGAACTTGCTACATCTCCATTTGGGAAAGCCATTTGATGAGATGAAATGTGAATTGTCCATGCAGTGACACCATTTGGATATGACAGCTTTTAATTTTCAATTTTTAGGTGCTCATGCTCTAAGGCCATTCAGGACCTAAACCTAAAAACATAATTCTTTGAAAACATAGTGCAATTAAAGTGACAGAAAAAACCAAACCAAACCAAACAAAACCCCAACGTTAATGAAAGTAGCAACTCAGCTAAACATAAAGTAACCCTAATTGTGAAAGCCAGCCTAAAGCAGCATCAGGACCAGAGTCAGAAGAAACCTAGAAGGCTTTTTTCCCACAGCTGGACCCAGAGGACCCTGAAAGGCAGAGGGCTGCAGGGTCACTGCTCCCTGGAGGGCTCACCCTGCCTGCAGACAGCACTTTCTCCAGCCCTGCCTCCATCCCAGCTGGAACGGGCTGAAAAATAACTGGAAGTTTCTTGTCAGAGCAGACGCACAACACAGCCAGTTCTTCATTGACAAATGAGAGAAAGAAAACAAAATATCACACTGTCATTTAAAAATAGCTTCGGCAGAAATACCACAGGCAGAGCTTTCACCGAGCAGAGATCAGCGCCTGATTAGGGAGGGTTATCAGTGTACCTGGTGCCGGATAAAACCCGATCCCGCTGCAAGGCGCTCTCACTCAGCCGGACAGATTGTGGGGGTGTGATGAATGCCTGAGAAACTCTAGAAGTTTTCTGATAATGCAGGAGTTTGAAACAAGGGGGTTCTGCTCCTCACCTGCAATGCAGCTTTGGGAAAGCTCCATGTGGTGCCAAGTGGCATTTTCAGATTTCAGTGGGACAGGGCCATTCCCTGTTTGTGACAAATGCAAGCTGGCTTGGTCTGCTGCCAAAGTGGGGAGAGCTGTACGAGGGTGATCCCCCCTGTAAATGATAGTGAAAGCATTTCTAAAGGAGAGGCACCAAAGTTCAGCCCAGGTTTGGGGACTTCCATTTTTAAAGCACAGCTTGTGGAACATGCAATAGTTTTCGAATGGCAGAGCTCAAATTGCATGACCCGGGATTTAGGGTTATTGCAACTTTTAACATTCCTTCAGGTCTTCTGCCTCTTGATTCTGCTTATACAAAGAATTCAGGTGTTAAAATGAATGCATTTTTCTTGATCTGTTTATTGTAAAGTACTTAGGCATCATTTAATTTGCAACTGTTATTTGGGTATATTTGCATTATTCCAATTATGTGATCCGAGAGGGGAATTAATATTCAAAATTGTGCAATGAACAAAAACACACCAGTTTGCTTAAGAGACTCTAGGATGTATTTCAAGACAAAAGAAGAAATTAATGGAAAGATATCAAAAGCAAGTCCTGAGTTTTTCTGAGATGGTTTAATTTGTTAATTTACCATAGTCCCTTCAAAATGTACCTTGACCTATCACTTGTCTAAAAGTTTGTATCAGGAGCTGTGGCTGAAATCCAGATGCTTGAAACACTGTCAGTACTGAAAAAAGAAAACAAGTATATTAGAAGAAAAGCAACTGGATGAGTAGCTTTGCTAAGTCAAGTGTCATTCTCATGACCCTAAGATTAAATATCTTTCCTGTTTTTATGTATCCTGACTGTTCTTGACACGTGACTGCAAAAGCAAAGCACAGCACAATGGAAATATGTGCAAAACTATCAAAACCACAGAAAGAGACAAATCAGGTAACATGGTGACCTGCCCTAAAGCAGGGAGTCCCCCTCCTGGGGCTGCCCTCACAGCTGGCACCCATCCACAGCTGAATGTGTGCCCTGATGGTTGGATGCCATCATGTGCAGCATGTTGGGAGGGCAGAGTCCCTGCCTCTGCACCCAGGATTGAGGACATGGCATCTGCTGCCTTGCCAAAGCCTCTTCATGGAGTGGACAACACCCCAAGAGCACAGCAGTGCCTGGAGTCAGCGTGGCACCCTCCTGCCCCTGAGGTACAGCTGCTCACAGCCATGTTGTGCAGCAAGCAGGGGGATGCAGAAGCCCCGCTCTGGGTCTCCTTGCAGGACTCATCTTGCACCCATTCTTTCCCCTCTTTTTGCCCCATTCCCAGGATCTTGGCCATGAGGAGTTCCCACCATTCTTGCTCTTCCACACTATCTTCAAAATGCTGTCTTGGGTGATTCTCTAATCTCCCAGGGAGCTGCATTTCTGAGACTTCCCTTCCTGTACAATGCCCATTCCCTGGTGGGATCCACGTGGGCCATTTCTGGGGGCAGTGCCAGATCCATCACACCACGGGGATTCCTGCTCTCCCATCATGAGGCCAGGGCATTATCTGGGACTGGTTCTTTACTAAAGCAATGAGATACTGTTCTTCAAGCTGAGGGAACAGCATGTGACATCTTAGGCCTTTCACTCCCAGGTCAGTTGCTTCTGCTCCAGGCACCACCTGAAAGGAAAACCAGCTGCCCCAGCTCCCCCAGTAAACCAGAAGTGGGAAAATGCAACTCCCTTAGCACAGTCTGTAGCCATATCTACTCAGCCTGGACCAGTGACTCTGACAATTTTGCTGCTGAGATCCCCTGCAGGAAGGAGAATGCTGAATACAGGTTGTCAAAATGCCTTTTAGCATTAGCAGGATACTCTGCTCCAGGCAGAGTAGGATACATACAAAGCCTTAAGCCATTCCAGGCTTCACAGAGCAGCAGACAGGAAAATACATGTGGCTGCATTGGGACACGTTGTTTTCAAAGCCCTGTGTGATAGCAGCAAGTGGCATAAATCAGAATTACCTGTCACAAACTGTATGTCTCTGTGGCCATTTCTCCAGTCCCGGCTGAGCAGCAGCTCAAACTCTCTGAAACAGAGGTTACACTGGAAAGAAGGAAAAGATGTAACAATGCAGGCGATAGTATAAAAAGCACTGATGCCTGAAAAAAATGTTGAAATGCATCCCTTTAGAAAGTAGTGCTGAGGATGTGTGAGGGCAGGAACATGAGGGGCTTTCCTGCTTCATGAGAACCCAGAACTGGCTCCAAGAGCTTCTTCCTTTAGCATCAATTTCCATTTTGGCTTTTCTGTATGAGGAAGTGCAGGATTCTGCCCCAACTGCGCTTTCTGCAGCCCCAGGGTGTCCAGTGTTTCTCTAAAACACTTAGCAAAGTTAAAGCTCAGCCCATCCCCAGGGACCTTGTGGAGCGAGGCCAGCAACACATCCTCCTGGAAGCAGCTAATGACTGAGCTGCTAAATACTTCACATTCCTCATGGACACAAATTCAGACTCCAAACCTGAGGAGGTTACTCAGCATAAGATATTTGTCTCTGGGAACTCTTCTGAATAGCAACAAGTCAAAACCTCAGTCCAGACCTCACCTGCAGATCCAAGCCATATCCTGACCAGACCCAACAGCCTAAATGTGGGGAGTCACAGCCTGGGATCTCTGCTGCTCTGGAGGCCAAGAGCAGGATCTGTATTCCTGGTGCTGAGCTATTGCCCACCTGTGGTATTTAAAGGCCTTTTTCCTAATTACCTTTCACAGCTCCAGCTTCTGTTGGGGTTCCATCCTCCTCTCCAAAAGTCTCTGCCTGTCTTGGTTTAAGTAACTCATTGCAAGACGCTCTAATCAGGGCTGTCTTAAAACAAAGGTAGGTGTTGGTTTCTTTTCACCCTCCAGTTTGGGTGAAGTCACCATGGTGTGTGAGCAGGTTGGCAGTGAAAAACAGACTGGCTTGGACTTACCACTGCCAGAAAAGTTCTGGCCATTGTGCTATGGCAACTGAACAACATCCCATGGCTCTCAGAAGTGTATTTTCCATATAGGAGGTCAAGATAGTAAGAGCAGATTTTGTAGAGTTTAACACCAATATGTGCTACTGAAAACAAAAGATGTTGCTGGAAATTTAAGGCAGAAGTAATTTGTCCATGACCACAAGGTTTGATGCTGGGATCAAGGTGCCAGGGCTCATAGCTGCTACCCCAGACCTGCTGCTCCAGTATTTGGGGGTCAAAGGCTGAGAGTAGCTGTATTTTTGGAAGAAGTCCTGTTCTTAGATGAATTCAAGCATAGAGAAATCAGGACAACAGCTTCATAAATGCATTTCCTTCTGCGTTCCTCACTCATCACTGACTTGTTCCCACACTTTTTGGCAGCCTCTAGCACTATTTTTCTTTTCCCCACAGATTTCTGTACTGCTTCTGTGCAAAGGTAAGCTCATGTAAGAGAGGCTTAGACAGAAAGAAAAACAAACAGCCAAGGTCCGTATTTTAAGTATTATTGAATACCTCCTGGTATCACTTATTTCTTGAAGAGGAACAAGAAATTATTTGTATATGTCAAAAACCTAAAGAAAACCCTGAAGTGTTGAATTTATCCTTTCTAATGTAATAGTTATAAGAAAAAGGTACCATTTGCTATCTGCTTCTTACAACATTACACCCAGGTGGTCTTTCCATTTGTCCCAGTGTTTGTCCTGAGGTACTGCTGAGATTTGCTCATTACTGCTAATGCTGTTGTTCTGCAACGTTAGGAGAAGATGAGGCAACACAGAGCTTTTCAAATCCAGGTTTCAGGAAGAAGAGAGACACGTATCTCTCCAGTCTGTTGGGGGAAAGAACGAAAAATAAATTGCTCTGGTGATCTGCAGTTGCTGGCTATTAATTCCTTTGAGGATTTTGTATTGCTTCCAAGGCAAATACAAGACTAGCTGATGGAGTAACGGAGTAGTATGGGATAGAGATCACATGGGGGTTCTTGTAACACAGATGTTATTTATTTAGCCTATGCAGAGCAAACCTACTTACAGATGTAATTTTGTATGTTCAACATGATGTCTGTGTGCCCAGTAGCCCCCCAGTATAACTTGAGAAGTCAGGAATCCTGCCTTTGTGAGCCCCCAGCTCGCAGGCAGGGACAGCTGCCCTTATATCCACCCCCGCTCAAGCGAGTGCTCCATCGGGGAGTCACGGTGCAATCACTTGGCAACGTGCAGAAGTGAGCAGGTAAAAAAGCAACCTGGCTGCAGGAAGGCAAGTGGAAAACAGGTCTCAGTCACCTGAAAACTTCCTGCTGATTCACCCAGCTGCAGGGGCTGCCCATCCCAGCTGCACCCGTCAGTGACGGTGCTTGGAAGAAATGCTGCTGCTGTAAGAATGCTGCTATTTTGTAAAAGCATGTGCAGGACCTTCCAGTGCCAGATATCCAGACGTGCTAATGCAAAATGCATTAGCCCAAGCAGCAGGAGCTCCAGGGTTGCTGGCGCCATTGAGTTCCACTCATTTCATCTTTATTATAAATACTGCATTGTCGTCTCATTCTTTTCTCTCATCCTCTCTTTAGAAAAGAATTATAAGGCTCTAGTTGACTGGTCTCTTTGACTTAGTACAGTTGTTAAACCACAGGCAGTAAATACCTCTTTCAATTGTTTAAGGCGGATGTATTTATTTCATTGGAACAACTGAATGAAATCTGTAAGAGCTGAAGAATCCCCCCTTTCATGGCAGCCTCTGCTTTTCTACCTCTGAGCTGAATGCAAAAGGAACTCTTCCTTAAACCTGCCGTGTGAAATCAGCCCACCTTCAGGCTCCCCACTCTCAGCTTAGTTTTTTTGTGGTTCAAGAAGTATTGCAGCCTCCAAAGACTCACCCGCCTACTTGTAAATAGTGATCTTTCACCAGGCAGATCTCAGCTGACAAATGTTAATTGTTATGCAAACTATCCAGAAGATGAGCTCTTCTCCCAGGACTGAAGGGCAGCCACCTCCCAGATGAAACGAGGCAGCTGTTTAAACAGCGCGGGGTGCGCTGCCCCGGCTGCCAGAGCAGCGGGAGAGCAGAGCGGTGCGAGCGGCGCTGGAGCTGTGCCATGCCACCATGGTTAACACCCCCGCTTTTGTGGAGAAAACCTCCGCAGCACAGCTTGAGAACTTTAACTGACCCCACGCCATCAGGAAGATGATGCTGTTTCAGTGGAAAACAGATATATAAAAATTGTTTCTTTGGGCTCATGCGGTGGGATGCTCCTCGCTTCATCCGGGAAAAACAAATTCTGATTGTTGGGGCAGGATAAGGATGGGAGAGCAACGCTTTTCCCAGACCAGAGGATTTGAAAGGGACCAGGGATGCTGAGAATGCCATGCAAATCTTGTTCTTACCAGGAGGCAGATCCTTCCCTGAGGCGGGTGGTGCTGCTGGGCCGTGGCTCCCAAAGCAGTCCCCTGGGAAGCTGGGAACCAGCTCCTGTTCTTGTGAAAGGCTCCATTGGTGCTGCTCATAACTCCTCCATAGGCTGAAAGGAATTTTGAACGTGCTGTCAGCTCATTTTTCCTTCCAGTCGCATGTAGTCACTGCTCCTTCCCTCCTGCACTGCTCCAGTGTGGGGTCTTTGGGGTCACTATGAAGAGTCATGCCAGAAAAACAGAGGGACTCACCACAGCTGCTCACTTGCCACTTGCTGTTCCCATGCCTTGGATCAGGCTGGCTGCAGAAACATTTACATTTCACACCATGTATGAGACACACATGGAGACCACTGGTGTGTGTTGCCAAATTATCTGTTATCAGCCACATCATTGCGCTTCTGGGGTAAAAACCCCACTTTTCTGGCCACCAGATAACATGGAGAAATGTTTATTCCCTGGTAGTAACTTAGGATAATTTTCAGGGGTTGCTGTGTTCCTGATGAATACATGGAGAACTACTTCCGTATGTGGCTCTGCTGAATTTCTGAGCACTGAACCAGGGCTTCATGCCATCCTGTACTCCTGGGGTGGTTTCAGAGGTTTTGGGGTGGTTTCAGAGGTTTTGTTGCTAGCTTGTTTTCATTTTTAAGATAGCTTTGTACTATTGCAGCAGGGAACTTCAGTTTGGATTTGTTCAGTTTGGGTTTTTAAAGAAATAAAATGCTTTATCCCACCTGTACATATATTCAAATATATTCAAGCTTATTCTTCATAAGCTTGAAGAGCATTTTAAGACAAAAATACATTGAAAGGAAGAACAGAGGAAGGACTAAGATTTGAAGATTCAGACATCAAGGAAGTTTGTAATGATTCTTGCTTTCTTGAAATTTAATAGCAACATTTTCATTGATTTCAGTGGCAACAGGATAGCAGTCTACTTAAAAGGGAAAAAAAAATGGCATTTAACCAAAAAAATCAGTTCCAACTTCACATCTCCTTCCCTCCTTTTGCATCAGTTCCCAGTGTCAGGCTGAGCAGAACAGCCATGTGCTATTTCCATGCTCCACTTTGCCCTTCAACAGCTCTCTCTGGCAACTTATTTTACAAAGTATGGGAAAACTCCTTCCCCAAAGGGCTGTAAAGCCATGGATTCAGTTGCCAGGGCAGGCCACCCAAGGCCCTCAGCAAGGGCTCTTGGCTCAGCCCACAGTATCCATAGCTGTTTTCAACAGAGACTGAGCTGATAAGGGGATTTCCTTTCAAGTGGAAAAGCATAAACTATATTTATATGCAGATAATTTCCTATTTGTTGGGTTTAGCTCAACAGGCTGAATTTCTGGCCTGTCTCTCCAGTGCTCTCCAACCACATGAAACATTCACAATTGTCCGGGTGGGAGTTGTTTTGCCAGAAGCTGGAGAGATGCCACAGTGCAGCTGCTGTGCAAGGCAGAGGTGGAAGGACACGGCCAGTCCTCCTCACTCTGCTTTTTCTGTAAGGAGCTAACACAGACCACAGCACCTGCCTAGCATTTGCTACCACGTTCATTACAGCTACTTGTGCCACTGACCCATCATTTGTCCATTACCTGGGCAAAGTATATGTATTTTGACCCAAAATTTTAAAAGAGAAATCCCTGAAGTATAACTAATGCCTGCTGAGCCACCCTGAGGACTCAGTGATTTTGCAGGCAAGTAGGACCATGCTCAGCTAAGGAGCAGGAGAGATTGAATTACATGAGCAGTAGAGGAAGGATTTACTGAAAAAGCTGGTAGAAGACTCCCAAGCTATTAATGCCCAGAAGGAAGGGAATATCAAACCAGCAGTACTTCATGTTAATCTGGGAAACCTACTCCATTCTTCTCTACAGGGATTTCCAGAGGATGAGACCCCAGTTCACAGCAAACTGATAATTATTAGTCTTCTCTGTATCCATTTACTTGCAAAACACCTCAGGATCCCTCCCTGCAGGAATTGTTCATGTTTCTTGTATTACCTGGGGGGTTTATATTGCATTCAGTTCACTGACTGCCAGAGGAGTATGCTCTAGAGGTTTAAAGATTAAGCTTTTATTTAAATATATATTCCTCTAATGTTGTTCATCTGGTTTTGTTTAAACTCGTCTCAGAAATCCTTTGCTTTCTGGGTCCTTTACTGTTGGTCCATCTAAACTCAGGCTGTGGATGTTACCAGCAGCTCTAGCTGAGCCAATGTCCTTTCCAAGATCAGGATTCCTCCAGTTTCACCCTCCTGGGAACTCATGGGGTGGATCAAAATACACAAAGGTTTTGCAGAGCAATGTCCTAAAGCCACCTTTGTTTTATACTCTGAAAGTCCAGAAAATAATAAAAACACATCTGAAAGACAACAAATACCTGAATGTCTTACCCTTTCTGGGAGTCCTTAGTGCTTTTTCAGTCCTTTGATGTTTGGGTCAGTGTCCTTCAAGAAATAGCACATAGCTCTGGCCCACCCATCTCCAGACAATCTTCTGGTTCTGGAAAGAGGGTTTTTTTCAGTTTTGGAGTGCTGTCTGTGCCTTCTGCAGTAGGATCTTGTCTTTCTATGTCTTTCAGTTTTGGAGCTTTCTGTTCTTTTCTTTTGAAGTAGAAATGTTGTGTGAAACCCCAAGAGCTCTAAGGACAGTGTTGATGGTCCTTGATGCCTTGAGTTAAAGCTGATATAATTCCTCTGCTGTGAAACAGTCATTAATCAGCCCTGAAAGTTAAAGTTAATATAAGAAGTCTTTGGAATTCAAATAGAATTTGTGCAGACATAGGCAGGTCCCCCAGGCCTTGTGTGTGTATGTACATACAAACACATATGTAGGTACTCATGTATTTCTACATTTATACACAGGCAAACACCAACAGAAAAAAGTATACATGCTGCACTCCAGCAGGAAAAGTAAGAATCCATATAGAAAGTAGTATCTGAAAAAATCCAGTTACCATCACAAAAGAGACAATCTCCCTAGTCCTGCCCACTAGAACTGAATAACCCAGACTCTATATAAGAATTTAAATTGTGTAAAATAGCAACATAGTTTTAGCTTTTGGTTTTCTGGGAACTTTTCTCTTCTAGAGTTTCTCAGCTTGAGAAAGTGACAGACTGCACAGTGGATTCTTGTACCTTGTGCAGCCATGCAAATTACATCTAGTTTTCTCATGCCCATTTTGAAATACAGTTCCCATCCTACTTAACCATGTCCTGGTGTGAGACAATACCGTATTGAGAAACACTTGAAGCTACAATAGCAGCAATGCAGATCTTTTGTTTTATCATTAAGTGGAATGAATCCCTGAGGACTCAAGAGAACTCCACAGAAGCCTGATGTATGCAAAAAGAGGCTGGTTATGGTAAACAAGGTTAGAGATATGTGAATATTCAACATGCACATTCACACAATGAGTAGACAAACAATCCAGTATGATGGGAATTTTTGTGAGGGAGCCTTCCTTCTTGCCTGTAATAGAGACAAAGGGATAATATCCATCACCATTTATGAGATCTCAGATGAAGGAATGTAAAAATACCAATGCTCCATCCATTTGAGGCTGCACATGGACCTTGACTGAGCTACAGCAGAGAACAAAGTCTTTTAGCCCTAGCATGTGAGATCACCAACTGGAAGTCAAGTGCATAGGGCCAGGTAGATGTTTCTTGTTGCTCCCTACTCCTGGTGAAAAGTTCCTTTGCAGAAAGGAATAAGCATGTCCTAACAGTGAGAGCTGGCTAGCATGAGAGCTGGGGACAAACCTGGATCCAGAGCTCTGCACAGGAAAAGCAGCAAAGGAAGGTGGCATTCCACAGAGCTCTTAGAAACAGGCACAGAAATCCTAGTAATAGGACCAAGGTGGCCACATTCAGGCAATCAGACCAAGCACAGGAGCAGAAACAGGTCCAGCCATAGCCTTTGACATGTCCTTTTTGAGGACAGCAGGCTCCAATCTTCTGCATTGACATCTGCAGTAAATATGTTTCTTTCTGAATGTCTGCAGTTGAAAAACAAAACCAGTCTACAAGATGTCAGTGTTCATCTTCCGTGAGAAGTATATCAGTCAGGTTGTCAATTAAAAGCATTCACTGAAGGTGAGCTGTGGTTAAATTAATCTAATAGGAAAGCTCCATAGGTCAACAGCTTCCAGTCAGGGATGAGGGAATGTCACAGCACATTGCCTGTGATTGCACATGATGGTAATACTGTCTGCAGTCACCTGGAGGCAACATCCCTGGATATGTTAATGACACCTTTGCCTGCAGCCTGCACGGTGCTGTGGATCAGCATGTTTGAGCTGAAGGTTTGTTTCTGTACTGACCACAGCTCTTGTGCTGCTGAAATGCCCACGTGAGCATCCTGGGTGGCTCTCTGTGCTTGTGAAGCATCTCCTCCTCATATACCAGAAGAGCAATTGTCACACACCCAAGAGGAGATGAAAATGGGTCATGTGGAACGAATATATGGAACCAAGATTACAAGCAGAGAAGGTGCAGTCTGACACAGGACATCACCAAGATAATAACTGCTGGAGATCCTCACAGAGGCCAGCAGGATTTGGCAGTAGGGACTAGTGGGTCCTGCATGCTCTGCAGTCTGGTCCAAAAGCACCAGCCATGGAGTGTGAGCTGCTCCAAGGACCACACAGCCTGAAGAGGAGGACTCTGAGCCTTCACAGTGAAGTCCTGCCCCCTGAAGCAGAGGTGGCACAAGATGACTGAAAATCACTTTGCTGGCCAAATATCCAAATAAGAAGCAATGAAGATTTCCTGTCACCTCTGAAAAGCATTAATTTATTCAAAGGTGGAAAAATCTCAGGTCAGAAGCAGCAGGGTTTAGGCACACTTGCTTGCAGAGTGACACCTGAAGGTAGAACCAACTCTTTCAGCCATGACCAAGATAAGAAGACAATCCACATCAAACACAGCTGAATTTAAGGAAATATTAATCTTTGGCCCACTGCATTCACAGGACATAATTTGAAACTACAGGAAACACAAAAAAGACACAATCACACACATGATGTTGGAGAAAGAAATCTTCACCAAACCTACCTCAGCACTTCAGG
Source organism: Onychostruthus taczanowskii (assembly GCF_017590055.1). Classification (NCBI taxonomy): domain Eukaryota; kingdom Metazoa; phylum Chordata; class Aves; order Passeriformes; family Passeridae; genus Onychostruthus; species Onychostruthus taczanowskii. The sequence goes on along the minus strand of NW_024499239.1, from coordinate 21,867,417 downwards.
AGAAGACATGAAAAAATCCAGATGCTCAGAAATACTCCGCTGGTCACATCCCTCAGATGATGTTTTGTTCCTTAATATAATGTTTAAAGCAGTCTATTATCGGCTGATGTTCTTCAACCAATCAGTTCACATCTGGTTTTTTGTAAAACTACTTCATATTTATCCTCCCAGAGACGTCCTAAGCAGTAGTAGATATTTTCAGAGATGCAAAAGGAATTCTGGATTACTTTGGTTGCTTGGTTGGGGTTTTTTTCCAAGATGAAGAGGAATTTGAGAGCAAAACCAGTTTACTTGATTTACTCATCAAGATAATTTTTTTTGTAATACAGATAGCAGACATGAATATGGAAAAATAATGATGGTTTCTCTCATGAACTGAAAGATACCTTTTATCCATAAAATGTCTCAGAACAACTACAATCAAACAATAAAAAAAAATCCTTGAATTGGACACAACTGGTTTGTCACAATTCAGACAAATATTTGTTATGCAAAAGCAACTCCTATTTTAAAAGGCAGTGCAGGATATTTGGGAATGTTCTCAAGAGCTCTGTTGCCATCTCTGCAGAAACATAAAATTACATTTTTTTGACCATTTGCATCACAGCAATGGGTCAAGCATTCTGAAGGCACCATGGCTGGGTGCAGGAGCTGCTTCTGCCAGAAATCGTAGACATTTTACGTCATGCACATTCTGGTGTTTCCCGTTACTGTTTTCTTTCAGTGTAGGGATAATCCAAGATGTTTGCGTCTTGCCATTTAAAACTGAGAGAAAAACCACAACAGTATTTTCCATGTAAGCCAAAATCTTTCACATGTGCCAACTGCCAAAGCAGACAAAAGAGCTTTGATCACAGTCAGACACCATAACTAGCTACTTGTTTTAATTACAGAAAGTTTTAGCTATTATTACACGACAGGCTGGCACATTCAGCACATGACATAATTTTATGAAAGCTTTTCATTTCTCTCAGCACAGCTCCAGCCCTAGGCTATTCCACTCACAGCAGAAGCATCAGTTTGAATGAAGCCACGGAGATATCACAAACTGAGACCCACAAAACCCAACCAAGCACCAATCCCACTCCCAGCTGGATTGGAAGAACATCATTCTCAGTGCTCCAGCCAGGGCAGAGCTGTCAACTGCCTACAGATTGTTTTCTTTTGTTCTTTTAATTTCTCGGGATGAAACAATTCTAAGCCTCTGGGTTTTTGGGATATATTGCCTATTGCTTTTACTTGATGTTGTCCTTCTATTTATAGTACATTTGCTGTTTTAAGTGGCTGATAAGCTAACCCCCAAAATATTGGGTGTTTTCGTGCCTGAATGACTGTCAGACCACCAAAAAAACCCAGTCATGGCACAAGTCAACCCAAACATTTTTATAGGTATTCCTGGGCTAGTACATGTTTTCATCTCTCTTAGCAATAATTGAATTTTTTGGCAAAGGTTTCTGTGAACAAACTCACAAGAGCACTGATGAAGAGCAATTCAAAGGGGCTGTGACAGTCCTAAAAAAGGCTCTGTGATTTCTATTTGAACAAATGCTTATGAAGACTCGTTTTCTCAGAGCTCTGGAGCTCTAATCCTCATCTATTCAGCCCATTGGAGAAAAATACCAAATCACATCCCCTATCACTGCATCTAATTTCAAATGAAATCAAAGAAGCGTAGTAAAGAGAATAAACACAAATAATTAGTGGCAACAATAACATAGGAACTGGTTTGAAAGAATATCTTTCCTTTGGAAAACACTGGAAAGCAGTGTCAGAGTTTAATTTCAGAGATTTCTGTTTAATGTCAGAGATTAATTTAACAGCCATTAAAACATCTTATTAACTCAAGTGCTAATTGAGTGCTTGGCAGGAATAACAGAGCACTGCCAACCATACACATAAAAATGGCTAGAATTTGAAGAAATTCTGTGGTTTAACATTTTATTACTTTTATAACTTGCTAATATAGGTTTAGCTAACTTAGGTGGCCTTACCTACCTCCTTTGTACCTGTTTTGAAGATGCCATGCTCTGATGGCACAAAGTCTCAACTGAACTTAGGAAAAATTAAGTCCTTTTGGCTGAAATCTTCCAGACTGGGCTGAAACATGTGATTTGCAGTGACGCCAGAGTTTGCAGGCAGAAAGGTGCAAACTGCTGAGCTCTGGAAATTCTCAGTGCCATGACTGCTGACATGATGGGCACTGAGAGAGGCAAGGTGAGCACTGAGGGAACAACTGGCTCAGCTGTTCCAGTAAAGGACCCATGACCATGCTGACCACCACCCTTCCAGAACTGGTATTTGAGCTCCAGAGTAGCAGAAAATTATTTTCTTGTACATGGATATCTGCAGTCTGTAGGGAAAAGTTAGACCAGCAATGCTCCTTCCTCTATATTTGACCCTCAACAGCGATGGTTTGTGGTTAACACACGCTGCTTCCTGGGTCCTCTCATCCCTTGCACCCATAGCCTGTGAAGGCATCCTACCCTGGCTCTAGACCTAGAGAAGATGGACACAGATTGCTGTGTTTTGCTTTTGCAGAAGCACAGGGATCACCTCCATCCATTCTTCCACCAGCACCCACAGCAGGAGGAAAGCAACTAGTTTTTCCTGACCAAGCAAAGCTAAGGCACCATATAGCCTGAATTTTGCTTGAGACTTCAAGTATATCCCACAGCTGGAAGTGTTACAGGGACTCTCAGCTCCAAACCTCTCCCTTGATGACTGCAAATGGAGGTGACGCTAAGGACCTCACTCCTTTAGGGCAAGCCAGAACTTCCAGTCACATCATCTAAACTGAGCACAGGCAGGAGATTATTTGAGCTCAGCCCACCCTAAACACAGGACAGATACTTTGAGACCAAGTGAGAGCAAACAATACAGATTAAAAGTTTAGGGTCATGAAGTTTGTTAAGTTTAAAAACACCTCAATTTGTTTTCTAGCCCTCAGCAGGGACACACCCCTAGCAATATGTGCTTAGATACACAGAAAGCAATGGATGAAGCCTGGATTTATGGGCTGACCCAAGCTCCTGACTTGTGTGTGGCTGCAGCACATGCTCCCCTGTCTGGGAGTCTTTGCTGTGATTGCTGTACCTGCAGTGAGCGTGGCTTCCTCCTCCAGCTCAGCAGCTGCAGCCATGGTGGTCGGTGGTCTCACACACAGCTGCCTCCAGCCTGAAGTCAGGAGCCCCTGAAAGGTTATTTAGCTCAAGCTTCAAAGCTGCTCAGCTGCCCTTGATGAAGCTGCAGTGAAGCATGAGCCAAGCAAGAGTGACCAGGGCAGGACTGGAAGGTGTACCTAGTGTACCTAGGACAATTCAGGCTGCTAGGCTTGCACAGGTACCCAGGACAGCTTATAGAGTGCTTCAAGTTGTCTACTCCACTAGGAACCTTGTTCAGAGGAGGGAGGGAGGGTTTGCTGCATGTCATGTCCCCCAGCCACCTAGAAATGACCAGCCACCAAACAACTAGTGCTTATTAATAAACTTGCTTAAGGAAATTGGCTGGAGTCTGACTTTTCATTGTGCTGAATGAATGGAGCTAAATATAATCCAGAGCTCGTTTTGCTGGGTAACAATGCACGAGAGACTTCCTGTTCTAGCAGAAATCCCTGAGTTTAAAAGTAGAAGCTTCTCTAGGCTGGGTGAAATTCTTCAAATCTAAAGAAACACTGAGGTCACTATCAAAATTCTTCTGTCCTCCCAAATACAGATATTATTTTGGTACTCTGTGTGAGAAGTAATGTAGTGTCTCTCTTAGAACCCAGCTGAAAGCACAAGTTGTTTTAATCAATGAGCTCTCAGATACAAAGGTACTTCTTGGCTTAAGACCCAAATTCAATAATTATTTTTTCAGCTGAACTGGAATAAAGACATTATTTAAACATGTATCTGTCATCTCACACTGCCTGCGGCTGGCTGTTGGATATCTATTTCTCAGCAGCACTGTGGCAGCTCCTTATGTAAAAGGAAAAAAACATAACCATTTCCTTGCATGACTTCATTTTGGGATTACGCCTCCTTACTCCTGGAGCATCCTGTCAGGAGACAGTTTCAGGTGCTAACAGAGCCCATGGTGGGTGTGCAAGTGCACACTGGTCTTTGCAAATTGTTTGTGTGGCAAATGTGCCACACAAAGGGCCTCAGCTTTTGATTTTTTTGCTCAGTGCAAAATGAATCACAGTCTGGTTGGGCTGCAGGAGAGAGGAGAGAACAGCAGTGGCACCACTGCCAGGGCTGGGATTCTGGAAATTGAGCCATGTAAAAGTACTTTAATCCTGCCAGGCTCCTCTCCTTCATTTTGCCATTGGTTATGTTACAGACCCATCAACTTTCTGAATAGTTTTCCAGGTTCAGCTTTGCTCCTACAGTGCTGCCAGTATGAGCAGCCCCCTTGCACAGATTGTGCTCTAGGAGAACAAGGACCTAATCTATGAGCCCTTTTTTTAGCTCTGCAGTGCAAAATCTGAATTTTTCCCTTTGGGGCAGCGCCATGCATAACGGACCTGAATTCAGTATTGCCAGTAAATACTGACTGTCCTCCTCCTGTGTGCATAGCTGCAAGATGGTGTTGGACTGCATTCAAGCCTCATGGGAATGTGGTGATTCCCTTAGAGGAGGAGGTCAAGGTGGTCAGGTGAACCACCGTTGTTGTGGGTTGGGTGCTGAACACTAAAGGGTGATAGAAGTTTTAGGAGGCTTTAAAGCCAGAATAAGAATTGGTGAAGCCCCCAGGCAGAGCCAACATGGTCCATTTACTTCACACACCTGGGGTCAAGGCACTTAGTCAAGGGGTAGAAACAAGGAGGAGGCAGAAACTGGTGGGGTGAAAACAGAGATGTGTGTTGGAGGTGGAGAGTGGGCAGGAGGCCATGATCTCAGGGTACAAGTGAAAGGAGGTGTGAAAAAAAAGACACACTGGGTACCTGATAGGGAGCTACTGATGATCTCTTGGATCATCTCCTGTACAGGAAGGTTCCTGGGAGGCTCCTGGGAGGCCATGGCCTTGCTGTGCTCCTGTGCCATATCTGTAGGGCTTGCATAGACAGGTGGCTGGGTCTGCAACATTTAAGTAGACTGCAACAACCTATTTGCTAATCCTCTGCTTGTGTTGGGCTGCAGGTGTACACAGATAATAGACAGATCACCTTACCCTCCACCAGTGAAATCTGGGGCATTGCTGGTTCTTTTCAAGGCTGGGTGACAGTCACACTGCTGCAGAGAGCGTCACTTATGGGAGAAAACACCTTAGTAAGCCTTCAACCCAAGGCAGCAGCACCCAGGTGCAAACTACTGCCTTGGGCACAATTCCACCTGAGCTGAACCTGCAAGAGAAAGTCAGCATTATCAGTTTCAGTTGCTCTATCCTGTATCTGTCCTGTGTTTAGGATGGGCTGAGCTGCAACTCTGGTGAGTTTGATAGTTAGGAACAACCTTCAAAATCTGTATGTGTGCTCTCTGTCTCCCCTGTCCACCAAGTGGCCTTTCAGCCTGGAGCAGCACCATGCAGCACTTTCCCTCACTGTCCCGTGACTGTGGTTCACAGGGGACTTTCCCCACTATCAGGCTACCTCTATCTGCTGGATGATGAACACATAATCTGGAGCTTGGGCTGTCCCCTTGGACAGAGCCTGAAATGCTCTGGCACAGCCACAGTCCCTCAGTGTGGGGAGCTTGAGAAACACAGGGCTTGAGAAAGACAGGGCACACTGCTGTCCACGAGTAACTGAGATGGCTTTTGTACCTCAGTCAGGCCCTGCAGAACCCTCCAATCTGTGGGGAGTGGCTGGAGGATACAGGAGCAGATTCTGTGCTCTCACCCTGTGCTTTGATGCTTGTGCTTAATGAGTTAATCAGCTGCTTGTTGTCGCGCCTGAAATATAAATAACAAACAAGCAGAGGATGAACTGGTAAAATAACAACAAACAACCAGGGGATGAACTGAAACAAGCAAAACATTTTCTGCCATGTGCTCCTTTGACTGTAACATCAAAGATCATATTAAGATTTTTGTAGAAGGCTACTTCTCTGAGTGTCTTAGCTCCAAAATTATCAGGAGTGTCAAAATCCATTTGCAGGAAGACCTTCTGGGGAGGAGGACGCTGCTGAAAGGGCAGAGATGTTTAATATTTCACGAAGGGCATGCACAGACTAACACACAGTTCTCAAAACATCCTCATTAAAATGCTTTAATTAACAGTGGTTCAAACACTAGCAGACTTGAAGATTCACATGTCTCAGATACATTGGGGGTGCTGTGCACTGCTCAGGTCCCAGTGGGAGCATCCTTTTCCTCTGCCAGGGGAAGGGATGCATCTTGACCCCCTTCACAATCTCATTCTACCACCATGTTGAGATTCCTCCTCTCAAAGGGACAATAAATATATTTTACCCAACCACATGCCAGCCAAGTAACCATTCATGCAGGAGCAAACTAAGTCAACAGTGTAAAGGGAGCAGCAGAGATGATCCTTTCCTTTTCAAAGGCCGTAGTTTCAGTTCCCCAATGTCATTAATCTAATTAAGCAACTACCTGGCATCTGAACTAAGCACCCCCCTCCTCCCACACAGGCACAGGGAGTGCTTCCCAGCCCTTGGTCACCTTGTCTGTATTTTGGAGAAAGGACAAGGAGAGGGCTTCACACCAAGCCAGACAACAGAAAAGCAGGGGCAGAACCCCATTTATATGAGGTCTTTTTTAAAATGGAAAAAAGATGCTTCTTTTCTCATCCAGAAGAGACAGAATGCCTTACACTTTCTGAAAAACTGAGTTAATTAATGAAAAAAGAGATGTAGGGTAAAGTGGGTGGGGAAATATCCCCAGTGATTATTGTTCTTTGGGCCAGGAAGGACTCTGGGGCTCTCTAGGGGCTCCAGGGGTGTGTGATTATGCAAGAGTTGAACATCCACAGTGACCTGGTGCTGCCCACCCCATCCCCATCACAGGCACTCCCTTCCATCCAGGAACTCCAGCCTTCCCTGACATGTGCAGCTGCACAAATCACAGGGAAAGGTCAGGGACTAAAAGTGCCAGCAAGACCAACCAAGTTTCCTGACGGCAGCAGCCCATGAGGAAATGCCCTTTGCCACCAGTCACTTTATCTAAGAGATAAAGAGGAAGGGGCTGCTCTCTGGGCAGACTGCTGCCACCCCACAGCAAAGCCATCGAGGAGCTGGGTGGCAGCTGGTTCTGCACTGCCTTTTACAGTGATTATTAACCAGGCTGGAGTCACATTCCCAGCAGCTTCCTTTGGTCAGCACTGACGTAGCAGCAAGCCATGGTGAGTCAGGTCTGCTGAGTGAGTGCCTGAATGACTCCATCCTAGCACATGGATTGGCTGGAAGGTGCCATCCCTGCACATGGATCCCACTGGAGGATGCCATCCCAGCATGCAGAGCAGCTTGCACTTCAACCTACAATAGATATGAATTTCTACTCCAGAGAAAATACATTTTAATTATGCAAACTCTATGCGCATTTTTAAAACATAGGGAAAGAAAAACCAGGACCCTGTTCTTATCTTTTTGTGAAATCATTATTCATTTGAAATACATGGATAATTAACCACATTATCATGCAAATTTAAGTGAATTGAGCTGGCTGAATTAAAGAGACTTCACCTACCTAACCATAAAAATTGCAACACGGAGCTGTCGCAACGAAGCTCTGAGCACTATTTTTAGTGCAGCGCTGTAAGAGGGCCTGTGGGAGGGCATCTTCCAAAGGAATGCAGACGGTATCTTTCAGGAGGAATTCATCCTTAGGAAACCATTACTAGCTCTCACGAATGGCCGAGGGATATTTTTCTGGCTGGCCTGGAGTTTATACACAGAGAGCCACATGCAGCGAAAAAAAATCGTGACTCATTGAATTTAAGGAACAGTTTACTGAAGCCAAATTTTCAAGTGCTCCTCCCTCTGCTCCTGGCCCCTTGGCTCGCTGTCCTTGGGGCACACCAGCCCTTTACTGATGAAAAAAACTAAGTTGAAACTTCTTATTTACTGCTTCTGAATGAAAGCTGTTTAGCTTTTTCAGAATTACAGTTCTACACAGCACTCATGCCATACTTTTATTCACCTGAAAAATACCCAGTCCTGAGATTAATTTCTTTACATTTTCTGTGGTTTTAAAGCATTGCATCTTTGACTGTCGGGTCTCAGGCACCAGTGCTTGAAGAGGACATGCACAAAGAATTCCCCTCATCAAAAAAGGACAATGAAAATCCAAAGCAGACCCCGAATGATGATTTTTCCAAAGATATTTTTGTTCTTGTTTGTTTTGTTATTCTTTGCGGTTTTATTTTTACTTTTTTGCCTGTCCACACATTAACTTTGATCTCTGTAAGAGAGTACAGCTCATGCTTAGGAAGTACCTTGATTCTTGTTCAGTTGCAACCTTGTGTGGGGTGCCCCTTCCTGGTCATCCTCCCAGGACACTGACAGGTACTTCTGGCACACTGGCATTGCAGAATCTCAGGTGCACAACGTGGTGGCTGATTGAAGATGCTGTGTTAATGAACATTGTCCTCAGACATTCACAAACAGCTAAACCTGGCTGTCTTTCCCCCAAATACCTTTAAAGACATAAACTGAGAATAGGCTGAATAGGCATAAACTGTCCAGGCTGAAATTTTAACACATCTGAAGAATCAAAATCATTAAATGAGTCACATAAACTCACATTTAACTAGTAAAAAGTACTTAGCAGTTTAGCAGCATCATCTTTGAAAAAAGTCACAATGCCATATAAGTGGACATTTTGAGATGAAGTTTTGTGGGTGTTTTTAGATGTATCACCCTCACTCTCTTCCTCGCTTGAATATCTTACCTCAAAAACATTTGACCCCAGATGCTGTATTCAGGAATCTTTAGATGAAGGGGAATCCAGGAGTTCCCATCTCCATGAAAGTCACTGGGACTTTGGTTGTCCAAGTGACTTCAGCAAACAAGGACTTCAAAGCCTTGCAAAATAGTACAGCTCAAAAGCATAAATAAAGGTTGTAACAGGCCTGGGATTTTCAAATACTTAACTGCTTTTTTTATGGAGATGTTTGCACTTATCAGCCTTATCCCATGCTTCAAAGGGTGACCAGTGGTGATCAGCTTGGCTGCCCATCCCTAACACCAGCTCTTCCTTCTAATTTTGCCTCTCGCTTGTTGAAACTTGGTTTTGATTGCACATCCATGGGGGAAAGATTTACATTTTCCTACACGTCTGCAAAATGCCTGCCACAATGTCTGAGCCCTCTAGATGCAATAATAATAATAATAATAATAATAATAATAATAACAACAACAACAACAACGAGCACAATTCCCAGTGTGCAGGGTGTGCAGCGAGGCAGCTGAGAGCCCGACTGCCAGCAGCTTTGTAGTCTGACATCTAATTACCAGCAGAGAGGGTGGAGGAAGGCCAGCTATAGCAGAGGAAGAGGGAAAAGCTCCTGGGAGAAAACCAGGGTGCTTTACAAGGTGGAGTTGCTCTGCTCACCTGTGCTTAATGAAGATGCTGTGACTAAACATTTTTAAGGTATCACTCCAGAGAAATCCCTTTGTTTCTATTGGGAAAGTTTGTCTGGGTGGATTTGAGGTTGTTTTCTGCTGCTTAGGGAATTCCACAGGCTGGCACAGACCACAAAACACCCTTAAACATCAGCAGAAATCAAGAAGCAGCAAATGAACAGGGATTGCCATGCCATCAGGGAATGCCAGGAGGTGGATACAGGCTGTATCAAGAGCAGGCACAGGAAATCTGCTGAGTCCCAAACCCCTCTGATTTATTGCCCTGGTGCAAACCATCTGCCCAGCACATGGTCAGTCAACCTGACACCTCCAAGAAATCCCACCTGAAAACCCAGCAGGCTGAGACAGGGCGAAAGGGACAACTTGGGTCATAAATACTGCTCTGTGTTTCTGCAGGGAACTGAGCTACATATTTCACTCAGAGTGAGTGAGTGGGTAAGCTGGTGAGGGATATGGGTGGGGGTTTTTGTTTTATGGGAAAAAATCTGCAATTTTGGAATTTGTGTTCTACTTCGAAGCAGGTAATAAATTTGTCACAGACTGCAATTCCAAAATTGCTTCACATGAGGTAGATCAAAGTGTTTGGTGTCTATGAAATCTGATGTAGGCCTTTAAAAATCATAAATTATCTTTTTCTATAAAACTGAAAGACCTTGAACCAAAACATTCCAAAATATAGAAAAATCTGGAGCAATTTGAGTTTATTTAAATTTTGTCCAATTCAAAGCAGTTCTTCAAGAGAATTCTTTTCCCAACACATCAGCATTTCCAAGCAGAAAAAACCACTGGTCCTGTTTCCCATCCCTGGTGTTGTTCTTGCACCTCTGCTCAAAAACCCCTAAAACTTTTGAAGCTGGAGAAGGCAGCTCATGCTGGCAGCAGCTTTGGGGAATGGTTCCCCTGTGCTGATGTGAGCCCTGGACATGCTGGGATCTCCTGGGATACCCAGAGCAGACACCCAGGCATTCCCCCAGAGCCTTATCAGCCAGGCACACGTGGCCAGCTGGTTTCTGTCACCACAGGCAGAGCCGGAGGGCACCGCACACGCGGCTGCCTCTGCACAAAACAGCACCCTGACAGGCATTTTCTTGTCTCAACAAATTACCCTAAAGTGCCCTAAAATATTCAGTTTGCTGGAAGGAATTGGAGAAACGTGAAGACATAGGATGTGTTTTGCTGAGCTGACCAGAAAACTCTTCCCGCAAAGTCAGGGCATGATGTAGCACGGCAGCAGAAGGTGAGAAGGAGATGAAGGCACAACAAAGCAAATGTTTTGCAGTGACATTTGTCCTGGAGTGTAAATTAAGAGCTGGAAGGGCTTGGTGACAGTCCAGCACACACCAACAGCAGGGTCTGCATCAGGAGCCAGAGGCGACAGCCCAGCCTGCAGGACCAGCTGCCAAGGCGATGCTAAAGGTAGTCTAAAAATAAAGCACTTATCAGGGTGAGAAGGGCTGAGTATTTCATCACTGTGCCTCGATCGATGACTAGCAAAGCATGAGCAAAGAGGATTTCTGTTTTGTTAGAAGATGTTTTCTGATTCACAGTTTGCTGGGCTTGGGCAAATACCTTCCATTGACTTAAACCTTGTGAGAATGTTGTGCGAGCACTGGGCTGCACCTTCCCCCACCCGCTGGCATCTCTGCTCCTTTTGGTGCAGACAGCAAAACACAGCACAGAAAAAACCACATGGCTGGACCACAACCTGTAAGAAGCAACAGGTTTGGTGCTCAGCTCCTCTTCTCTCCACATGGAAAGGCAAGCAAACCTTTCCCTGCTATAGGAAAAAAAGCTTCACCCCATCTGAGTGACTTGAGAAACTCTGTCCTGAGAGATTTGTTATTTAAGGGACATTTCACTGAGCACATGGGTAGGTTTGGTTCTTAAGGCCTTGCATCTCAGGGAGACAGGCAGGGAAAGGGCAGGGAGAGGAGCCTGGCAGGGGCAGAGCATTGGCAGTGCAGACTGGTGGCACTGCTGGTCCCACGGTGCTGGGCCCCTCTCCGCAGGCTGTAGGCAGGCTCTGAGCGGCTCGGGGCAGCTTCACCCCCTTGCCCACACGCTGGGACAACCTATATACACCTGTGGCATCCAGCATCAGCCGCTCCCGCAGCACGGATCCTCACTCAGGCAGTTTCCCACAGCTGAGCCGAGGGGAGCTCCGCACGCACGGGGGGATGGCACAGACACGGGGACAGGCTCAGCGCTGCCATGCCGGGCACGCGGCCGCCGCACCGGGAGCCGCGGCCGTGGGAAAGCCTTTGATCCGACCACAGCGCCCAGGGCCGCCTGCCGGACTGCGCTGCCCTCGGGTACCTGCCCTTGTAAACATCGGCGCCGGCGCACGCAGAAGCCACATCCTGTCACCCCTTGTGCAATCTGCAGGGCCATCTCCTCGTGGCCACAGCGCAGAGGTTGCGACACGCAGGGAGCGACACGTCCGTGTGGGGCAATGCGGGGCCGGTTCCGTCGGGCGCGGCCCCGGCTCCATCCACCCGCACGCACACGGGGTTTATTTATGTGACCACTGCAGAGTACGTGCATCGGGAGGTGGTTTCTGCAAGTAATTCTTCTCTCCACAGGAACATATATCTGACTTTGTAATTCATGCATGCCTGGGAAGTTCAATCCAGTCCCACTGGAGTAGCAAGCTTGGTGGGAGTTTATTTATTTAAAAGAGTGCATGCAGTAGCACAGAAAAAAAAAAATCGAATCTATCAGAAACCATAAGTCTTAATCCTAACCTAGCTTTGCTTGTCTTAAAATATGGTCTAAGGAAACTGCTTTTAAAATGTGGCTTCCCTGTAGCCTTATTGCAATCCCCACACAACAGTGTAATAGTATAATAATTAAAACATTTACAAAATGAAGATAATCTATAGCTGATCCAAGTTTCTATGGAAATTTGGAGGCTATGCTGCATGCAGCTGTTCCCAACTAATGCAAAGGTTGGCTGTAACTTTACTTCTGAGCCCGTTTGTAACTTGGGAATTTATCTGTTCTGTTTACACAGTGTTCAGCTTGCACAGCCCTAGAGTGCAACATTTCTATGATTCCCAAGCAAAAGGGTGCTTCATCCTCTTGGCTCAGCCTGAGTAATTAGTGTTCTTAGGCTTAATGAGGCACCTCTGCTGAAAGGTCTGGGTGCTTGCTGTGGTGTTGCAGACATTGCACTGAATGAGATCTACAGAACAGCAGATGTACAAGGGGTGGACTGCAAGCCCTTGCTCACACTGGCCTGTTGTACCCCCAGATTTGGCAGAGGCTCTGCCAGACGATGGGCTGTGGGTATGAGCCCATCCCCACTGGTTCCAGCTAATGGGTTTTGGTGAGCCCATGAAGGGTAAACAAAGACCAGAGGAAGCAGAAAAAAGACAGATTTTCCCCAGGATGAGGCTAGCATCTAAAGGGTAGGAAAATAGTTCTCTCTAAAGTCTTGGGCACCTTTATACATGCCACCTTATTAACACTTTCACAAACTCAGATCAGGGGAAGCTGTCGGATGACAAAGAAAAAGGGAAAAAACACCTGAAAAAGGATTTTAAATGCAATGATGAAGGACTTTTGGGGCTTATATTTTATAAATCAGGCTGGTAAAAGGCTGGACAGCCTGCAACTTCTTGTGGGAGAGCAGAGAGCAGGCACTTGCTACCTGCTCATCATCCTGACATGATTATGTTTTACATTCACTAACTTATCTCCAGTTAGTGCGTGGCTGGTATAAGCAGTTTTCACTTTGCAATGTTAAATTACTAATGAAGAAAGTATTAATAACCTCTAAGCAAAGAAAGCTGGCCAGAGGAGCAAAGTTCCAGCAGCTACACAATGGCCCCAGGGGTGTAAAATCTTCAAGCCTCATTGAAACAACAGCATGAAAATCTGCTTTTTACAAAGGGAGAGAAAAACTCTGCCAGTCAGGAGTGCACAGAAGAAAATCTTTCAGCTGAAGTAAGGCCAGAGGTTCCCATCCTGAACAAATATTTAGCACCATTCACCAAATGAATCCCTTAGCATTAGTTTAAACTCAAAGACAGAAAGTCATAAAGCTTCACAGTGGGAATTTGAAAAAAAACTCAAACAACTAAAAATAAGCCAAAATATGCAAAAGAAACCCCCAGTCCTAGTATTTTAATTCCTGTTTGTATTTAGCCGCTGCAGGACAGCTGAGTTACAGCTGGCATGGAGGTGGTGATGGCTCAAAAGTGTCATTGATTTTAGAGAGTAACTGTATCTAGAGGTCCTCAGTCATTTCTCAGTGAAAATAAATTGCAAATAATGATACGTATCCCAAGACATTAAAAAGTCAGTCAAAGAGGTCCTACAGAAATGCCGGAAAGGGACTTTTGACTAGAGCATGTGGTGACAAGACAAGGGGTATAGCTTCAGACTGACAGAGGGCAGGTTTAGATTAGGTATCAGGAAGAAATTCTTTACTGTGAGCGTGAGGACAAGGGATTTGAATACACATATGTTGTATTGCATAAGCATGTAAGCCAGGCTGAGATCAACCCAAACTCCTCTGCTTCCCCAAAGGGCAGGATCAGCTCAGCCCCAGCAGGCACAGACTCTGCTCTGATGGACAGCAATGCCCTGCTCACCCTCTGGTCTCCTTGACTTGTGTGTGCAGAATAAGGAAGGGGTTCTGATGTAATACAAGAGTGATTTCCTAGAAGACAAGAAGATTTGCTGAGCTGCCTGTGCTAAAGAGTTGTTTGCAGAAGCACAGGTCTCTCTCTGTCCACGCCGGGGTTTGCAATAATAAATCATGGGTTCACTTGGAATCATTCCTTATTGCCTGTGGGAACCCTGTTGCTAAGTCACACAATTATGTCACTGTGGAGCATCTATGATGTTTTTTTGTAGTTGGGTTTCTTTGGCTCCCCAGAAAATCTTCTGGCCATACAGGTTTCCTTAAGGAAAAAAATCTTAAATTTCTAGTTACATATTACCTAGATTTTGGTCATCATCTTACCTGGACAGCCCATGAAAACTTGTCTTCATATGGTTCTCTGCTGGGTTATAACAGTGGCCACCTCATCAGAGCTGCTCACTCTCCTTTTTGGGACAAAACAGATAAAATATTATAGGGTCTACCAGTATATGTTTCCAGAAGTCCTATATCAGTTCCTTATCATCATCATCATCATAAACCATAGCAACACAAAAATTGAATTAAGATTTATCTGAGATTAACAAACAGATCTCCTTCAACATATGAAGAAGTCCATTAGAAAGTAATTTGCTGTCTGCTTGCTTTCTATCCTAGAGAAGCTCTGGATGCCCCATGCCTGGAAGTGTTCAAGGCCAGGTTGGATGAGACTTTGATCAGCCCAGGCTAGCAGGAGGCATCCCTTTTCATGATGATCTTTAAGGTCCCCTCTAATCCAAAGCACTCTGTGATTATGGTTTGCAGGACACCACGTCTCTTACTCCGATGGCCAGTGTTGTTGTTTCTATGATTACACTGTTTTAAAGCCAGAGCCTAAAAATCTCTGCACATACTGAAATTTCTCCTTGTAAACATAAAGGCTTTGGTTTTGTTTTTTTTTTTTATTTTGTTTGTTTGTTTTTTAAATTTAGATTCTGGTATTTTCTTTGTGACTATCATTGCTACACACATTAAACCAGCTCTGAGGTTAGACAGCAATTAGAGCAAATGTTAAGATCATCAGCCACTCAGGTCTGTTAAAGCAGAAAACTATTTTTGAGGCAATCCAAGAAACACAGCCCAGCTGGCCAACAACAACACACCTTCCTCATAAAGACGCAGGTTTTTGTGCAGCTGCATCTGACCCCTGAGCTCAGAGGAGCCCGAGTGCCAGCTAATAATGCAGCTGCAATGCAGATACATCCTGGGAGCACACTGCCCTTCAGTTTGCTTTCCCAAAAAAGGGGGAGGTGCCTGGTGTCCAACTGTGTCTACCCAGACAGATAGAGACAGAGCGATACAAGAGAAACCTGTTACAAAGAGCAAACTGAGCCAGACCTGAAACCGTGACAAGACGGTGCAAGCTGGGATCCAGGAGCACATGAGCTTCTCTTGCAGAACCAGTTGTCCTCATCCAGTGCAACTTTGGTTTCCACTGGCAGGGAAGATCCTTTTTCCTGTCAGAAGACAGAGCGTGTCCTTCAACAGGCTGCAGCATTTGCATGGCAGAATGCATTCCTGATTAGAAATGGCCGCAATCTTCCAATTAATTAACAGCTAAAAATTACTTTAAAGAGGTCTTTAATATTTCTTTTTTTAACCTCCTCTGGTCCCCTTGAAATTTAATACAAGAAAAAACAGTGTTAAACTTCTAGGGTGTTTTAATTCACTTTAATTCTCAAATACGTCCCAGACTTTTAAGAACAAGGGTTGTTGTCTATCATTCATCCCAATGGCACCTTCCAGGCCATACTGCAAACTGCAAGGATCCATTAAGGAGAAGGCTACATCAACAGCCCTTCTGTTGTACAGCTGCTTTGCCCAAGCAGTGTGGCCATGGTGTTCCTGGGATCCAGAGCAGAGGGGTGGGAGGGCAGGAGCTCCTGGTGGGAGCTTCACAGGATCTCCATCAGCATGGAGGGAGCCTGCAACCCCAGAGAAACGAAGGAAAGGTTTTGGTAACCAAACTGACCTTTATGAATACTGCTGGTATCATAAATATGTCTGCAGACCTTCACAAGATGCCTGTTGGCAAGGAGGAAGGAGCAGGACATGTGCACACATGCAGGGCACACCAGGAGGCATGGGCACTTTTAAGCACCTGCTTTTAAATAATTCAAACCATGTTCTTTTCAATCCTACCTCAGGCAGGCCTCCAATGTGTTCCTGGCACCCACACACTGGCTTCTCAGGGTTTAGTCCTGCAGTCTGCATCCATCCTTCCCTCTCCTATTTGATCAACAAGTTTGTAAAATGCTGATTCTGCAGGGATTTTTCCATTTTTCTCTGAAATGAAACTGTCACATGGAAAGGAGAACTCATCTGTTGTACCAATGTGTGAGATAAAAAGGATGCAGACTGCAGAATGGAAAAAATAATAATAAAAACAAAAAGACATCAAGGCCAACAGAAGCAAGACATATTGAGTAGGGAAGAGCTAAGTACCTTGTTTATATACATCTCAAGTGCTTTTTGTTTGTGGAATAAAAAAGAAAAAAAGATATCTGGATGTTCATACTCATATGGGGACATTACAGTATCATTAAACTTGTAGACTTTCTGTCTTCCCCAGTCCATTAACATCCCATCCCCACACCTCAAGCAAGATTTCCCTGGAGATGTCACCTTCTTTCATCACATCTAATATCTAATAAAGACACAAGAGAATTTAATAACAGACTGCACAGGGGAGACTTCTGTTCAAACAGCCAAGGCTGCAGCTGATGAGTTCCTGCTACAGATGCTGAAGAAGTATAAGAGTCACCAGGAAACTGCAGGGTTTAGTTTTGGAGATCATGCTATCAAAGGCACTGATATCACCCCAGCCAACCCAAAATTTGTACAAGACATAAAAACTTGTCCAGCCTTTCCAGTTTCACCTAGTTGAGTCCAGCTTTCTGTCACTTGGCTCTATAAATTTACAAAATTCTTTGGAGGGGGACTGCCTTCTCTAAAAGATCCTGAGACAACACAGCAAGTGAAAAAGACCAAAGTGGTCAAAGTGAACTTGTACCCATCTTAATCACACTTGCTGAATTTAAGAGTATTCCTGGATTGCTTTAAAAAATCTGCTGCCCTACTTGAGAAACCAGCTCCTTATTGGTCTCCTGCTGGAATAAGTACTTGCATGAAGAGCACAGTATTTGATGGGCCCTCTCTCCCTGATACAGTTTCCACAGGCAAAATTGTCAGGAAGGACCATTGCCTTTGGGTACTGAAATTCCAAAACCTTAGGAAGCTAATGTTTTGGGGTTTTTTATGTGGAAGTGAACAAGCATTGTCACAGCAATGGTCTTGTGTAAAACCATCTCTAAAATTCCAGAAAAACTGGGAAATGAAGGTTGCTAAAATACCACATAATTTCTGAAAATTGTGGCAAGATAAAATAAAGCACACTGACCTGACAGCTGGGTCTTAGGGTTCTGTATGGTTTATTCATGCACTGCCTGCTAGGTCCTTTGTCATTCATCTTTTACAAATCTATGTTCACACATTCATTCTGCAGAGGTGTACTGGAATGTTTTTCTATAAATGCTTTTGCTGCTGGAGATGGGTGATTGGCTTCATGATTCTTCTCAGGTGTGTGTTTAAATGGAGAAGGGAACAAGCCAAGTATAGACATATGTCTGGTTACAAACATTATATATGTACTGTGAGGTAAATATACATGAGAAATGGAAAATGTTTATTTGCTGAGAGATGAGCCAGACAACCAGGGGCAATGCCCTTAAGAGTTAAGCTCCCAGTTTTGCCACTGGTTTGCTGAGGAGGACAGATATGCAAGGTATTGGTAGTAGCTGCACCAAGGTTATTATTGAGTAAAGAACTCAGGACCCTTTCACTCCCCCTTTCTCACTAAATCTTTGAATTCAGGTTTTACTACACTAAAAATTTTTTTTATTTTCAACTATTTAATGTAAATTGCCAGATTTCTTGTATGCTTCAGGAGATTCCTTCCAAAGTGGAATAGAGTTGGTATTAATTTCTGGGCATTCTCCCAAAAATATCTCTGTTTTTCTTGTTCCTTCACAGGCTCAGTGATTCCCTCATTCTGGGCTCCCCCTGCTTGGTGTGCTCATCCTGCTTCTGGAGATCTCACAGACCTGGTACATCACACATTTGTGTGTCACCCACTTCTGCCACCCCAGGGACTCCTCACCATTTTGCTGCCAGAGCATTGAGCCATGGGGAAGAAGAGGTTTGTAAGGTCCAGAAACAGTCTTAGGGAGAAGAAAGGAAATGCTGAGTGTTGGCTACTTGGCAAAGGCTGCGTGTCTGCTGCCATTGTGGAAAATGCCTGGGAGGCACCATTAACCATTGCTCTTTGCTACGGGCTGGCTTGTGTCCACACCACTAAGGACCAGCGCTCTCTGAAGGGCAGTGGTTACCTTCATGCTGTGCAGCACTTGGCTTGGCTCTCCTCTGAGCTGCCTGCAGAGCCCCACAAACCCCAGGTCAATAATTATTGCATTGGGCAGTTTTTTTACATTTGAAACCCTCTAAGTGGTGAAAGGACTGGGTGGCAGCCTGCCAGCATGATGGTTTTCAGCAGGATCTGAAGGCATTTTGGATTCTACAGCTTAGCATGGAGCACACTGGGCATGAGGTCTCCTGGGATGGCTGGAGGACCTCCAGGGTAGAGTCTGGTCCAGCTTATGCCAGGCTTCTCTGTGCAACCCTGAAAAAAACCTCTGTCAGTCGTGTCGAGGTTTCTCCTTGGGAGAAACCAGTTGGTTTGCTCCGGAGCAGAGACAGGAGGGAGCTCATATGCATGCCACGGAGACAGCCGGTGAGCAGAGCCCGGGGGGAACACAGGCAGCCAAATTGGCTGTGCAGACAAAAGGTGCTCTCATACCCCCACCGTGGTCTCACCCAGTGAGACGTTAAACACAGAAGAAGCAATGCAATTTTTCCTGACCATCACCTGCAGAATTGGCAGCAGGTCCCTCACTGGTCACTGTCACAGCCATCAGGCTGGAGGTGGCTCTGGCATGTGCTTCCTCAGCCACCATGAACTCCTCAAGCTTTGTCAGATGAGGACAATCTTCATGCCTTGGCTCTGCAATTTTTAAAGGTCAGTGTGACTAAACAGCAATTCTTCTGTATCTCTTTCAATTAGCCTTTGGTTTTGGGCCTGTATAGGGGTTTAAGCTCAGTCTTAACCTTAAGATGTTAAGATACATGAAACACCTAAACCCAAATTAAACAGCACACAACTGGTGGGTTTCAATATCCCCCCCATCCCATTTACAGTCCATGTTTGCTGTTGTGACAACGATATTCTCTAGCATACACAGTCTATTTACAGCAATACACGAAAATGTTTACCTTAAAATATAAATGTAATTATAAAGGTATAATTACAGATATGCTTGCACCTCTTTGAGCCACCTCAAATTACAGTTTCAAATTATAACAATAAAAAAGGATCAAATTAATGACCTTGATTAATTTCATTACAGAGTGGAGCGAGCACCACTCAGCACAGGGTAAGCTTACACTGCCTGACCTCATTTCATCCAGCCTCTTCCCTGCAACACAAGAGCTCTCGATGGCACATCAGGTGAGTCGTTCCTCCCAAAGACAGTTGCTAAGCAATCAGCTGCAGGGTTATAAATGTTGAGTGCTTGATATACAGCACATGAGGGTAGACATTAACTCTTTTTTTTTTTTTTTTTTTTTGTCTTTCTAGGTATTAAGGGAACCAGGGTGGTTCACCTGAACTGCACTGAAGGAGTTTGGAATAAGAAATCAACCCAGATTTAAGGCAGCCTTCAGTGTTTGTGTACAGATTGAACTGATTTATCGTGTGTGCTGTGTGCCGAGTTGCAAAACCTTGCTATATTTGTGATTTAAAAAGAGGAACAATTTGATTTGTCATTACTAATAGGGATGTAACTAAATTAGTCTCCCACATACTTTATGCTGATGAGGCCTTGCTTAGATTTCCCTTTGTAGATTTACATCCTCACTAACTTTAATCACAGCTAAGAAACATATCGTATGAGTAATACTATTATGAAATACTGAAGTATTTTCAGAGGGGTTTAGAAACCCAAGAAAATCATAGAAGTCAAAATCAAAGGTAAGCTTTAACATTCAGCCCTATGTTGTACATTTGATTAAATATTAATTCACAGCAATGTGTTGGGTACTTACAACCAAGCTCTCCTGACCCATTTGAAATGCACAGTCACGTATATAAACTTGGCATTTGAAAAAGGACAGGTCAATGCTGTAGATCCCACTTAAATTTTTTCTACAGTTCTTGCTTAATTAGTGGTCTAACCCCAACTCATAGAAGTTGTTGACTTGCTCGCAGTTGTGGAATTAGGAAAATATTACTGCAAGATAGATATGTAGACTTGGAAAAATTATAGTCTCTCTCTTCAATACTTTTTTTTAGGTCTTTTTTCAGTTGGGCGTTTTTTAGGGGGTTTTTATTGGTTTTTTATTTTTTTCTGTTGATGTGAGGTGGTTTTTTGGGGAGTGTGTATTTTGTTTCTTTAGCAAAACAACAAGAGATGAAAGGAAGACAACCAAATCCTGATTTAGTCAAAGAATTTGACTTCCCCTACCAGCAACAAAAATCATGTCTGGATAGGAACATTAGGAATTGGGCTGCTTTCTGGTTAAAAAGAGGGGGGAAAAAGCCACTGGGTAACTTCCTGAACTACTTAGAGGGATATAACATGAGCAAAGAATCAGGAGGCTCACCGTGCAAGCTGGGAAGCTGAAACATCAAACTACAGCAAGACACCACACGTTTATCTTCATCAGTGAAGCTGGGAGTAGATGGTGCAGGTTAGCAGAGAGCTGCCTCTGCCTCTGTCCTGCAGCTTCTCAGAGCAGTCACTACAGCCTTGACCACGGCCAAACATCCACAGCTATCTGTGAGCAATTTGCTACTGTCAGCCCTTGCTTTGACCACCAAATAAATGCAGCACTGGGATGGAGCCAATTTTTTTCCCCATCCACAGTCATTCCTCAGTGCCAACACCTTGCACTGAAATTTCTTGAAGGTTTTTGCTTGTGCGAAACTGTTAATAGCATTTCATTTGGTATCAAAGCTTTGATCTCCCCACTTAAACACCACATTAATGCAGAGCTCCCCTGGGTGGATGAGTTCACAGTATTAGTTAACCTCTTCTGCTGGAAGTCTCAAATATGATTTAGAAATAATTCTGTGCATTGTGACAGAAACAAAAACTCATCCTTAATTAAAAGTATAAACAAAAGGAATTTCTATCCTTAGACTAACTCAAATTCAGACAGCAGCTTTGTGCTGCTTTTTCACTGCATTAAAGGAAAATTCAAATTCTGTATGCTCAGCCTACAAGTCTAACTTCTGGTCAGGAAGCAAGGCATTTTCCTGAATACCATAAGGCACCTGTGAGCAATAAGCTAGCTAAATCCTCAAAACATTTAGATTTTGATCCTTCTTTTGGGAATAGAAACTGATCTGCAGATTTTGGGAATACCCAAGTTTCATTACTGCTGTCAAATTGTAAATGTCTTAATGTTATTTAAAACCCCTTTGAGAAGCCCTTCAAGGTGTTGTTGATTTGATCCACAAAGGGATCAAGCTCAAATTTTGCAAGGAGCCTCTCAGTCACTACCCACAGATTTCTGACGTGTTACTGAAAAGGTGCTTGTGGGTGCCTCACCACGTAAATGCTGATGAAGCAGAGCTGTCTGCAGCCTGAGCTTTCTACCTCTCTCTTCCCAGCAGCTGTTGGGTGTTCTTAAGCACAAAAACAAGTTTATGGGGACCTTACCAAAGCAGTGCCAGAAGGCTGCTTTTTGTTGCCAGTAGCAGTCACTTCATTGCAGGATCAACCCTACACTTCTTGGTGGGAGGGGTTGTTTATCTAATCACTTTTTGTGTTGTATTTCCAGGTTCTGACCTGTAACCAGACAATTGAGTGCTGCAATCACTAAGACATGTGCTCATCCTTCTGCCCCTGTATTTCTTGCCAGCCTGGTCCTGGGCAGGACGAAGGCTGCTGTGGAAGCTGCAGCATCAAGCCTGCAACCCCCTTCAATCCTGCAAATTGTGTCCATAGGCTGGCAGAGCCCAGAGCCCACATCTTCTTGTTTGGGATGACTCCTGCAGGTGCTGGATCATTGTACGAAAGCAAGAGCATCACCACTAGCACATCCAGCATTGTCCTGCCACCGTGCTGATAAAGTGGATTGAATCTCAAGTTAATTCCACAACCGATGTTCCCTTATAATCTCAAGGGAAAAACAAACCCCTGTTTAGAGTGGACAGGGCTGCCACCTGGAGGCACCCCAGTTTTCCTACATAGTCAGTGGAGAGAGGGAAGCCGCCTGTGAGAGATGACTGCAGCTCCAGAGATGACTGACCGCTCCCGCAGGACATTTATGCAGCCACGTTTTGCAGCTGGGAGACGTCAATTTTGCACCACAGTTAAGCAGAGACTCTGTGCTAAAAGCCACTCTGGGGTTAAGGATTTAATCAGGAAGCACAGTGGTTATTCGCTCCTAAACTCAGCCAGAGCACTCTTAAGGGTTTTCTCTCCAAGGCCCCTGTTCAGGCAGGACCCAAACTCCCACCTCCCAACTGATGTAAAACAGAAATAAACAAGGACCTAAAGCACTTCCATCTTCCCCAGTTACCTCAGGCATCTCAAAACCCCCTCAGCCCTCCCTGATTCTCTCTGGTCAGTACCAGAGTGTTTCCTTTTCCAACAGGAGCCTTGCAGAGGCAGTGCTGGGTTCCCAGAGGATGGGAAGGAAGCTCCCTGCAGGAGCTCAGCAGGGTTGTGACAGGGCTTGTGGCACCGCAATGCTGCGTCAGAGCCCGTGCTGGCCAACGTCAGATGGTTTGAGCAAGAGGAAGCAGCTTCAAAGACATCAAACTTCTGCAGATCTCTTGAGAAGGGGCAAGGAAGAAACGAAAATGCAATCAAGTACCCATTAATTTGCCCTGTCAGTATATAGTGATCTTCAGCCCACTCCCCCTCTCCTGCCCAGGCTGGGGAATGAGTAGTTTTGCCTTGCCCAGAGCAGTTTTTTGGGGTTTTTTGGGTTTGGTTTGTTTTTTTTGTTTTTTTGTTTTTTGACTGTTTGTTTTTGGGGTTTTTTTGGGGGAGGGTGGTATAGTTTGTTGTTGTTGGTTTTTTGTATGACATTCTGGTCAGAAAAACAGCCAAGCAAGGAGGTGGTAGTGCTTGCTGCTCCTGCCATCTCACCTGGTGTGCAAGCCAGGGTGTTTTCTCCACCTTTGTGACCACAGCTGTGTCCTGGTCCTTTGGCAACACCTGGAAGTGCAGTTTAGCAGCAGTAAAGAAAAGGGGAAGGAAAGGAAGAAGCCTCCCAGTAGAACACAGGAGGTCTGTGACAGGAGTGAGAAACCCTTCAAACTTGACGTCCCACCAGAAAGCCACCATCAGCCTCTGCTGTTCAGGGGCATCACTGGGAGGTGCAGCTGAGCAGCTGCCTCCAGCAAAGGCTGTTCTCAGAGAAATGCAGCTCTGAGGGGTTTTCTTTTTCCTGAATAACTGATGTAGGGAAAAGGCCAGTATGACTATGGGAGTTCTAGGGTCCATGCAAACATCACCATTTTGGCATCCATTTTTGTTTCATGTGCAACATGGGGAAGACAGAGCCTGATACTCTCACACGTTTTGGGCTGTGCCTTACCCCACAGCTGGCATTTTGGGCACTGTCTGTAAGGAGATGCTTCAAATGAGCAGAGGGGCTGAAAGCCATCACCTGGCAAGCAAATGAGTGGCTGCTTCTTTGCCCAAAGGGAAGATTTATTCCCCCACCGCCAAAATACTGATGAGTACAGGGTTTTCCTCAAACCTCACAGTTAGCATGATGCCACAGGGACCCATTCCCACAGGAAAGGCTGTCTCAACCCATCTCCTCCTAAAGGCCTCCCAGCAGGAGGCCTGGGGTAGACTCCATTATGATAGCAAAAACAAAGAAAAACCAAACCAACCAACCAAAAACCCACAAAACCAAAATAAAAAATAAAAAAAAACAAAACCCACAAACCTAAATAAAAATAAAAACCACATTTTTCCAAACCTGTTTCATTTTCATTTTTCAATATAAATTATTAAGGACATGAATTTACAGGCAGACATCAAGTGAATTTTAAAAAATGGTTAGGGTCTCAAATCTCTTTTACTTGCCTTACCCAGAGAAAATCTTACCTTTTGTTGCTCCTGCCCCTTGCCTTACTCCTAATTTTCTGTTGACTCTGGTTTTTCAAACCATGTGAAATTTTCTCTCTCTCCCAGGCTGGGTGTCCTCAGTTTGCCAAGGCTTCTGCTTGTTGTGCTCTGTGCTTTCATGCTGAAAAATTAATGTGGAGATCAAGAGCTGAACACAAACCAATGAAAATTGTGGGGTAGTTAAGGACTCCAAACCCAAATCTTATTTGAACATTCACCCCCACATCTCCTCCCACAGAAGTAAAGAACTTCTCAAACAAAATTGCCTCTTGACATCCCCAATTTTTACCCATCTGAGGAGGGTCAGGGAAGGAGTCAGTCTGACACTGGGGAACTTCAGCTGAAGTGGAGGAGAACAAACCACGAGGTCAAACAGCCTCTCCCATCTCAGACTCAGCTCAAGGTGACAGCATTCCCCACCCCTTGGAAAGGAGAGGTAGGACTGTACAGCACCACAGAGCATCTACACAGCCAACAGCAGAGCAAACTGCTGCCAGCAGGATTTTACCCCCTTATGTTCACAGACTGTTAATGCACAAACTCATTTTCTCCAGTTTGTTTGAAAACATTCAGTGCCTTTTGTCTTGTTTTCTTTTTAATTATTATTTAAAGTAATTTGGGGCTTGCTCCTCACAGCTCAGCTCCAGCATCTCCCTGGGCCTGGATCCTCTCCCATCACTGAACAAGCACTGTCTTTGCAGTTGGGTCTTGGCACAAAAGGAAAGGCAGTTTTAAATTCCCTTTCCACCTCTCTGAAGATGGAACATTATGGAGGTATAGAAACACTCAGGGATTTGAGAAGCAAGTATCAAAAGAAACCTTATTCTGAAATATATTTACTGAGTCCTTCTTTTAAAAGGAATGAAGATTTTTCTGTCCCGTAAGAGCTTTCATTCAGCACAGACTGGCAGCACATTTCCAAGGGGAAATCAGAACATAAATGGCAAAATAAATAATATTTCTCCATCCAAAATAGGCCAAAGATAAGAAAGTTATCCTTCATCTCATCCATGCAGTAAAGGTGGGTGCCCAAGCAGTGCAGCCCAGTATGTTCAAGGGACAGTTGTGTCATTTAACTTGGCTGATCTGGAGGTTCAGTTTTTTCTCAGCAAATGCAGTTAAAAACTAAACTAAACTAAACTAAAATAAACTAATCAAAGAAAAGTTGTCATTTTATCTCTGGAATGATGTAATGCTGCCAGAACAACTGCACAGGGTTTTGTCAAGAAGCAATTCTTTCATCCTTTCAATGCCCTTTGGGGTCCCTGGGGTGATAAGGCCACATCAGGACAGAGACTTGGGACAAAAACCCTACTGTTATTCAAACACACTGTCTGGAATGGGGTTTTTAGGAGGCAGTTTTCCACCATTTTTAGCTCAGTCATATCCACAGGTGTTAGGAAACTCTATGAAACTGTCCTCCAGATGTTGCTGCCAGCCTAGGCCACGCTCAGAGCCCTCACTGCAGACATCCCTCTCCTCTGCTTTGCAGAGGGTGGGCTCCCTGCTCTTGGTTTTGATAAGCAGGAGGAAGAGGGGATGCTGTCCCTGGGACATGTGCCTGAGAAAGGGCAGCAGCACTGGCCTTCAAAGAATTTCTCTGTTTTTAAATAACACACCAAGATACTTTTTTTTCATCTCTGTCCCCATTTTCACAAGAAATCCCAAAGTCATTTCCATGCTAATCAGATGAGAGCTTGCAAAACACATTTCCTTCAAGATGTAGGGGAATGCATTAACTCCAGGTGACCTGTGACTCCGTCAGTGACACACACTGTTTAAACAAAAACCTTGCCCATGCCACAGGCAAATACTTGGCTTTTCCCATGCTGCTCACATGGAGCTGGAAATGTTAGATGAGTGAAGTCTTAGTGATGCATTTCAGCAATAATTCATACTCCATCCATAATTTAGGACCTCACTGCAGCCCCCCGTAACACGCGCTGTACCGCGTGTACACACAGGGCCAGACGGCAGCTTTAAGGAGGCTCCAGGCATAATCCACCGTAAGAAGAAGTTTGATCCATCTCCAATTTGCACCTGCCAGATCGTGAAGGGAGCTAATTGGATTAAAATATTGTAATTATCATTTCATTTACATGCAGTAAAACCTTAGGGAAACATTTTAAATGGCAGAAAATTTGAGGATGCAGTCTCTGAAGTCTGCTTCTTAAAAGCCTAATGCTCTCTTGCTCCTTCACTGCCTGAGACTAGACTTTTATTCCCAGGAAAAGGTGAGTTTGGTGAGTGCTGGTGCAGTGCACAGACCACAAAACACTGCTTGGTTTGATCATGATTATATTTGCCAAGGCTGCTTGGATGCTTTTGATATCACCAGTCCACTGTGACTGTGCCCAACTGTCCTTGCTGCCCCAATTCAGGAAAAACCAGCTTTAAAACACCCATAAACACACATCCAGTTTCAGGGGTAATTTTGAGTCCAAAGGAGGAGTGGAAAGACCTTCCCTTGGGCTAGCAGCAGCTCCCATTTCTTCTCCACAGGGAGACAGTCCTGTGTTTTGGAGCCACAAAGCTGCCACTGGGTGGAGGGGGGAAGTGAAGCACTTTTATCCCAGAGAAGGTTAAACTAGGAGGAGCACCTGGCCCCACAGACCTGCTTCACAAGTGGGACATGTGTCCCCAGATAGGGCTGGAAAGCACCCACCTTCTGGCACATCTGCCAGGAGGGCGTTGAGCAGGTCCATGGCAGCCCAGCCCTGCTGTGCCCTTGGAAGCAGCAGGGAGCAGGGATGAAGTGCTGAACCTGTGCTGGTGCTGTCACCAAAGAGCAGGGAGAGTACACGCACACGGTGCCACACAGTTCCAGAGCCTAATGAAACACAGCACAAGAAAGGCCAAAAAGAACCCAAACCTTTGTCTTACACCAAGTGGGTGCTCTTTAGGGGATACAGTAGATTTGCTTGGCAGATTTGCAAGCCAGAGCTGGGCTTTCCCCACTCCTGCAGCTGAATACCTCAGCCTGGATCAGGTGTGAAGCCACCATCATCTTGGGTGCTCAATGGAGAGTTTGGTGTCAGAGTAAGCCTGATTAACTTCTGCATTTCTTCTGTGACAGGGATTCAGGAGCAAACAGTCACAGCCATGATGAGAAATAATATATCATGTTACAAAGCTTTTGTTCTCACAACCATCTCAGGTCTGCCCTGTCTCCTGTGGAGCTGACATGGATTGGTCAAGAGCAACTTCAAGCATCACTGAGTGGCCAGGCCTATGCATGTAGAACTTGATGTGCTCACCAAGAGCAGAAAGATGACAACAGGAGAACAAATATTACCCTGATGAGGGAAAAAAAAAAGGAAGGAAACTCCCTTTTAGCGAATGTATTAACCCTTTAGATGAGGACAAAAGGCTTTGAGAAGTGTAGTCTGTAATTGAGGCCCTGCTCATGCCAGCAATGAAGCATGGGAGCACATGAGGACAACTTTAGCAGCTGCCTCGGCACCTTGCTGTTGGTAGCCTGGAGCCTACCATGGACACACTTACCTGGTCTCAAGGTTGTGGTTTCTTTTTTGGTACAGTCAACTCGATACACAATACATGGATCTGATTTTCAAAGGGCGAGCACCCCACCCAGTCTGGAAACTGGAGACTTTGTAAGATGTGTCCCATTAGACAGGCAAAAATCAATGCCTGCTCAGTCATTAGTCATTCTGGAAACCTCCACCTTGGTGAGTCAGCCTGGTATACCTGGCAAGCTGCAAGGGAATCCAGTTTCGGGAATATTTCCTTTTTCTGCCACCCCAAAGTTTCCAACCTGAGCTGCACAGGCAGGAGCCAACCTCCCTGAGAAACCACCTGGCTGGGAATATGACGTGAAACTCATTTCTGCTCTCACCACGTCATATCTAATGCCTGTAAAAAATATTTCTCTCATAAGTATCCCTCTCTCCAGAAACAGAGCAAACAAGCAAATCTCACCAAAGAAAATTATTGGATGACCTTCTGTTAAATGCATAAACCCAGGGGAAAAAGTAAAAGTCTGAAAAGCAGAATTGCTGCTACCTTTTTTTGGCTGAGATACCACCAAGAAGGCAGCACCAAAGGTAGTTGTTCAGAAACAGAGCAAACACAGCTGGATCAGAAACAGCATTGCCATTCATGCAGTGGTTCTTCAAGGCTTAAAGTCAACTATGACAGTTCTAGCCTGGATTTCTGGTCTCCACCTGGCCACCCCAGAAAACCGTCATGTCAGCCCATTTCCAATAGGCACAGCCTGCTATGGAAATTCAACAGCTGCTTGCTGTTGAATTTCCTAACCTTAGCTGGACACCAAGGGAGAGCCCTTCCAGGTTTAAGCCATCAACACACCTCTGAATGCAGTCACAGCATCCTTCCAAGGCTGGGGCATTTTACATCCCCACTCAACAGGCTTTTGCCAATCCTATATCTGACTTGTGCTAGGAACGTATGTTTGGCCTTTCAGGTCTTCACATTGGAACAGTGTTGATATAAAACTGACTTTGCTACAAAAGACAAAGCAGGTCAATGGAAATAAAACTTTTCATCATCTAGCTGCTTGGCAATGAAACTTTCTCACCTCCTCTGCTTGGAAAGTAACCAAGAAGACTCCCAGCAGTTTGCTTCCCCAGCCAGATGCATTCATACAGCCACCCGTGAAACATGCCTTCTTCTTGTGATGGGATAGGAAAAGGAGGTGGCATGAAAAGGATATTCTTTAGCAAAGGAAGGAAAACATGCCAGCTAGAACAAGACTTAGCTTCTGCCTCGGGGTGCCCGACTCCAAGCTGCATCAGATTCCTGCTGTTCCCAAGGAGAGACTTACTGGAGAATGAAACAGGGACATAGATGGCCCAGTCTGGTCCTCTGTGCTTTGGAAAGGACACTCACATGATGGGAGAGCTGCTGTCTGACACCCTGCAGAGGAATTTTGCTTGTGGTGTGAACTGTCTGCCTGGGCGCTGTGGAACAGATCGCTCAAGGTTAAATTGGATTAAACTGTTACAGCTCCACTTTCCCACGTGTGGTTTAAATTTAAACTCTATAAATTTCATGGTGAGTTATTAAAACCTTCTTGGCAAGGAGAACTCATCTCATAGGAAAAAAAATTTTCTCCAAGTTTGCAAACCCACAGGGAGGCTTTAAGTCAAGTTAACAGTGAGATTTCAAAGTGGAGGGGAAGGAAGAGCTGAGGCATTTAATCAGTGGCATGCAGGAGCCCTGCAGGGCAGCCTGGCCCCACTCTGCCATGTCAGCTGCTCACCAGGTTTTCATGGTCATCGCCTTGGTCCCACGTGCCGTGCCCAGCGGCACAGATGCTTCTGGAGCAGAAGCTGAGCACTGTGCCGTATGGCACATTCAGAAACAGCAGGACGTTCTGGGCTGGATGCATGGAAATTTTTGTAAATACTTGTCAGCATAAATTAACAAACAAGCCTTAGGAGGCCTTGAAATGTCATTCTTCCGAGAAGTTTCATCCTGCCTGTTTCTCCTGGTATCACCCAGCCATGAAGTGATCTTTTCATGGGGTGGGTGTAAAATGTCATGCTGAGTTTCAGTAGAAGCCACACAAAGATGATCACAAGTATCACACACAGTGATGGCCAGTTCTGCAGGGCTACTGCTCCTCCCTGGGCTAGGGATGCCCTCCAAGAGGAATCTCTTGCCCTACTGCTCCCTGAACCTGTGATCCAAAAACCATGGGGCAGACCCTTGACAAGTGCAGGAAGAGAAACAAGTGGAAAACTGTAAAGTAAAACAGCCCTAGACCAATGATTTGTGACAGAGGAGCAGAAAAGCAGAGCTCCTTCCTGCTTCCCACTCCAGGACAGGACATTAAACAGAGCCTTGGCAAGGACAGCACAGCACACACACTCTTGCACTCTCCAGACTCTAAATCAGAGGACTAAACTGCAAATCATTCGGAGCTGGTTTCTGTTCTCAGCTGTCACAGCACTGCAGGAGCAACATCAGCAACATCAGGCTGTTCTGCTCCACGCACTTCCGAAACTTGCCTTCAATGTACTGCTGTAAATGTTCACAAACTGCTCTGGTCTTCCCAGTGGCTGAGTGGATTTTTCAGCCCAGTCTCTGGCAGACTCCCACACCAGCCGAGGTGGGCACGGTTGTCATCTCTGAGATGGTGAACTACAGAGCTCCTGCCCTCGCCCTTACAGAGCCAGTAAAGGGCTGAGACAGCCACACACAGGGCTGGCTCTGGGCATGGCCAGGCCATGGAAATGAAGAGCTTTGGGCACCCAGTCTTGCCTGCACAACCCCAACTGCCCATTTCCATTTCTAGATGGCTTGAGAATAGGAAAACACTAAAACAGTCTCTCATATCCAGCTGCAATTCTTAGTGGATCTGGAGGCCTGGCTACTTAAGGGCCTTGCTGGCATTTCCATCTTAATTGGCAAACAGCGCTGGAGCGCTTGGGCTGAGGGGCTTTGAGGGGACCCAGGCGAGGGATGAGCTCTGTCAGCACTGGCAGCCCGGCGCTGAGCCAGCTGAGTGGTTTTTTGTTGTTGTTGTTTTTTTTTTTGTTGTTGTTGTTTTTTTTTTTTTTTTTTTTT